>NW_022589774.1:8085261-8297806 GCF_004348235.1 Phoca vitulina | reverse complement strand
ACACATTCCTAAACTTGCAAAATATGAAAGGAATCTCCCAGGAGGAAATGAAAAACATAAAACCAAGCATATGAACCCAAACTGCAGCTATCCCATGGACAGTGATTAGTCCTGGCAACCTAGAGGATTTAATGGATGGGTTTTAATGCCCATTCAAGAGCAAGGGATAAGGACTTCGGAGCATATGTGAATAGAAGTTGAAACTAAAACTCTGCATTAAGCTGGAACACTTGAAAGACTACACCCTGAGTTAAACAATGAACTGCAGAAAAATCAACTCTGCAGCAAAAGGAGATAATGAGGAAACTTCTATCTGGGTGAATGAAAAGCAAAACCCTGAGAAATCAAAACCCAAGATTGCATGTTACACGGATTTACAAGCTGAATTCACACTACATGTTCAGGAGGGTTTAGAAACCCTTAAGCCAAAAAAATCAATGTGAAAACTAGTCCCAGTAACTTCCCTGGGTCAAGTAAGAGAACCAACAGAAACGCTCTATGAGGCTACTCTCACATCCCTGACTATACGGCATTCCCATAGGAAAAACAAGCATCACTAGACATGAGCTTACAATCAGAACTTTTTAATCATGTAAGGAAACAATTCACTATAAGGAAAAGTTAGTTGATACAATAAACAGGAGAATTAGAGCACTATAGCTTGAAATAATAGAAAATGTATATAAAGAAATAGGATACAATGAAAAAAATATGAAGTGGCAAATACAATTTCTTGTAACAAAAAATGGAATCACTGAAATTAAAAGCACCAGGTGAATTAACTATTAGGTTAGACACAACTAAGGGGAGTATTAGTGAACAGGTAGACATATATGAGGAAGCTCCCCAGTATATAGGCAGGGAGATAAAGAGATGAAAAATATAAAGTTAAGAGACAGGGAGAACAGACTGAAAATTCCAAAATATATCTCATGGAAGTTCTAGAAAGAGAGAAAGGAGAGAAAGTGGAGAGGCAGTATTTTAAGAGCTAAAGGATAAATTTTCCAGTATTGATGAAAGATACAAATCCTTCAATGAATTCTAAGAAGGATGAACAAAAATAAACCCAACCTATATGCATTCCAGTGAAATACCAGAAGACCTAAAATTATGAAGAGAAATTCCTAAAAGCATCCTGAGAAAAAAGTTTATCTACAAGAAACAACAATTTGATTATCAGCTATAATCACAGAGACCAGAAGATAATGGAATAATATCTTACAGTATTAAAAATACTCAGCTAAATTTAACTTCTCAAAATCGAGGTAAAAATAAAGGCTTTCTCAGAAAAATAAAGAAAAGTTTACTACTCAGGCTCAGGTGAAATAAGTACTATACAGTATTTCTCAAGCAGGAAATTTAGATGGAAGAAAAGAATGGCTTACAAGAAAATGGCGCAATAAGCAAAAGGTAATGGTAAATATGAGGACAAATCTGCAATAAAGATAGATGATTAGATAGATGATTAGATAGGTAGACAGAAGGGTAGATAGATAGGTAGGTAGATTGTTTAATTTTGAATATACACACACACAAGATGGAGCTATAGCACTAGACAACAGGCCATGTAAGGTGAGAAGGATGATCAGAGGTAGGGTATCGGGCAGAAGGAGGACAGACTTGCAGATAAGCAAGTGAAGGAAGGTATGTGACTAGGATACCTACTAAAACTATTTCTATTCAATATTGTAAATGAAGTACTAGTCAATGTAATCAACAAAGTAAAAAGAAAGAAAAGACACACAGACTGAAAAAGAAAAAAACAAAGCTGTCATTATTCACTGTTAATGCAGTCTACATACCAAATAGAAGAGAGCAAACAGAAAAAAAATATTCAAAATAATAAGAGTTCTACAAGGATGCTGGATATGAAATCAATATACAAACACACAGTTTCTCATACAACTACAGCAAAGAATCAGAAAATACAAGAATAAAAAGATACCATGTGATAGCATCAAAACTACACGGTGTGTAAAAACAAAATTTAATAAAAGATATGCAATAAAATATGTAGAGAAAAATTTTAAAACTCTCTTGAGGGATTTTAAGGAAGATCTAAGCATAGGAAGAAATATGTCATGTTGGGGGATGGAAAAATGAAAGAGCTTAAAGATAGTAATCCTTTCCCAAATAAATCCGTAAGTTCAGTTACAATCAAAATCCCATTTTTTAAATGAAATGTGACAAGCTGATCCTAAAAGTTATATGGATGAATAAAGGGCCAATATCCAAGATAATTTGGCAGAGGTGTGGGAAGAATTTACCTTAATGCATCAAATCGACACAGCTATAAAAATTAAATTATTGAGACACAGCCAAAGGGAATATACAATTAGACCACCAGAATAAAATAAGGTGCCCAGAAACAGTGGAAACCTATTGACTATCTAGTAAATGTTGTTATGGCAAAGGACAAATCCTAGGGAGGATAAAAGATGAAATTGGGGCCTACCTCACACTACATGCAAAAATAAATTATGGATGGATTAAAAGAGCCAAATATGATAAGCAAAACTGAAAAAAAAAGTTTAATACAAATAACTTCTTTTTTTATCTCAGTATGTGGAAAGAATTTTTAAACAAGACAAAATTGGCTAAAATCATTAAAAAAAAGCAGATAAATTTTACTGCCCTAAAACTAATAATTCTGTGTGACAAACAGCACCATAAACAAAGTGAAAAAGACAAGCCATTTGAGGGAGAAGATATTTACAACCCATAAATCATATCTAGAATACTTATAAGAACCCTAACAAATCAAATGAAAAAACAAACTACCTAATAGAAATACAAGAAAAGGATATGAAACTACAATTCACATAAGAAAAAATCCAAATGCCAATAAACATATGTTACACGCTCAATTTCATTAGTAATCAGGAAAATGCAATTAATGCAATAACTAGATATCATTTCATATACATCAGATTGTCAAATTTTAATAATTCTGATCGTCTAAAGTGTTGTGGAAGACATATAGAAATGGGGACTGCAAATGGCAGATGTGTAGATGGGAGTCACTTTGGAAAGCAATGTGGTGATATCCAATAAAGTTGGAAATGTGCATTCCAAAACTCGACAATTCCACTTTTAGGCATCTACCCTAGAGAAAAATCTCACATCCTTGCCCAAGGAGACATGGGCAAGGATGATCATTTTAACATTACTTATAGTAGGCAAAAGAATTGGAGCAGCCTGGCAGCCTGGCTCCCGTCAGAAGGGGAGTAAGTGAACAACCTTCAATTTATTCATACAATGTAGTTCTATGCAGAAAGTGAAATAATGAAATAAGTGTGCATGTAATAACACTGGTTAATCTTAAAAATTAATGTTCACTTTGCTGCGAAAGGACACATTTCATGCATCATTTATATAAAATTTTAAAACAAAAAATCACATACATACTTTATTAATACTTACATATGTAGTAAAATTACAAAAACGCACATGGTAATGAAATTTTAATTTCAGAGGAGTGGTGACTTGTGGAGAGAGGGATAAGGGATGAGGGTGTATAAATGCATCTGTAATATTTTATTCCTTTAAAAATGGGAGCTAGATGAAGCAAATAAAGACAAATATTATGATATATTTAATCTTAATGGTGGTATATGAGTGTTTCTTAATTGTTTTTTATACTAAATGTTTGATACATCATAACTCATATAAATGTTTAAGAGAGATTCAGGAGATATTCTTACTAATTAAAGCACACAGAGTTGGCAAAGATGTGGGCAATCTCATCCACTACTGGCAAGGGATGTAATTAGTACAAACTCTCCTGAGGGAGACCAGCAATGCTTCTAAAGAGTCATAAATATATGCATAGCCTTTGCCCCAATAATTCCAATTCTAAAAATTTGTCCTTATGAGATCACTGAATTTGCACACAAAGATGCATTTGTAAAATTGCCCATTGGACTGTTAATTCAAATATTAAAAACTACAATCCAAATAAACAATAATAAGGCACTGGTTAACATAATGTAGTCATATAATGGAGTATTTTACAATTATTAAAAATCATATGCTAAAATAAATCATGTGGTAATATAATATTTATTTAATGACAAAACTGTCCACAGCATATTATTAATTAGCAAAGCAGGTTACAAAGGCAATGTGTGCAGACCATAACCCCCAATTAATGCAATAAAACTATAGGTAGGTATATAGATGTAATTGTACACATGCACGTGTGGGAGGGGGTGAGAAACCCAGGAGAAATAGTTATCCAATGTTAGTGATTAATTTGACATGATGGCATTATAGATTAGATTTTCTTCTGTGTTCTTTTTCACATTTTATAAAATAAACATAAAATACTTTTGTACTTTCAAAAAAACACATTATATCTAAGATGGATCCAAGGTTCATAAGAGTTGTTCACATCAGCCACTGTTAACATGATCATTTATTCTGCAAGAGCTGACATAGTTTTAGTTGAGCAAGTGAAAAAGACAGACAGGGGAAAAGGCCTTAGCATTTGATTGCAAAGGCACAACTGCCTGAAGTATTAGACTCTTCTGTCCATAAAAGGGATTGAACAACACTTGTCTCACACTATCTCATGGGGGTACCATCACAGTAATTCGTAGATGGATGCTGCTTTGAGCCTCTCAAAAGAAAGGGCTAGGTTCCAGCCTCCTGAATGTCTCCAGAAGAATAGTTGGTAAGGATGGCACAAACTCCAGGATCTCCAGGGTCAACCATGGAAGGAGGTCTGCCAGATGACGGCCAAGGCTGAACCAACCTCAATTCAACCCCACTGAATTTCACCTTCCACGGGGTTTATTTATCCTGGGTGTCGGGTGTAGTCAGGGAATAGAAAGAGCATGTATCAAGCACTTTATACATCTAAATCATTTAATTCTCACACGTGTGAGCAGTTGGGTGTTATTAATCTTCACATTGTAGATAAGAAACAAAGCCATATAACTAGGAACTGCTCAGTCTGAAATTGAAACCCAGAGCTATCTGAATCCAAGATTCAGTCGGTCTTATTAAGCTAAATTATTTTTCATTGATGGAAGCAGTATTTCCTTAAATTTTTAGCCATGGAGCTTTTTCTGCAAAAGAAATACTACTGTAAGTGTAAATTAATTAAACAGATAAAGGCAGAAGGTTACTCTGAGTCAGCTGAGGGTGGGAAACCCAAACTCCTTTCCCCTGAGCAAGGAACAGCTTGAATAATGCTGACCTGAGATTATGGGAAAGGTCTTCAGTTCACCCTGACAGTGCTCAAGGGGAAGCCTCTCTATTTCAACATAGATGAAGGTCCATGGCAGGTTGTAATCTGTCATCTTGCTGAACCAGGTATTTGAGTTCCAAGCATAAAGGCAGCTGTACAGAGGTGAGTTTATTACTAAGAGCAACTGGCCCACTACCCAGCACCCGTGTCAGTGCAACCTTGCCTTATGATCACACTTGTCACTGACGCACGTGCTCATGACCTCCACTGTTCCCACTCGCTTGGGCTATATCATTCATCTCTCAACCTGAACCACAGTAATAGCCTCCCCACTGCTCATCCTGCTTCCACTCCTGCCTCTCTTCAAACTATTCTCCCAGAGTCATCTTTTTAAAAAGTAGGTCAGATCAATAATCCCCTGTTTAATACTCTCTAAGCACCTCCCCTAATCCTCAGAATGAAATGAAAATGCCTTACCATGTCCTACAAAACCCACTTCACCTAATGCCTGCCTATTTGTCTTAGCCCGGCTTCCCAGGAAGCAGAGCCTGAGGCAGGGGTTTAGATGCCTTTATTACTGCGTGCAATCACAGGAAAGCAGGAATGGGGGAAAGGGAAATAAGGCAGGGGGAAAGGGAAGCCAATACAAGTATGTATTACCAAGCTGGCCATGCAAAAAGCCCAAGTAACTGCATCTTGGGACAGTCCATCAGAGGAAACTGAAGAAATTTATCTGTTGAATCTCCTATTGGTCAAAAGTTCATCACTCAGGGAGTTAATTTCCTTCTCCAACTTGCAGCTGCCCAAGAGAGTCCTGAGTATCTCATGGGTCAATGTCAACAGGGAAGGAAGCTCCAGAGTAAAAGGTGGGAGATGCAAAGCATGAAGTGAGGGGCTCTCAGGTTTTACAAGCATGGAATTGGTCAGTCACTGCAGTGGTGGCTGGGCTGAAACAAAGGGCCCAAAGTCCCAGAGATGGGTGAGGCCAAGAGCTTCTGATGTGGCCCATGTATGACCCAATGACCTTCTGATCTGACCATATCTTCCACCTCCCTCTAACTCACTCATTCCACTCATACTGACATTGATATTTCTCAAACACACAAGCTAGCTTCTGCCTAGTTATTTCCTCTGCTGGAAATGTTCTTCCCACATCTTCACATTGTGGCTAATTCCCAGTGCTCTGCTCTCAAGTTAACTTGCCACCTTGTCGGAGGCCTTCCTGAACCACCCACCCAGACACCGTCGGTGACATCACCCTTTCTTATCTTCCACTGTGTTTTACTATCTGGTGTTTTCTTGTTTATTCATTGTTGATCTGTCTCAAAAGAATGTAAACTATGTGAGAGCAGAGTCTGTCAATATCATTCACTGCTGTTTCCCCATAGTTGAATCAGTACAAAATTGTAGTAGGTGCTCAATTATTTCTTGAATATTTCTTGAATAAATGGATGGATGGATGGCTATAGATGGATAAATGGATGGATGGATGTGTAAATAAATTATTTAAAATATATCTTGTCTTGTGAAAAATTGCCATGAATTCAATAGAAAATCAGGGTGAAAGCTAAAAAAGCTAACATATGGTCATGCAAGGCACGGAAATCACAGGATCTTCAGAAGTGAAGTCAAGAGTCCATATGAAAATGTCTATGCTCATGGGCTGGAGCGTCCCAGCTGGGCTGGTTAGCTCAGATGTCAAGGGCCCACTGCTCCCCTCAGATTATGCATGTTTCTTAGAAGTGGCTTTCCACAGGCTAAATCCTGGCTCTCTCACTGCTGTCTCCTTTTCTCTTCCTAATCATGCATGGGATAAGTCAGTTCTGGCTATTTCTGAAATGGCCAGAACAACAACAACGAATGTTACTATTGTTTCTTTCCCTGCTTTTGCCTTTTGGTAGGCACAGGTTGTGGGAACTTTAGGGAGCTGGGAGCAAGGGTGGAGGGACAAGGAGGGCCCTTTAGCACCAGGAGCTCCAGAAGCACCAGCCCAGGATCACCTGTGTCTTCTGCCTCCATGCTTTGCCAGCAGGACACCCCCAGCTAGCTGGAGACCCCTAGCCAGCTACCATGGCAACAAGAGGACAAATTGAGGCAAGTGAGAATTATGACACACAGCTTAAAAGAGCAGTTTAAAGAACAGAAACAGGCTTTCTGATAAATGGCTGGAAAGGCAGCTAGAGGAGTGAGTGGAGGAGGGCATCTGGCCCCTTGTGGGGAGCCAGCTCACAGACACAGATGGACCCACACCACGTCCAGAACCTACATAGGGTGTCATCCTTACCCACTCCCAACTTTGAGATCCCTTTTTTCATCCCTACCCCATCTCCCCTGCATGTCCCTTCCTTCAGCATCCCTGGGAAACCTCTTTGCCCATTGCAGGAACCTATCAAGTCTTACAGTATCACCAGTTACTCATCTTTCTGTCATTTACAAAGCATGCTGAGCTGAGGCCCTTCTCCCATTCCTGGCGTCAGATACTTGTTCCACTTACTGTGTACGCTTGATTCCTGAGAGGTGAGCCGTTGAATACTCAGGCTGAGTCAGCACCAGGCTGTGGGCTTGGGGGGAACTTGCCCTTTGTGCACATTGCCCGGGGGTAGGGAGCAGTTATATGCCTAGCCCTGCGAAGCCTGCTAGGCCTCCCCTATAGAGGTTGCCTATGCTGCTAGTGAGACCAGTCACGGTAATACCTGTGACTCTGTCATCTGTGCCCTCCAGTCCCCAATTCTGGAGTCCTTCACCTGGTGAGGAACAGTGTCCCTTGGCTGGCAGCTACTCCCCGCCCTGGGCTGCCTAGTAGCTCACCCAATCTTCAGGTCCCCTCCCAAAAGCCCTTTGCCCACCAAAGTCATCTTCCTTCCTTGCCTTTCAGTGGACAAGCTAACTCAAGACCCCCTGACTCTTCCCGGCCATCTCTGAATTCTCAGCCAGGCAGTCTTGAAGATTACAATTACAGTTTTTCCCGTTTTCAAACCTCTGGGGAAAGACAGGTGGAGGAAGAAGGGAGAAAAAAGTCTCCACCTCCCGCTGTCACATCCCACGGCCCCACAGCTAATACTTCAGGTAAATATTAGCTCCCGTTGAAGTTGAAGAATACCAGAGAAAGTGTGAGAGAGAGGGAGAGGGGAGAGGGTGAATATGAATTTCTGCTGCTTAGCACCTTCCTGGTAGCGTGGGAAGCTGGTTGAATAAGCAAAACATGGGCTTTCAACTCCAGGCACATAAATAAGCTCAAACAGATCCACTGCTTTTAGCAACCCATGAGGGAGGCCTGAAGAAGGATGGCCCCAATGGCTCCTACCCTCTCTGTGCCCTACAGCCACTCAGTTCCTAGAAACAAGGACTTCTCCACCTTGAGAAGGAGTAGGAGGCAGGGAAATGTGTGAAGACACCAAACAAAGGAGGTGGAGGTTTGTGCCAAGGGAACACCTCAGATCACACCCAGGCTCGTAAAACAAGCATGCCTCTCCCTCACCCTCTGGCTGCACATCTATAGTGAAATGTGCCTTCCAGTCCAGAAAGTACGGGTCCTTGCCAAGATTCAAGCTTATGGTCTCTAAATTAGTGATTTCCCTTATCTTGCCCCCCATGGCCTCCCCAGCCTCCTGCCCGTCTGCCCAGCCCCTCCTGCATGAATTTCTGGTCTTCATGTGAGGCTATACTCCTTTCAGCTTCCTTCTCCTCTGTGTTCACTTGCAGCAGCACCCCATTCCCTCTATAAAAGTTCTTGATCATGAATACTTCTTGGCTCCAAATGGACCTGGTCTTTCTCCTCCAGCCGCCGTTTTATCTCCCTTCCCATCCCTCGACTCAACAACTCTGAAACCAAATATTTTCCCTCCCCTGAACAGGCTCTCTTCCTGTTGTAGTCAATGGTAACCATTCCTGCCTCAGACCCCCAGGCTTAGGCCACCGGTTCCTCCTTTTCCACCTAGATACACATCCTGTTGAGCCTTCTCCCATTCTCTCCAGTCTCCCCTGCAATGCATCCTACATGCTACTGCTCACTGGGCCCTCCTCAGGAGCTGGGACTAACTCATTTTGGGTGCTGTCCTCAAGGGCATGGCCTAGGCTGTATACCTCAGGACAAGGCCAGGAGGAGCAAGGTTGATCTAACCCAAGAAGGAGTCCACACTGTAGTCTAGGATGGAAGCAAGAGGTTGGAACTGAAAATGAGATATTGCTCACTGCATGTGAATGTTCAAGCAAGGTCAAAAATGGGCATGCGAGAGAGCAGGCCAAAACTGGAACACGAGGTGGACTGGGTCACTGACTCATTGACTGGAGGCAGTGGTTCAAGACGTTGACTTTTGTTATTTCAAGGGAGTCAGAGATCTGTTTTTATTGTGATAACAGCAGGGTGATTTTTTTTATAGGCACAGCAGATAAATGGATAAGGCTTCAAAACTTTTCTCCCTATGGCCCTAAATAAACCCTCCAATCTTGTCCCCAAAGCTCTTCTCACATTATTCCATAAGGGGAAGACACCCCATACATCTCCACTGTAGCAAAGCCTTCCATCCTTCCAACTTGTTATCAGTGTTTATCCTTGTCCTGGGAGCTTTCCCTGAACACTCCAGTACTCCATATTTGCTTCTCCCCTTGACTCCAGACATTTGTGCACACCAGTGATTCCCTTGCTTTTGGCTTTCAAGAATGAGCAAAATTTCAAAAGGAACCAGTATAATGTGACCAACTTTTTATTTTCTAAGTATGGGCTTTCAAAAACAGCCACCACTATTTATACCCCATTATTTAAAAAAAAGAAAGGGCATTTTAGCACTGTAACATTGGAAGGATATAATCTCAGAAAATCCTATAAAACAAATAAATTTAGCCCTATGAGATAATCACTACTTGCCCTATTTTCCTCATTTCATAGCAAACTGATGAAAATGTTGTCATCAACAAGCACCAACCCATAAATTAGCATTCGGGAACCATTGATCTAGATGTCTCATTTGACACTTAATCATATAGTGCCTTGCATGTTTTGTTCACTTTTTTTTTTTCTCTCATATTGTTTACCCAACTTTTCATCTGCACGTGTCTTCCCTTCGTACTAGACAGTAAGACCCTTCAGGTCAAGGTCTGTCTTATATTTCTTTGTATCCCTCATAGTACATATTGTATGTAGAATAAATACCAAGCAAGTGAATGCCAGGTCAGAGCAGGGAAATACTTAAGGAACCAAAGGTAAGGAGGGAGCTAAGGAATAAAAAAAAAAAAAGATGGGGAGGACAGCACATTTCCACTACCACCTTCTACTACATTTATGCTTTGAATCCTGGAATGATGCTGATGAAAACAGATTTGTCTTGATAAATCTGACAAATTCAGGTGGTCCAGCCCAAGGGATCATTAGTTCATGATGCATGAACTAATCTTCCCAAACCCCTGAGCTGTCACCAGTCTTAGGGGCAACCATGTAGAGGAGGAGCATTAGGCTGTAAGTCAAGACAGGGCTACATTCTTGCTTTGCTTCAGGGTGTCATTTTATCTCTTTCAGCCTTAGCAGCCTCTCCTGTTAAATGCCCTTATTTTACATTTGTACTGGAAGATACTTTCTAACTCAGAATGCTGTGATTTTTTTTCACTCCCATTTTATCAGTATATGAACAGGAATAACATACAGAGAAGGTTAACAGGCTTATCCAAGTTCCCCCCAGAGGCTCGGGAGAGGAGCCTGATCTTTAGACCCTCAATCCACCACACAGCATGGCTATCCTGACCACTTGTAAGACTTAAAGGCTAACATCTGAGCTAGGCCACCTTGGCCTTGTGTGCCTTGTTCCCACTATGAAGCTGTTGGATTCATAGTAAAAGTAATGAGGCACTATTTACTGAGTGCCTCCTCTAAGCCAAGTACTTTCCCTGCACCATCTCCCATCCTCTCAACAACCCAGCAAGGTAGGTCTTAGGTCCCTTTTGCACAAGAAAAAAACTGAGGCAAGAGAAGTTAAGCAACCAACAGAGTGGGAAAGGACAGCAGGGATTCAAGTCCTGAATCTGCCAGAAAACATGCCAGAGCCTATGTTCTCCCAGCAGTAGATCTGCTGGGTAAGCAGCCCCAGAGTGTGGTCCCTCCATAGTTTCAGTCTGTTAGGGGTTAAGAAGTCAAGAACTACTAGCGGTCATGTGGATCTTCAAAAACACACAACTGAAATATCTTGAATTTGCCCCAGTGTGAGAATTCCACTTGAGTCCAGATCCCCCCACCATCAACCTCACCAGCATTTGAAACTGATTTACCAGTGTCAGCCCTCCTTTGCAGGACCTTTCCTGCTCTCTGTCTCCAGTGGAACTCTGCCTTCAACCCCTGCACTTCTGGAGTAGGATATAAAAGGGTCACCTGTCATATCACCCACATTTGAATTGGGAACCTAGAGGTAGTCTGTTTCCTCCCATTTTCAGGCCATCCTCAGCACTTACCCTATCCACCCCTCCCTGCTTCTCCTTGTATTATTTAAGTGCATGCTGGGATCAAAAACTCCTTGGAGGGCAGAAATCATTCCTTAAAATTGCTGTATCCTCTATAGAGACTAGAACTAAGTTTCGCACTTACACTGTAGGTGCTCAATAAGTATTTGAGAAAAGAGAAAGGCTTATTAGGACTGTATTTCACAAATTGTGAGCTAGAAAGTTGCCACTAAATTCTAGGCAGTTCTCAGAAAGGGAAACCAGAGAAATACTAACTCTTAATTTTGCTATATAATTAGGAAGTAAAATGATTTTCTTTGCCTCTGGGCCCTTTCTCTTTACCCTCTAACTCATAACTACTGGTGCATCAAGGCAAACCGCAGCCTTTTAAAGAGCATTTTAATGGAAAAGGGCTTGTTTTAATGAAGATACAATTTCTGAGAACAAAGGAATTGGTACATTGAGACGCTTGAGATGCAATGGTTTCAGGAAAACACTGCCACGAAGGGTCCAAATACAAGTCCATCAAGAGTTGAAGATACTAAAACTGGCCGGTGGGTAGTCACAAGGTCAGCAACAATGCACATCCAGGAAAGAATCCAAATGGTAAATTTTTATATTCACTCTTACAGTGTCTGGAATGCCAGAAATCCACAGGAGGGGGTGGAAGGCAGCCATCCGGCTGAGAAGAACCAGCACCAGAGAGCATGGTCCAGACAGAAGAGGCTGGAGCTGGAGCTGGACCTGAAGGGTTAGGGTTAAAACAAAAGACGTGGCTTGCTAGGTCTTGTGTGTGATCAATAAAGGAACCAACACCAACTTTGGAGGATGGTTTAGTCAGGCCTAACTAGAAAAGTCTTGAAGATAGGACAGGTTTCCCCCACTAGGAAATGCTTTCCCGGGAGAAAACGTCCTAAGAAGGCTGATCAGGAATGGACAAAACTATCTAGCTGAAGTAGGCTAGGAGCTGAGCCCTGCTTTCTGGATGCTTCCCAACACTTGCAGTCCAATGCAGCAGTCCCTTAAGTGTGCCAAGGAATATGGTTTACAGACCACTGGAGAAGCATTAATGTACCAACCTTTGTATCTAAAGACCCAGATTTGAAGGCTGGTTCCATAACCCCTGAGTTAACTCCAAACTTCTCCAAGTTTCAGCTCCTTATCTCTGCAACATCCTCTATAACTTACTTGCTGAAGGTATAAAATGAGGTAATATACATCAAAGGGTCTCGTAAACTCCAAAGTACCATACAAAAGAATTTCCTTTTATGAAGAACCCTTCCTGCTTATTCAGTTACCTAGGCTTTGGCAGGGAACTCAGAAGTCACCTAGTCCCAAGGAACAACCTTACTATCAAGGATTCCAACAAAGGCAAATTGATCGACTACACCCTCAGAGGACCTTAACCATCATCAGATGAAAGAAGATTCTTCCCCACTGGCAGCTCTGGGCCACTTTGTGGGACAGAACTACTTACTGTGGGACAGAGCTGCTCACCTGATCCTCAGTTCTCACACAGGGTGAGCAGGTTCCTTTCCAAGGGGCAGGATTGACCTCGCCTACCCCAATCGGAGAGGCACTTCTCTACGGCAACAACCTTGTCAAACTTCCTTGGCATTCTTCTCAATCCTAAGGGGTCCACCAGTTGCTTCATGCCCCTGCTTAAAATACTTTATTGGCTCCTCACTTCCTGTAGGGTCAAGTCCAAATTCCTTAGTCCTAGGCCCTCTCTTCTTATTCTGTACACTCTTCCTGAAGACACTCGGCCACTCCAAGGCTTCAACTTTCAGGCTGATGACTTGAAATAGAGTATTCGTAGCCATGACCTCTCTTTCTCCTGAGCTCCTGACTTTTTAAAACCAACTGCCTGCAGGACACTCAGCTGTCTCCAAAGGGAGATGTTAAAAATATTGAACTGGGATGGCAAGGGCACTAACCAGTCAGAATAGGAGTTGTCCTGCTATGCCGCACATTATCCACCTTTCCAGATCTTGGAAAGGCCTTAGTGACTGGGTAAGTTAGGGCAAGCAAGACAGTGAAAGGGGAACATGGAAGAGGGGCTTCTCGGGGCAGTGGTTCTTCATCAACAGTACAGAGGTATTTTGATATTTCAATAACCAACCCAGTCACACGAATCAGGACCAACTCAAACTCAATCCCGGCTATCCCACAGCCCTTCACGTTCAACATGTCCCTGCTACATTCATCTTTTCCACCCCAGCCTCCCAAACCTGTTCTGCCTTTTATGTCCCTGAAGCGATAAATGGCTATACTATCCATCCAGTTGCCTAAGGCAGAAATCTGGGTATTCTTGCTGCCACCTCCTCTCCCTGAACCCCACTGAATCAATCAGCAAGTCCTATTCTTTGCAATTCCTAAATAGTCCTCAAATACACCCACTTTCTCCAGCCCAATCTTTAAATCTGGCCACTGCTTTTTTCACTTAAGACTGTTTCAGTGAGTCTCCCGGACTCTGGTGCTGCCTCCTCCAAGCCACTCTCCACATCCAGGCTAAAATAATCTTCTTTAAGGCCAAATTCGTTCATGCAACTACTCTTCTATAATTACTCCATTTCTCTGAGGTTAAAGCACAAATATCTTCATGTGGCCTATGTATCATTACATAGTGTTTCAGTCCTACTAATCTAATCTCTCTCCACCCCCCATCCATTGTCCTACTGCATGCTAGGGTCCCACCCGTAATCTGGGCTTCCAATACTCTCACTCACCTACCTCTCTCTGGCCTCTGGGCTCTTGCTCATGGCATTCATTCTGTTTAGAGCTCTTCCTCACTTCTTCTTGAACCCCCTACACACTCTCTCTGTCTCTCTCTCCTCCCTCGCCTGAAGGTCTCCAATTAGTCTTCAGGTCTAGTGTGTACGTCAATTCCTTAAGAAAGCCTTTCCTGCCCATCCACTGCCAAGACTGGGTTGGGCACCTTCCTATGTGCCCCCATAATACCCTATACTTCCTGCCTTCCATCACATTTATAACCCTCTATTGTATTTGCCTTTCTAATTGAGGGAGAGGTTTTTCATTTTTTTATCTCTGAATATCCAAAGTAGAGGTTTAATCAGTATTTGCTGAAATGAAACAAAGGACCCTGCAGCCCAGCACCTTCACACTCAGGTGATTTGTGGGTAGGAATTGGTCATCAACAGAAAGAGGCGCCAGTGTCTGCTCACCCAGGCTCCTGCCTTCCTGGATGCAAATAAAAAGATGCTGACACCAGTTCATGCAACACTCCTGACTCTCTGTACAGTAGCTGAGAGGGAGAAGAGATCTGGGGAGACATTATAAATTCCTCAGCAGCCAGGGCCCAAAAGCAAGTTAGCAACTTGTAATCCTGATCTGTCAGAGTTGCTTTAATCAACATGCAAAGACAGAAATCATGGTGCCCTGCCAGCCTGTCAGAGCAGTAACAAAATTGGAAGAGAAAAACAAGAATACTGAGGCAGGACATAAGCTGATCACATTATTTAAAGTGTGTACATGAGTGGACATATGTGTGTACTGGAGACGGAAATAGCTCTGGCCCCGAGCTGTTACTGTGGTGGGCATCTCAGGGGTGGGACCGCATAGCTCTGAGGATCTTTCTAATTGATGCAGAAACCAAAGAACTCTGACTTGAACCGTGAGCTCCCAAAATGCCACAGCACCAAGAGTCTATCCATATCCGAACCAAGTGCAGCTGCAGGACATCAACGATCACATCGTTGGCGGGGAGGGGGCGGGGAGGAATGATACAGAACTGGAGGCCTCTAGATGTGACCCTGCCAACAGCCACCCCAAACCTGGCACACCCTTCTGCTCCACCCTGTCTCCTTTGTCACCGCAATTCCTGGAAGGTTCTCCCCTGCAGAGCTGCTGTGGCAAGGCCACCCCAGGCCTCTCGGTTCCGGTCCACTGAGAAAGCAGGTGCCACTTGCCCAAGGCCAGCCCCCTGTAGGGCCCCAGGTGAGCTGAGATGAGCAGAACAGAGGAGGAACTTCAAGCAGCTTTCCAACACCTAAGGTCGGGCAATGCAGGGACAAGATGCTGCTCAAGTAAGTCTGAGCTTGGCCCAGCCACAGGCCCTGACAGTTTCCTCACTTCCTCCACTGCATTCCTTGCCCAGATCTGAGTAACATAAAATAGATCCTGCTACGTATGAGAGACTGAAGTGGGGGGGAAATTGGTGATCTGCACTCCGCCGGAAGCTCAGGCCTCAAACATACTAAAGTTAACCCAGAGAAAACATTTATGCCTAACCAAGCCATCAATTCTGAGGCTCTTGGCTAAAATCCCAAGAGAAACGATATGATGGGGTAGAAAGAGCAGGATTCAGACCTTGGAGTCTTATCCTCTTGGGCTCAAATCCTGGCTCTGTCATTTACTAACTCTTGGAACTTAGGCAAGTTACTTAATTTCTACAAATCTCAGTTAACTCATCGGCAAGATGAGGACAATACTTACCTAATGTACATAACACATGTGCAAGTCTAGCATGATGCTTGGCATACAGTAGGTGCTCAATAAACATCAATCTCCCTCCTCCCTATCATAACCTCTAGAATTTAAATTAAATGCATTGTGGATTTTGTCAGGAAACTATATGTAGTAGGCAGAATAATACCCCTCCCAGAGATGTCCACATCTTAATCCCCAGGACCTATAAATTAAGAGAATTGAGGTTATAGGTAGAATAAAAGTTGTTACTCAGCTGACCTTAAAAGGGAGAGATTATCCTGGATTATCATGGTCTCATCTACCTATTTACATGATCTCTAATCTAATCATATGTGCTTTTAAAAGTAGAAGAGGAAGGCAAAAAAGTGGGCCCACAATATACTATAAGAAAAGGTCCCCCCGCTCTTGCCGGCTTCAAAGATGGAGGAAGGACGTCACAAGTCAGAGAATGCAGCAGCCTCTAGAAGGAGATGCCTCTCTGGTTACAGCCAGGAAGAGAATGGAAACCACAACCCTATAGCTGCAAAGAAATGAATTCTGCCAACAACCAGAAAGACCAGGGAACAAATTCTCCCCTAGAGCTCCCAGAAGGGAACATTCTGCTGACACCTTGATTTTAGTCCAGTGAGACCCATACCAGACTTCTGCTGCACAGAACTGGAAGATAATAAATCTGTGGGTTTTTTAAGATACTAAACTCACAGGAATTTGTTATCACAGCAATAGAAAAATTGAAACACTATACTATGTATAGTTAGATTTAACGTTTTAATAGAGTTCTATTTTGATAGAAAAAAATCC
Source organism: Phoca vitulina (assembly GCF_004348235.1). NCBI lineage: Eukaryota > Metazoa > Chordata > Mammalia > Carnivora > Phocidae > Phoca > Phoca vitulina. Next base: position 8,280,939 of record NW_022589774.1, on the reverse strand, counting down.
CAAAATGAAGTAACAATCAGGTTTGTTTGGTTTCGTTTGGTTTTTTACTCAGTTAACCACTCCTAGGAAGGCAGGATATTCTGGCTATTTGAGCCCTGAGGCTCTAACACAGGCCACTTCCTCCCAGTGTCCACTAAGGAAATAAAGCACAACATCTGGCAAGAACTTGACAGCCTTGGGAGAAGAGCCATCCCAAATCACCCTTCAATGCAGGGTAACATCACAAGCTTAAAATGCAATGGCCCAGATTCTTCTGGGATTAAGAAAGGCTCCAACAGGTGCAGTTCCAAAGAACAACACTTTAGGAATGGTGTGATTTGGAGAGAGGAAATAAACTAGATGCCACATAGGTACCTGGAAATAAGAATGATCCAGTAGGTGCCACAGCCCCACCAGCCACCAGAAGATATTTCCTGGTAACACGCATGGCACAATGTCATGGTATCTCCCACCGTGTTAGAATGTGCTCTGCAACTGAATGACAGAATGCAAGGTCTTCGAGGGATGTGCTACAAAAGAATAACGAGGGTGAGCAGAGAGAGCATGGGGACCCAGATAAATTCTTCCTATTCAGTCCTGAGTACCTCTAGATTTAGAGAGCCCAAGCCAAGAAGCTATAAACATTAATTCAGCACGGCATTTGATCATCTTATTAAATGCCCCTGCATCTCTCTATAGTGCATGAGCCACCCGAACGCCAGGAACAAGAAGCTGATGGCAGTAACTCTAAGCGTCGCACGCGGGCAGGAGCCTGCAGCCCCCGTTATAAAACAGCAGTCTGCTGTATTAATTAGATCATTTATAATAACTTTATCCATGAGGCCCACTGTATTCTGACGTGCTCAGAATGCAATACTTGGCATCAAGCAATCCTGGGCCCTTCGGCTAAGATTCACTGCCTCCCCTACTGCAGATAGAAGCAGGATCTAGGCTGTGCTCCCAAGCCAGAGGCACCTGTGTGGTCACCTCACAGAGGCTGGAAGGCCCCAGACTGGCCCTTGCTACATGTCTCTCCCAGTCCTGGAAGTCCCCCCGCAAAGAACACCACAGTCTAGCAAGGTAATTAAGACTGTCCCATGTCCCAGACTCTGAGGTCAGCCCTACTGGTGAGCATAGGAGTCAGTCTGGAAACAGGATACTATTTTACCTTGAGAACAAACTGCCAGGTGGGCTCCGAGATGACTCAGTGACAGTCATTTACAGAAAGAAGGTGCATGCCTCCTTATATTCTTCTCCCTCCGTGAATGCCAGGGGGTGCTCAGTGTGGTGGGCTGGGACAGGAGTCACCTCACAAACTTGGGGTGGCTGAGGGTTCTCTTTGAGCCAGTGGGAATTCAGGAGCCATAGGCAAAGATACAGAGATGCCTTCCCTACTCTGATGGCTCCCTTTTTGAAACCTGAATGATCCTTGCTGCATAAACAACTAATTGAGCAAGTACGGTGAGGCTGAGACCAGATGTGTCAAATGCTATGATTTTTAACTCTCTAATGTGGAATGTTTGCAATGTTTTCCATGGCTACCTGTATGTCAGGCCTATCCCTTTGGCTCCAGGAGGGCAGGGACCCTGTCTCATGTATCCACTGTTGTACCACACACCTCGGGTACACAGGGCAGGTGTGCAACAGGCACGTGGGTGGGCTGAGAAAAACTCACCCAGTCCCACAAAGAACTTCCTCCACCCAGAGATCTGCTGCCACTCTTCATCCTCACTGCCATCCTTCATCCTGACCACCCATCCTTCATCTTCTCCAGCCCTGAAATCTAGAGGCAAGAGCAGGTGAAATTGCTTCAAGACTTTAAGTCTTCTGAAGTATTCATATTCTCCTCACATTGGATTAAACTCGTGCTAAACACAGAAGAGGCACTCAGAAATAGTGTCGAATTGAAAATACAGGGGGAAAAAAACAAATCTTGAGTTGGAGATGATGTGTTATATTTTTATCTTCTTTTTTTTAAGTTTATAAAAGAAGTAAACATAGAATCCCTTAGAGACTAAGTGCCCCAGTGCATGTAAAAAAAAGAATCAGTCCATGCTTGGGAACAAAAGGATGAATAAGCTGTTTTACTTGCCCTCAAGGAATTCAAAGTCAGGAAGGGACTGAGCCAGGAAAACAACTGTAGGAGAGTTGGAGGATAGTCCAAGTACGTGTCTCTTTTTCTTTCCCTGCAGTTTGTTTGTATTATCTTGCTTTGTTTAAGAATACATCCACAACTATTAATGGAAAACAAAAATGCTATCAGCAAGAAATTTCCAAAAGATCAAAAGCCAATGGGTACAAATTGACAGAGAAGACTGAGGAACCACAGCCAGAAAAAAAAAAAGATGGTAACCCCAGAGGTGGGAGCAGTTCCAGGGGACTCCAAGCAGAGTCTATGGTCCCCAGAGCACTCATGGCCAGGAACTATGGAATTACTTCTGAGTTCTTGAGCCAACCACTCCCATCTCTCCCCCCTAACCCACCCCGCCCCACTGGGGCTGATGATCCAAGGACAAAACAAGGACAAAGCAAGGACAGTGTCCCAAGTTGATAGCAAGGAAGCCCTACATTCCAAAACAGAGTATTTTCCCTAAACTATTTTCCTCCCACCCCATCTCAAATCTGTTTCTCTTCCAGAATTCTCCATCTCATTCTACCCTTTTGCTGTAGTCAAAATTCTTCCCTTTCCCTCTCTTTCCAGATAATCGCCAAGTCCTAGAATTCTACCTTTCGATGTCTCATAGTAGTGTCCTCCTCTCTTTCCCTACTGGCCTTCCTGGAATGTAAGCCTTCTCTTTGCGCTGCCTCTCCTCCTTCATGCTCCGCCACGTGAAACAACATGGAGGAAAATCCTATATTCTTAACAGCATAGTCGTCCCTACCACCGGAGGACGGCAGCTCCGTGGGGTGAACACTCTGATGAGCCTCTTGGGGACTCGCTGAAATAACTGCAGATGCTCACTGGATTGCTATCAAAGCAAAGCCAGCGCAACTGACTGCAGAGATTCATTCCGCTTGGCTGGCCTGCGCATGCCCGGCCAGGGTGGGCAATGAACTGCTTGGAGCAATGGAGGGAGGACCAAGGGGTCAAAGGAAAAGAGGGACAGAAAACAGTTGACCCAACCCTAAAAGTGGAGCTCGGGGGGAAAAGCATTAGGGAGAACAGAGATGTTAAAAATGAATCCAAGAAATTCAGGAAAGTTTTTCTAGACCATGCACAATGCAAAATGTCTTCCTCATCTGGCCAAGAAAATCTTCAGAAAAAGCTCCACTCCTCATCAGTGTGCTTTGAAGCCAGACTGATTGTGCAGATTCATCAGAGTTCTAAGGCTGCTCCAAGCTATTTTGGAGGAGCAGGAGGAGAGCTGTCATATCAAGACCGTGTGCACAGTCAGCATTATGCAGCACTGCAAAGAGGGCGGGTTCTGGGGCTTGACAGGCTTAGGGTCAAATCCTATCTTCACCACTTACCACTGCAGTGAGCTCTGGCTGCTCACAAAGCCTCAGTTTCTTATCAACAAAAGAGGGACAAGAATCCGGGCCTTACACAGTTGTCATGGGACAACCCGTCTCAGCACCTGTTGTCCTCATGAATGTGTAGTGACTTGAAAAGACTGGTGGGCCTGCTGCGAAGGCTACCTGCCTCTTTTTAAACCTGCAGCAAACACCCCTTGTACTTTGCCTCAGCAACTGACTTTGTTTTAATGTGCCAAGACTCAAAATAGTTTAAGTCATTTTCTTAATCAACTTCAATAGCTTGAAAAGCACATTTTCTTTTTTTTATTATTATTATGTTATGTTAGTCACCATACATTACATCATTAGTTTTTGATGTAGTGTTCCATAATTCATTGTTTTCGTATAACACCCAGTGCTCTGTGCAGTATGTGCCCTCCTTAATACCCATCACCGGGCTAACCCATCCCCCCACCCCCCTCCCCTCTGGAACCCTCAGTTTGTTTCTCAGAGTCCATAGTATCTCATGCTTCATCTCCCCCTGCAATTTCCCACCCTTCATTTTTCCCTTCCTTCTCCTAATGTCCTCCAAGCTATTCCTTATGTTCGACATATAAGTGAAACCATATGATAATTGTCTTTTGCTACTTGACTTATTTCACTTTGCATAATTTTCTGATCTCTCTCCTGTCAATGTGGAATTCCAGGGAAGAGACAGCCATGAAGTGTGAGGTCAAGACTGGGGCAATGGGAAGGAGGTGAAAGGCCTGTACTCTGAAAACTATAAAGCCCTGATGAAAGAAATTGAAGATGACACAAAGAAATGGAAAGACATTTCAAGCTCATGGACTGAAAAAACAAATATCACTAAAATGTCTCTACTACTCAAAGCACTCTACACATTTAATGCAATCCTTATCAAAATACCAGCAGCATTTTTCACAGAGCTAGAACAAACAATCCTAAAATTTGTATAGAACCACAAAGGACCCCGAATAGCCAAAGCAATCTTGAAAAAGAAAAAATAAAGCTGGAGGCATCACAATTATAGACTTCAAGTTATATTACAAAGTTGTAGTAATCAAAACAGTATGATACTGGCACAAAAAACAGACACATAGATCAACGCAACAGAATAGAAAACCCAGAAGTGAACCCACAATTACATGGTCAGTTAATCTTCGACAAAACAGGAAAGCATATCCAATGGGAAAAAGAATGTTTCTTCAACAAACGGTGTTGGGAAAACTGGATAGCAACATGCAAAAGAGTGAAACTGGACCACTTTCTTACACCATAACAAAAATAAACTCAAAATGGATGAAAGACCTAAATGTGAGAGCTGAAACCATAAAAATCCTTGAAGAGAGCACAAGCAGTAATTGCTACAGCATCATTTTTCTAGATCTATCTCCTGAGGCAAGGGATATGAAAGCCAAGGGATATGAAACAGGGAGAACCACCGCTATTCTTACAGCCAATTACAGCACATGCCAGAGTCCAAGGTCCACGTGTGCTCCAAAATGCAGCGAATACGCTGATGGCACTACCTGCAGATGAGGAGACATTGCAACCTCTGTTCCTGGGCTATCAGATGAAATGAATGAAGGCTTCCCTAACTCTCCCCCGCCTTACTTCCCTCATCCTCTCCCAGGCTGTTTCAGGCTCCCAAAACAGCGGCTCCCCTACCACTAGCCTCCTTCTCTGTCCCCTTTCCTACAGGGCTGTGCAGAACTGAGCTAAGAACATATAGCCCAAACACGTGCGGCTGCCCACAAATCCCACTTCCCATGCGAACCCAGCAAGACAGACGGAGAAAAGCAGGGGCAGCCCTTGATCCATTCTTTCAAGACCCAGTCGTCTATGAGTTCCTCCCCATCCAGTAAGATGCCTTTTAAGTTCTGAGCACCAGCACACACAGGGATCCACATGTCTGCATTAATCAGATGCCACAACAGAGCAAACTCGCATTTCTAACTTGGGTAGGGAAGGAAGAGAATGACCAACGCCACTTTGTTCTTAAGCCAAGCAGCTACCCAGCAGCACTTTCTTGGTATGGACAAACAAGTGTTAAAAGCACTGAATCATTAAATTAGCCAATTAAAAATAATAATGGCAAAATGAGACCCTCCCACCCATTGTAGAACATGGATTTAACATATTCCCTGGGGCCTGGAAGCCTGCTTTTCCAGACTCTGGAAAGAGCAAGGCATCTTCTGTTGGGAGTTTGGAGTCACTGCAGTCATCCAAGTTATGTCAACTTTTTCAGTCACCAACACCACCCCCTTTTGCTGCTGCCTACCCTGCAGGTGTGAGCACAGACCAATCACTCCCCCAAATTTGGGGGAGTTTCAGTTCCCTATTGTTCTTTGGCTGATTGACAGTTTCTTTGGCATACATACAACTTCAAGTCCACCTCCCTTGGTCCACCCCTGCCCGGAACCTTTGTGCTGTGCGTTATATATATGTATTTTAAAAATTGAAGTGAATTACAATTAATTTCCTTTAAAAAATTTCAAGACACCCCTGAGGAATCAATAAGCAGGGTTAGGAATCACTGATGTAAGGTTTCACTCCTAGGGATGGGAAACTTTTTAGTTTTTCAGTCTTGGCTCCTTCATCTCCATCTATGGAAGCACATAACAATTGACTCCCCCTCACACTCACGCAACCCAAAAAAGTAGGATGCCCAATGCTGGAGACCATTTTCCATAGAAAATATCTACCTGGTCACAGGTACTGCCTGAGATTGTGGTCACCAAACCATGCTGAGATAATTGGTATGCAAGTACTTTTGAAAGGTACATTCTATAAATGTAAGGCCTTATTATTGCCTATTATTCGTACTATTGCATAAAGGATTGTACTCAATGTACCACAATCTATTTACTGCTCAGTCTAGAGCGTTCTGGTCATCTCACTGGAATGGCCCCCTCGAGTTCTGTTCCGTTGCACTTAGTAGGCATTCAACATATATTTGTGAGATTGAAGGAACTTGAACAGAATTCCACAAAGGTATTTCTTACATGGAAAAGATGTTGTCTCCTTGTGGGAATAGACCTGGCCATCATTCAGGAAAGCCCATTTTTATGCTTTTAACCTGTGACCAGATGACATGTTATGCCCTTGGCAGATAGTACCACACTGTATCTTTGTGTGAGACCTACCTTATGGGGTGGAGGGTGGGAAAAATACTTTGATAAGCCACTTGCAAGGCAAGCCTATATACTAGAAAAGTTGCCAGTGAAGGGATGCATTTAAAAGTGGTAAGCAGTGCTGATAACGTATTCACTGCCAAAGAGTAGCCAGGTGTTGGGGACACCGAAGTGAATGGGTGCCGTCTCTATCCTTAAGTGCTCAATCTCTAGACAACAGGGTAACTCAGTACGCAGAGTGGTTTTATGCCTTCTGCAACTTGGAGCAATTTGGGGGCAGAAAGGAGAAAAAGGGCACCCCTCACTGCCATTAGCAAAGGCATGGCCCACTCACACTAGTCCTGGCCTGGGGTTTTAAAGATGGTTCTTCAAGAAAAGATACCACATTTGGGATATCTAAATCTACCTTTCTGAAATTCATGAGGGACATAGATCTCAAATCTGAACTTCCTATATTTGATTTTAGACAGGTTATGCCCTGTTCCTGAAATGGCTCAGAGGGCAACAGGGCTTTTGCCTCTTCATCCCTAATAACCCCTTTCAAGCACCTCCCCCAGCAATGGGCACCCTCTCTGACACATGTAACACAGAATCTTAAATATCCATTTATCTTTATAAAACATAAGATGTTGGGATGTTTTTCACTTTCCTAAGTCATATTATGTTATGAATTTCATTTGGTTTCTGTCTTTGTTCACTCAACAATGTCTTTAAAACCTATCCATGTTGCTGCAGGGAGACTCTTGCCACTCTATGTCCCATAGCTGCTCCCACCATGCTTTACTTATCTATTCCCTTTGGAATGGGCGCTTAGGTTGCCATTAACTCCCTGCTATTAGAAGTGATACCATAATGAAATCTCTGTGCGTGGCCTTCCTTTCAGATCTATGCAAAGAATTTCTCTAGGACATATATACCTGAGTGGAATTTCTAGAATGTAGGTCATCCACGTTTCATTTCACTAGATTCTGCCAAATTACTTTCCAGAATCATTGTAGCAGTTGGGTCCTCACCAGCAGTACATGAAAGTTCCCATCTCCCCACATCAGCGCCAACATGGGCATTATCCAAATTTCTGAATTTTGCCATTCTGAGGAGTATAAAGACGTTTCTCATAATTGTTTATATTTGCATTTCTCTGGGGATTTCTAGCTTAAAATACCATCTGACTGACAGACTTTGATTTAGACTACCCCATTCCCCCCAAAATACACATGATGATAAAGAAAAAAAAAAAAAAAAGACAAAAACAAATAACATTAAAAAAAAAAGCTGAGAATGGAAATGGAACAGAACAAACCTACTGGCCTGAAATAATCTCCATAAATGCCCCATCCATCACCCACAGGAACCCAGGGGTTGCACTACCCAGAAAACCAGGAGGCCAACCTTCTCTTGCATGGGTATAACTTTTGAGTAGACTGAATACCGTTGCCCACTCCAGCCTTCACGCCTCTGCTTCTAGAGCCATTATGAGTCCAAAACTCCTAAGAAGGGAAAGGAAGTGGGAGTGGTGGGTGGGTAGAGCTGGCTGCACACACTGCGTTCTGAAACATCTACTACAAAATGAGGAGAGTCAGATCGGAAAAAGGACACGTCCTGGTAACAGCACCCCTGGGGAACATAGCTGTTACTCCCACCAAACGCCTTCCTTAACTCTTTAACACAAGCTGGGACTGGAGCCATACTATAGATGGTGGTATCATTTGTGGAACGGGAAAGACACAGGGGAAGAATAGATTGGAAGACGGGATAAGTCGAAAGTTCTGGTGTGGACATGTTAAAGTGAAGGTGCCTACTAGACACCTGAGTTAAGGTGTCAAGAAGGCAGTTGGTTTTAGAGCTCAGAGGAGAGAAGAAGGCTGGATCTACAAATGGGGAAGTCATCCGCAGGTAGATTTACATAAACCCACAAGAATGAATGAGCTCCTAGGGCTGAGTATGGGCAGAGAAGGGAAGTCCAGAACCCAGCCCTGGGGCACACCCACGTTAGGGGTAATAGCAGAGAGGAAGAGCCAGCAACAGAGACTACCAGGAACAGCCACAGAGGAGGGAAACTATAGAAGAGCATGCTATCCCTAAAGCTCAGAGAAGCAAATGTTTCAAGAACGAGAGAGTGGTCACCTGTACCAAATAACAAAATAAAGTGGGAGAAGGAACATGAGAATGCAGTAGCATGGATGTCACTCAGGACCTTACCAAGAGCACTTTTAGCAAACCCAAGCCTATCAGAGTAGCTCGAGGAGGGAACCGCAGATGAGAAAATGGGGACAGCTATGGACAACTCTTAATAAGTTCTGCTGTAGAGAAGAGCAGAGAAACAGGACCAAGGATAAAGAAGGGTATGAGGTCAAGGGAGGGTTGCTTTGTTTTGTGTGAGATTCTATAGCATGTCCTTACACAGGTGTAAGTGATCTGGTGGAGAGAGAGACACTGAGAGCACAGGAAGATGAAGGGCTGAGACTGAGAGTGGATGTAGAAATGTAACTGGCAGAAGTGGGACTACACCCAGCAGCCACGTCGCAAGAAGCGAAGGCCGTGGTGAGCCAAGGCCACACGTGGCACATGGGGACGGGGTGGTCTGCTGGTCAGAGATGCCACTGGCGAGCATACAGAGAAGTCTCACTTGATCGTGCAGTTAGCACAAGTTCTTAGTTGTTTGTGTGTTCACTGGTAACAGATGTTTAGCTGTGTTTTATTGCATCATGTTTTGTCATCAATCACAGCACTCTTTGGACTGCACATACCCCAACTCCAGATATATCATGAACCTGGAATAAGCCAATCTTGGACATTCCAAGTAAAAGAACTCCTTTGACTCTATGAGAATTCATTAATTTGAGAGTTCAGAAAGGTAGCCAGATGCATTTATTTACTCCAAGAACATATAACGAGAGCCTACCAGCTGACAGATACTGTCCTGGGCAGTTGGAATAAATAAATAAATAAATAAAATGGCCATGGTTCTTGCAAATAAGTAATGACAGACTGACAGGGTGATCAGTAAAGTCCTCTGGGAGGAGAGGACATGGGAGCCCAGACCTGAAGGATAAAAAGGAATTATCTGCCTAGAGAAGAGACTGGGAAGTCCGAGATAAGAGGAACAGACCATGCAAAGTGGTAAAAACAAAGAGCTTAAGGTCTTGGAGGAAGTCAGAGAAAGCCCAGAGGACAGAGAACAAAGAAGCAGGAGTTCGAGGATAGATGGTGCCAAGTCAGACAGTGGTTTATCGGTTTAGATTTCACTGGGACACTAATGTAAGTGTCCAACATACATAAACAAACAAACAGTATTATAACTTGCCTACGTGCCAGCAATAACATGCCAGAAAAAAAATATCCTGCTCATAATAGCAATAAAAACTTTATCTAGGAAAAAAAAAATCCCTTAACAAGATGCGTAGAAACAGGATTTGGCTTAAGAGAGGAAATTGGAAATTCTAACATTTGACTGCAAAAGGTAAGAGAAGCCTTCAATAAATGCCAAGTTCCAAAATGTCCTTTCTATAAATGTCCTTTTAATTAAACCAATAAAAGGCTGTTGCAATTCTGAGCCAAATTCTAATCTTTTATATTGTTGCAAAGTGATTCTAAAGTGTACTAAAGGGGATGTTGCCTTATCAAATATTCTAATATAAAGCTAAAAATTAAAACAGCATTATAATGAGGAAATAATAAATAGATCAAGAGAACTAAGCATAGACAAAAACAGACCTTACTATATGCAAAATTGTAGATGATGATACAGGTAACATTAAACATCAGTGGAGAAAGAAATATGTATTCAATAACTAGTGCTGGGAAAATTTGGTAAACCATTTAGAATAAAATGAAATTGATTTATTACCTAAGATCTTAAACCAAAATCAATTCCAGATGGATTAAAGATGTATTAAAAAAAAAAATAAGTAAAACATAAATGAATATTCCTCTGACCTCAAGATGGAGAAAATTTTTTAAATATGAAAGCACTGGGAGAAACAATATAGATCTTAGTCCATACAAATGTAAAACTTCTAGATACTAAAAAAATTAAAATAGCAAACTAAGGAAAATATTTGCAACATAATGGCAAAAATTATTACTTTTAATGCATAAAGAGTGATGGGCATTAAGGAGGGCACGTGATGTGATGAGCACTGGGTGTTATACCCAACTAATCAGTCATTGAACATTCAAAAACTAATGATGTACTATATGTTGACTAATTGAAATTTTTAAATTAATTAATTAAAATTAATTTTTTAAAAAAGTTCTGACAAATCAGTAAGAAAAATACAAATAACCAATTTTTTTATAATGATGCTTAGGATATAGATAAATGATTCCATAAAGAAGACATACAAACGATCAGTAAACATCTAATCATTAATAATCTAACAGGATACCATTTTTCATCTAACACATTTTGTTTTTTCTTTTTTTTTCCCTTTTTTTTTCTTGCTAGTGATCAGTATTAATAAGGCTACAGAAAAATTATCTCTCATGGCTGGTGGAAATATAAATTGGTGAAAACTTCCAATAGGGAGCAATTAGATAATTTTATGCAGTCATTTGACTTCTAGTAATTTCTCCTAAGGAAATACCCAAAACTGCAGTCAAAACAATATGTTCCAGAATGTTCACTGCCGTATCACTTCCATGTAATTCATTCTCCATAGAGCAGCTCAAGTATTTTTAAAATCTAGATCAGCTTGTTCCAGTGGTGTGCTGGTAAATGTTAAACAACTGGCTCTCTGAAGGATAAAGCCCTGACTTGCAGCATCTGCTACAAATTTCTGTGGTGTAAATACTCTCACTGTGGCCATTTCGAATTATCAACATGTGATGTCACTACACAATTAGTTGGGGAGAGATAGGCATAACTGGCTCTCAGGAGCCCACGTGAGCCAGGTCCAGCACAGCACTCAATGTGCATCACTCCACTCAATGTGCATGAAATGCTCCAGTGGGTGTCCTTCACACTGCAATAAAGCCCACCCTGCTTACCCTGTCCTCCAAAGCTCTCCATGACAAGGTGGCCCCTGACCTCTCCTCCCATCCCCTCTCTTTGCTCATTAACTATTCCTGAACTTTGAATTCCCCACGTTCACTCCCACTTCAGAGTTTTTCAACTTGACCTTTCCCAGAATCTCTCCTTGTCATTCAGATCACCTACTCAGAAAGGTGCCCCCCTGACCATCCTACCTGAAGTTGCCACCCCTTAGTTCACTCCATTACCGTGTACAGCCCCTGTCACTACCTGAACTTACCTCCTTTATTTATCATGCCTCTCCACTAAAATTTAAACTCCACAAGATCAGACACCTGTCATGGCTACCCCATGTAGTTCCCAGAATTCAGAAAAATACTTGGCACACAGTAAGTACTTGATACCTATTTGTTGAATATTGACACATTGATTAGTCTATAATAGTGAAGAATGTTTAAACCACATAAATGTCCAATGATAGGGAAATGGTAAAACTAACATTTGTTGATCATTTACCATCTACCAGGTACCATGAGAAGCACATGATATGTTCACCTCACATCATCTGTACAAAACTCTATGGAGTGAGCACTCTTGTCATCCTTGTTTTACAGATGAGGAAATACCCAGGGAGGTTAAGTAATCTGCCCAAAGCCACATGGAGCCACAGAAGTCAAATCCAAGTCAGTTTCACAGGCTCAACTGGATAGATCATCTAAGATTCCAGGGATGGGGGTTGAGCTTCACTTAGACCAATGACCACAGGAACATGGAAGTGCTGGTTTCAGGTGCTCACTGAGCTATTAATAAAGTCATTCCTTATTTCACAGTTGGCTCCTGCTCTTCATATTTGTAGTTCTCTTGGTCAAGAGCTTTTCAGGGAGGAAGAGCAAAAAGCAGGGTGGGAACTAAATTTATCCAAGTCCCTAGCTTAAGAGCAACATAATAGCACCCAAATCTCTCCCTGAACTTCAACCATTAGCCATTACAAATCAGGTTTTCAAACAATATTTCATGATATCATTATAATGTTCACAAGATAATAAAAAAGTAAAAGAAGCAGAATAGAAAACTACGTGTTCTGTAAGAGCTCAATTTTTGAGAAAACAAAGAAATTAAAAACACATTTGTATATGTATATATAATGCTTACAAAAAGACCGGAGGGGAAAACACACCAAATGTTAGCAGGGTTTGGACTGAGGTGATTGGATTCTGAGCGATTTTTATATTCTTCTGTATGCTTTTCCCTATTTTCCAATTGTTTCCAATAAGCATGTCTTTTGTAATGAGAAAGAAAAAAATCTATATCATTGCATTTTTTTTAAGTGGGTGAAGACTTCAAAGGCAACAGAAAGCAAAATACAGAGAATGTTAAACAGCCCAGATAAAGCAGGATTGGAAGGCTGCAAAAAGGGTTTCTCCAGGGCTGGGAAAGTCCACGCACATTTAACCTGAGAAAAAGCAACAAGGGAAGTAGTTATAAATGAGGCAAACACAGGACAGAGAGGTGAAGGTGAAGAAAGATGACAGATGCGTTATACTTAAGGGTTGGTCCCCTCCCCCGCAACACCGGAAGGGAAGGGAAGTGAGTTCATGTCAGGGTAGTCTACTAGGTTCCTGGACACCATTCCAACAATACCAAGCTGGTATCTGGGTGTCAACTCAATTCTGACATTATGAACCCAGAGAATATGTCAGATTCCATAGGCTAAGGGCTCAATCCTATAAGACTGCCACCCTGGGACACACTTCAGTTGCCAACTGCAAACCCAGGTTGTTACCTGTATTTCTAACCTGGTTAGAAATCACAGGTTCCCAGGACCTCCTCCTTGGATTCAATGAATTTTCTAGAGCACCTCACAGGACTCAGAGAAATAAATTACCTACTAGATTACTGGATGATTATAAAAAGGAAATAATTCAGGAACAGCCAGATGGAAGAGATGCATGGAGCAAGGTATGGGGAAAAGGGCAGGAAGTTTCTATGCCCTCTCCAGGAGCACTAAGTCTCCCCAATCTCCAAGTGTTCACCAAACCAGAAGCTTTCCCAACACTGTCCTTTTGTGTCTATTACATAGACATAATTGATTAACTCATTGGCCATTGATGACTGATTTCATCTCCAGCCCCTCTCCTCTCCTAGGAGGAGGTTGGGGTGGGATTGAAAGTTCCAACCCTCTAATCATATGGTTGGTTCTCCTGCCAAACAACCCCCATCCTTCCGTGCTTTCCAAAAGTCACTTCATTAACATAACATGTGACACCTTTATCACTCTCATCATTTAGGAAATTCCAAGGGTTTTGGGAGCTGTGAGTTGGGAACTAGACAAAGACCAAATATATATGAGTAGTAGATTTTGGTCATTCAAATGACCAAATGAATATTTTCGTATAAATCACAATATCACAGGTAGGATGGCCATCTGGGAGAAAGAGCTGTGACACTCAGAGACTGAGTCAGAAAGGACAGTAAGGATATTCTAGGATAGAAAGAATACTCAAAACTTGAGTACCCAAGTTTGGAATCCCCAAGGGTCAGACTGAAAGAAACGTGCTCATTCAGAGCACTGCCGAGTCTAAAACAGTAACCAGCCACGTGCACTATGAGCATCTGAAATGTGGCTAGTCCACCAATTGGTGACTATACACTAATTTCAAAAACTTAGCAGGAAAAAAAATGTAAAATACCTCAATTTTTTATTGCCTACATGCTGAAATGACAATATTTTTGAAAGGTTGGATTAATAAAATATATTATTAACCTCACCTGTTTGTTTTTACTTTTTCAATATAGCTACTAAAAATCTTAAAATTACACTGGTGGCCTGCATTTGTGGCTCAAAGAATATTTCAACTGAACATGATCTAGACGAGCCCTTTCATTTAAAGATGACCAACTTGGGGCGCCTGGGTGGCTCAGTCATTAAGCGTCTGCCTTTGGCTCAGGTCATGATCCCAGGGTCCTGGGATCGAGCCCCGCATGGGGCTCCCTGCTCGGCAGGAAGCCTGCTTCTCCCTCTCCCACTCCCCCTGCTTGTGTTCCCTCTCTAGCTGTCTCTCTCTCTCTCTGTCAAATAAATAAATAAAATCTTATAAAAAAATAAAAAAATAAAGATGACCAACTTGAGGGGGAGAAGCAAGATGGCGGAGGAGCAGGAGACCTAAATTTCCTCTGGTCCCAGGAATCCAGATAAATAGGGATCAAACCATTCTGAACACCTACGAACTCAACAGGAGATCGAAGAAAAGAATAGCAACAACTCTCTGAACAGAAAAGCGACCACTTTCTGGAAGGTAGGACCTGCAGAGAAGTGAATCCGAGGCGATATTCTGGAGGATAGACGGCGGGGGAGGGGCCCTCTGTCGGCCAATACCGGCAAGTGATAGAGCCGCGGAGCACAAAATCAGAACTTTTAGAAGTCGGCTCCACTGAGGGAACATTGCTCCAGTGGCTAAGCAGGGGGTGGAACCCTTGCTGGGACGTGTGGTCTCAGGACCCTTGGGGTCACAGAAAGACCGGGGGTGCCTGAGTGCGGCAGAGCTCCCAGGTGTCGGAGCGGGGAAGCCGGCTGCAGAGACAGAGCCCAGGCGCGGGCTCTCAGCTCGGGGTTGCCATACACCGAGACCCGCGGCACAGTCGGGCCACTGCTCCCCCAGCAGGGACCCAACAAGTGGCAGATCCGGGGAGACTCCCCTTCCTCCCCCGGGAGGAGTGGCGCGGGAGTGCACCACAGGGATCTGCTGAGTTTGGAGACTCCACACTGATTTGGGTGCCAGAGATAGAAACACACGGTCACAGGCCAGGTGAGCACGGAGTGCAGCCAGAGACCGGGGAGACGGGAGTGACTGACTGCTTTTCTTTGGGGGCTCACTGAGGAGCGGGGCCCCCAAGACCAAGTTTACCCATCAATGAGAACGGCAGAACTCCAGAGCTAGGGGAATAGTGCACAAGAATTCATGGCTTTTTTCCCATGATTCTTTAGTCTTTCAAAGTTAATTTTTTTTAATTTTTTTTTCTTTTTCTTTTTCTTTTAATTTTTCTTTTTCCCTTTTTCAACCAATATATTATCAAATCCCTTTTTTTAATAAATCTTTTTTATACTTCATTTTTAGAGTCATATTCTATCCCTTCATAGTAGTTAACCTTATTTTTGGTATATATATATAAGTTGTTCTCCCTTTAAAATTTTAGGATAGTTTCTTCTAACAGACCAAAATATACCCTAAATCTCTAGTGCATGGCTTTGTTCTAGTCTCCTGCTTGTTCACATTCTCTCCCTCTCTTTTTTTAAATCCTCTTCTTTCTTTTTTCAACCAACTTCTTATCAATTCCTTTTATAAAATCTTTTATAATTTTCATCTTTACATTCATATTCCATCCCTTCATCGTATTAACCCTTACTTTTGTACATATATAAGTTTTTCTTTCTTTAAAATTTTGGGAGGCAGTTTCTTCTAACAGACCAAAATATGCCCAAAATCTAGTGTGTGGCATTGATCTATGTACCAGCCTGATCATATTTGATCACATTCTGCTTTTTTTGTTTTTGTTTTTGTTTGTTTTTATCTTTTTTTTTTCTTTTTTCTTTCTTTCCCTTTCTTTTCCCCCAGTTTCAGATCTCTTCTGATTTGTTTAGTGTATATTTTCTGGGGATGTTATAACTCTGTTAGCATTTTGTTCTCTCATTCATCTATTCTCCTCTGGACAAAATGAGAAGACAGAAAAAATCACCTCAAAAAAAAGAACAACAAGTACATTAAAAGGATTATTCACCACAATCAAGTGGGATTATTCACCACAATCAAGTGGGATTTATCCCTGGGCTGCAAGGTTGGTTCAACATCCGCAAATCAATCAATGTGATACAATACATTAATAAAAGAAAGAGCAAGAACCATATGATCCTCTCAGTAGATGCAGAAAAAGCATTTGACAAAGTACAGCATCCTTTCTTGATCAAAACTCTTCAGAGTACAGGGATAGAGAGTACATACCTCAATATCATAAAAGCCATCTATGAAAAGCCAACAGCGAATATCATTCTTAATGGGGAAAAACTGAGAGCTTTCCCCCTAAGGTCAGGAACGTGGCAGGGATGTCCACTATCACCACTGCTATTCAACATAGTATTAGAAGTCCTAGCCACAGCAATCAGACAACAAAAAGAAATCAAAGGCATCCAAATCGGCAAAGAAGAAGTCAAACTCTCACTCTTTGCAGATGATATGATAACTTTATGTGGAAAACCCAAAAGACTCCACCCCAAAACTGCTAGAACTCATACAGGAATTCAGTAAAATAAAATCAATGCACAGAAATCAGTGGCATTCTTATACGGCAACAACAAGACAGAAGAAAGAGAAATTAAGGAGTCGATCCCATTTACAAATGCACCCAAAACCATAAGATACCTAGGAATAAATCTAACCAAAGAGGCAAAGGATCTGTAGTCAGAAAACTATAAAATCCTCATGAAAGAAATTGAGGAAGACACAAAGAAATGGAAAAACGTTCCATGCTCATGGATTGGAAGAACAAATATTGTGAAGATGTCAATGCTACCTAGAGCAATCTACACATTCAAGGCAATCCCCTTCAAAATACCATCCACTTTTTTCAAAGAAATGGAAAAATAATCCTAAAATTTGTATGGAACCAGAAAAGACCCCGAATAGCCAGAGGAATGTTGAAAAAGAAAAGCAAAGCTGGCGGCATCACAATTCCGGACTTCAAGCTCTATTACAAAGCTGTCATCATCAAGACACTATGGTACTGGCACAAAAACAGACACACAGATCAATGGAACAGAATAGAGAGCCCAGAAATGGACCCTCAACTCTATGGTCAACTCATCTTCGACAAAGCAGGAAAGAATGTCCAATGGAAAAAAGACAGTCTCTTCAACAAATGGTGTTGGGAAAATTGGGACAGCCACATGCAGAAGAATGAAACTGGACCATTTCCTTACACCACACACAAAAAGAGACTCCAAATGGTTGAAAGACCTCAATGTGAGACAGGAGTCCATCAAAATCCTAAAGGAGAACACAGGCAGCAACCTCTTCAACCTCAGCTGCAGCAACTTCTTCCTAGAAACACTGCCAAAGGCAAGGGAAGCAAGGGCAAAAATGAACTATTGGGACTTCATCAAGATAAAAAACTAATCGCTGTGCAAAAGAAACAGTCAACAGAACCAAAAGACAACCGACAGAATGGGAGAAGATATTTGCAAATGACATATCAGATAAAGGGCTAGTATCCAAAATCTATAGAGAACTTATCAAACTCAACGCCCAAAGAACAAATGATCCAATCAAGAAATGGGCAGAAGACATGAACAGACATTTTTCCAAAGAAGACATCCAAACGGCCAACAGACACATGAAAAAGTGCTCAACATCGCTCGGCATCAGGGAAATCCAAATCAAAACCTCAATGAGATACCACCTCACACCAGTCAGAATGGCTAAAATTAACAAGTCAGGAAACGACAGATGTTGGCAGGGATGCGGAGAAAGGGGAACCCTCCTACACTGTTGGTGGGAATGCAAGCTGGTGCAACCACTCTGGAAAACAGTATGGAGGTTCCTCAAAAAGTTGAAAATAGAACTACCATACGATCCAGCAATTGCACTACTGGGTATTTACCCCAAAGATACAAATGTAGGGATCCGAAGGGGTACGTGCACCCCGATGTTTATAGCAGCAATGTCCACAATAGCCAAACTGTGGAAAGAGCCAAGATGTCCATCAACAGATGAATGGATAAAGAAGATGTGGTGTATATATACAATGGAATATTATGCAGCCATCAAAAGGAATGAAATCTTGCCATTTGCAATGATGCGGATGGAACTGGAGGGTATTATGCTGGGCGAAATAAGTCAATCAGAGAAAGACATGTACCATATGATCTCACTGATAGGAGGAATTCTTAATCTCAGGAAACAAACTGAGGGTTGCTGGAGCAGTGGGGGGTGGGAGGGATGGGGTAGCTGGGTGATAGTTACTGGGGAGGGTATGTGCTATGGTGAGCGCTGTGAATTGTGCAAGACTGTTGAATCACAGATCTGTACCTCTGAAACATATAATACATTATATGTTAAAAAAAAAAAAGAAGAAGATAGCAGGAAGGGAAGAATGAAGAGGGAAATCGGAGGGGGAGACGAACCATGAGAGACTATGGACTGTGAGAAACAAACTGAGGGTTCTAGAGGGGAGGGGGATGGGGGGATGGGTTAGCCTGGTGATGGGTATTAAAGAGGGCATGTACTGAATAGAGCACTGCGTGTTATATGCAAACAATGAATCATGGAACACTACATCAAAAACTAATCATGTAATGTATGGTGATTAACATAATAAAAAAAAGATATAAAAAATAAATAAATAAAGATGACCAACTTGAAGCTACAGAGAGTGAGTGGCTAGAGCTATTTAATGAACTCCACACAGCTAGTTAGTGAAAGAGGTGAGACCAAATCTCACAGTTCTTACCACCCAATCCAGTCCTCTTGCCTTTTGACCCAATCTACATATCACATGTTTGATTCCGGGGACATAGAAATGGTGTACTTCATTTCTATAGACAACTGAGGTTATTGTCATCTGATGTTTGGGAAACTTGGAACAGCTAAGGACTTTTCTTTCCCCCAATGTTCTTCCTTTTACTTAGAAAACTGTCTGTGAAAATATTCTCAAAATGCTTTCATTCATGTATTGCTTCAACCCAAGCAAATATAGCATGGTGTGGGACGTTCTATAGACCATCATGTAGAGTCTAGTCCAAACCATCACCATGGAATGAGGTCTGGAAGAGTTTTCCACTGATAAAAATTAAACTAGATCCTGCCATTTTGTTTGCGGACATAATCTTTGTATACACCGGATCTAGCTTAAGTTAGAAAATCACAATAAGGCAAGGCTTACATATGTTTTGATTTTACTTTTATTGCCAAACATAAAGAGGCAATGGTGCACTGTTTCTTGCTTCGCAAGGTTCTTATAGCTGAGAATTGCCTACCCAATAGCCTTTTACTCCTTTCTTCCCAAAAGAAACCTGATTCTATAAGGAACAGCTAGGTCCTCCACTAATAAAACTACACTTTCCATCCCCCTTTTCACCTAAAGGAAGTCATGTGATACAGATCAGACCAAGGAGATATAATCAGAAGTTACTAGGTAGAGGCTGCAGGGAAAGTTCTTCAGGAAGGGGCTGACTCCAATATCATGTGTCCTTTTGCCCTGCCTTTTCTTTCTTCTCATATTTCCCACAGTGCTGGACACAAATCTCCTGCTTGGACCGTGAGGCAACAAGCCCACACTAAAGACAGCTGGGTGGAAAGACCCTGATGACATCACAGAACTGCCTCACCAGCCCCAGCCCGCCTCCCGCAGACATACTGGAATGAGAAAAATAGGACCCCAGTTTGTTCTTCAGGTCACTGTACTCAAAAGTCAAACTCAATTTCTAAAACAGCAGGCCACAAATACATCTTACACATGTCCATCACACGGTTATGAAATGATTTTATGAGAACACTCTACTTTAAAAAGCATAACATTGCCAAATCTTAGGTGCCCTAAGGCAAAAACCTTGTCCTGAGAAATCCTACAGATTGCCAAACAAGAGAGGACAAATGCAGCCGCAGACACCCCCCTGAAGACACGTGCCCTGGAAACGAATGAGCTGCTTTGTGGCTGGGTGCAGAGGGGAAAAAAAAATGGAAGCGATGCTTCTGTCAAGTAACATCAAGCACCCAGGGTCAAGGCTATTTCTGTCAGATTCAGGAAGAAAGTCACAAAGGGATTACCTCTGCCAGTTTTCTTCAACTTACAACTATCTGAAACTCCCAGTTCTAGCCACTCAGTCAATCCCTGTGTCTCACTGGTTTGGAACATGTCAATGCCCTCTCAAAAGAATTCCTATTTGGGGAGCCCCTTTTGGAAACTTTAAGAGTCATGATGTCTTCAAAATGATGTGATTACGTACCTCTGAGCTTCAGGGTCAATATTTGTTCACCATCAAAACCATCAAAAGCAGCTAGAGAGCAAAGATGATATATACCCTGTCACATCCAAAATCACTCCACAATTTCTGCTCCTTATTCAAAGCAAACGACAACAATCTTCTGTTGAAAGCTTAAATATATCTTTTGTTTTACTTACACAATTTAATTTTTTTTAACAAGTGGGCATGTTATTTCTACGTAAAAAAATTGAGTGAGAAGCATCATTCTTTAGCGTATCATTTTTCTATTTCATGTATGTAAAATACATTAATAAAATGAATTAAGGGCAAAATTGTTCGTGATGTTTGTATATTTACGAGTGTATGTTTCCGGGGTGAGGAGAGTTCCACAGATCTCCTGGGAACCTGGAGGAGCCCATAACCCTGACGAGGTCACCACAATTCCAGGGATAACTAGTAATTGTTGAACCTACAGAAAGAAGAGTGTTAAGTAGACTTTGTAACAGTCTCTTAGTCCCTGAACTATCTGGATTTTACTTATTTACAGTCATATGGAATTGCAAGGTCCATCCTCAGCATAGTTGTAAGGGAAATGAAAATGTGGGTTCAATCCTACCTCTAGCTGTGTGATCTTGGCTAAGATATTTAATCTTCCTGAGCCTTTTCTTTTATCCATAACAACTCACCAGGTCATTATGCGCTCAAATCACATGAAGTAGTGAACGTGCTTTGTCAACTACACAGTGTTCTAGAAATGTAATGTTATTACTCTAAGGCACATATTTTCCTACAGATGAGGAAAATGAAGTTCAAGAAGGCTCAGTAGTTTACCCAAGATCAGACAACTAACTCAGAATTGCTGGATCCAAACAGGACTCAAATCCAGTAAGACTCCTGCACCCCCATTAAGCCCAAGACTCAGTCTAAGGGATGTAAGTCATCATCTAGTGAGCCCCGCCCCCTTAGTTTATAGGTACAGAATCCAGAACCTCTCAGAGAAGTCCTAATTACCTTCTAGAAGACCCAGACGAACAGCCTGGTCCCAGGAAAGAATTTGTGGAAGTCACCAGGAGGTAAGTCTCGGACAATCTGCTGTATCCCAGGAAAGACAACAGTGGGACTCACTCCTGCCAAAGGTTGGGCAAAGGTGCCTGCCCACCCTGTAGCCACAGATAACAATCAATAGTTTTCAACCCTGACTGCACCTTAGAACCACCTGAGGAACTATAAAAGTCTATTTATCAGAACATATACATATGTACATATAACTATCAATGCCGAGACTCCAACCAGGAGGACCTGATGTGAATCTTTCAGAGTTGGAATGTAGAGCCCCATATTTTTTAAAGCCAAGTGGGAAGGGAGGCAGCTGGGGTCACTGGTAGCTCACTGTGTAAACAGCTGTTCTGCTTCCCAGCCACAGCGAGGGGGAAGCAGGACAAAGAGAATGCAGTAGACTAAATGTGTTTCCCTGAAATTCCTAGGTTGAAATCCTAATCCTAATAGGACGGTATTTGGTGAAGCCTTTGGGAGGTAATTAGGTCTTGAGGGTGGAGCCTCCACGAATGGTTTTGGTGCCTTTATAAGAAGAGGCCAGAGAGCTCACTCTCTATCTGCCCTCTTGGGAGGACACAGCAAGAAGTCAGCCGTCTGCAACAGAAGAGCCAAGCCGGCACCCTGATCTCAGACTTCCAGCCTCCAGAACTGTGAGGAATAAATTTCTGTTGTTTGTAAGCTACCCAGTTTGCGGTACTTTGTTATAGCAGCCCAAATGAACGAAGACCAAGACTCCTAATAAACACTAGTGAAAATGATATTAAACACATCACAAGACAATAAAAACATATGAGACTCATCAGTAAAGGTAAATACACAGACAAAAACAACCCTGAGATGTTGTTGTCCTCAATCCCGTAAAGATTAAGAGACACATGAGGCTATTGAGCGACAGACCAGGCCTACCTAATTCCAGAGACTTTCAGCTTCTACAAAGCTCTGCTGCCAGAAACATCTGAGAGGAGCCTGAGACACACAGCCAAGCATGGATGCTGGGGCAGATGAGCATTGCTGGCAAAGCGAGAAAAGAGTCGGACAGTCCACTGAGAGAGTCCAACCATCCCCACAGGTGTAAGGAGAGGTCAGAGCAAAGAGGCATGTGCTCACAACAGAAGAGTGCCGTCAGGACAGCAGGGCCTGGCTGGTGTTCTGGAAGGTTCCAGCCAGCCCCTGTGCCTCTGCTCATGGTGGGCCACAAAGCCATTCCTCTATGTGGTGCAGAAGCTTCCAGGCCAGCAGCCCTTAAAGCACCTCAGTGGATGCTGTGATATGCCCCCATCTCCCTGTAGGACTGCAGGTCCAATCCCCCGTGGCTGTCGGCCCACCTCAGGAACTGCCTTAGCTAAAGCTGGCTACCTGGACCAAGGTCATGGCACCTTCCTGAGGCAGTCTGCGTCCAATAACTGCTCAGTGGGGGAACAGAAAAGCCTGGCCTCTCTGCCCCAACTCAGGGCAACTCTGTAAGAGCCCCCTGCTTGGGAAGATGAGGACTGCTTGGGAAGATGAGGACTGGGGGGAATTGGGAAAGAAGAGGGCTAAGTCCCGGCCAGGTGGCCTAAAACATTTCATCTGGAGTCCATCTGTCAAACAAATCTTTTTGAAAATCTTTTCATCAGATTGGAGTTCACCTCAGTATCAAACTGAAATTAGCTCTACCTTAAAGGGATGAAGGGACAGAAGCCCAGAGAGGTGAAGTGACCTACCCAAGGCCACCCAGCTTCTAGGTGCTAGAGCCAGGATTGAAAATAGGCAGTCTGCCCTATAATTTGTGCTCTGAACCATGGGGCCACACTGCCTCAGACAGCAAATGGGGGCTACCCCTAAGCCACATTACAAACAGCCAGAGAGGTGAACGGCCTTGGCCAGGGTCACACAGCTCCTTGGTGGCAGTTTCATTCACACAAACATTCTCTAAGCAACCCTGTAAGAGCCTGGCACTGTGCCAGGGCCAGATTTAAGGTTAGACCACCCGGGGGTATACATGTTGTGAAAGAGGACAGGGCTGGAGGTTTAGAATAGTATTTATGCCGAAGCATATTTCTGGGCTTCCTCTCCCTCGAAGGAGCCTATGGTTTGGAGGCAGGGCTCCTCCGTGAGACAACTAAACCCAACACAGCTCAGCAAGTGTCACTCACCATTAGCAGAACCAGAGTCACAAACCTGCCACAGGGGCCCCGAGAACAGCAGCCACCAGCCAGCACCACCTGGACACTAACCACCCCCCACGCCTGTCCCCTCCCGCCACCAGGAGGCACACAGGGTTCCGTGAAGGAACTTCTGAATTCAGCAAGCCTCTTGCAAGGTCACCCCCACCCCACCCAGGAAGGTTCCAGGGTGCCCCCTCTGCGCCGGATGCCACAAGCCGAGCCACAAGCCTCCCCAAAGTATTGCTCTGGCTCTGGATAAAACCAAAGCTGTAGGTGTGCTAATTAGCAACGACGAGAGGTTGGGCACACTGACTATTAATGACTCCATCTCTCTGTTTCCTGCTGGCCTATTATTAATTCATGAGGCCTCTCCAGTGGGGCCAGAGAGATAACACAGACTGCAAAAGTTCACATTTCAATTTGAGGCTGAGACAGGGGGAGGGGTGTTGGGGAGAAGCGTCAGTCCTCAAGGGGCACGGGCGCAGTGTGGGAAACCTCCTCCACAGACCGGCTTCTGGCCCTCTCTGCTGATGAAAGGAAAGTGCACATCCTAAAGGCACCAACAGAGAGGGTCACTGCAGCGCTGCTCCTAATTGCCAAGCGACCAGAGACTCCCGTGCTAGGGAATACTATGCAGCATTACAGAGACTTTATGGACATCTTCCTAGAAACTGCCAAGGAAGATGCCCATGATATAGTGTTAATTTTTAAAAAGCAAAATAACAAATGCAACATGCAGACCTACGTGTGTACTCTGACTCCATTTTCTTCCCAGAAAGAGAGGGACGAGTTTTACCCAGCTGAAGCACAGGAATGAGGAGAGAGGACGACAGCTGGGGACGGTTTAAGATGCCGGGGGAGGGGGATGAAGATGGACTAGAAGCTGGTGTCCCTAAACCAGGGATGTCAGGCCAGCACTGCCCCGCCCTGAAGAGCATGGTCCCCGAGGAAGCCTTTCTGTGTATTATTTCTCCACTCCAAGAACAGAGAGGGAATTTACCTGACTCCTCCCTGTTTTCTTCAGAGATTTGGGAAGGGATGTGAATGTCCCATCCCTGAGATCAGGAGGTAACGGGGCTACATTCTGACAGGGGCAGTGCGGTGAGGTGGTGGGATGCGTGCACTGCGCGAGTCTGCACAGAGGTTCCCAGGTGAGAGGCGGAGGGAAGGAAGAGAAGCACAAGAGGACTCCGACTCTGCGTTTACCATTCTTCCTTCACTCTGGGTTTTGGAGAGCGAAAGAGGAAGAGAGAGGTGGTGAGAGGGGCCAAGAGCAGAGGGGAGGAGGAAGAGGGGGCCGTGGGGTAGAAGCAGGCTATGCAGCAGTCCTCAGACGGAGAGCAGGTGTGGCCACTGGAAAGAGCAGTGTCTAAAGGTCAGACAGACCGGCACTTGGCCCAGGGCGATGCACTTCATTCTGTGGGCCTCTGCTTTCTCACCTGAACATTAAATAAATGTGAAATTAGGTGAGATGACGTTTCTAAACGTCTTGCTTATCACAGTGCCTGGAATATTGTAGTATTGTGTGGGTGTGGGTGCGTGTGCGCGCGCGCGTGCATGTGAGCATGATCACACTTCAACTCTTCAGCCCTCAGTATTTCCTTTTCTACAAGTGTCTTCATCCATCCCATCACATCCAAGAGAAAAACACCCTCGACTCATCTGCGGCTATGCATCCAGGTGAGCTCTGCTTGGATGGAAAGGCCGTGCAGGAAGGTGAGGGAGATGGTAGGTCTGGACTGAAACCCGAGTCCTTGGGGTTCTCACCCTGCTCTGCGAGGCCCTTCTGCCTTCAGGCTTCCTTGTCCTTCCCTCCGACGTGATGGATGACCACCCCCCCTTCCCCCCCCACCCCCCCCACCGGCTGCTCCAGCCCCTGCCAGGCCCAGCGTTCAGGGACTCTTCCCATTAAGAGACTGTGGCTGCAGTACACAGGAGTGACCACTCGGGGGCATCATAAAACAGGGAAAAGTATCTCAAGAACGAGGGAGTGTGACAAATTGTGCAGCTGGCACTAGAGGGCATTGTTTTTCCCATTTTCCTCCAAAGGGTGACTCAGGTGTTCAGATCTGGATAGTGCAGGAGGTTGAAGAGTCTCCTTTTGAAGATACTCAGGCACGGCCCATGCCAGCAGAGTGGAGGTGGCCGAGTTTGGGGTAGCGTAGGGGAGACTGGCTCACCTGCCCCCCCCCAAAAACAGGGACAAGACTCTGATGGGGCTGGACAGAGAAACACAGGCATCAAATGGACCCCGGGGGCCCATCGGGACTGAGAGCTACAGAGTCACAGCCCTTTTTCCTTGCCGCCTCCTTCCTGGCTTGGCCTGGAAGGGAGGAGCCAGAACAGCGGAGGAACATTTGCCCCCACTAAGCCCGAGCTCCTGGCCCCACACTCTGGAGAAGGTGAAAGGATCTGCTTTTTCTTAGGGCGTCCAGTGGCTTTGGTGAAGGAGCAGAAAAGCTATGTTTTCGTTCCGTTTGAGAGGTGGGCATCACCAGGCACTGAGTGAGGGGCTGCCCACCCGCACAGGAACCCCACTGCTCCCGCTCACCCCGCATATCCCCATAGCCTGTTCTCCAGAGGAAGTGTTGAGAGAACTGTAGGAGGAAAAATGTAGGAAAAAGAAAGTCACTAGAGACCAGACCTAGAAAGAGACACTCATTTTCAAATCTCTGAAGGACAGACCAAAAAAAAAAAAAAATTCAAGGATATATGTTGACGTTTCCCCAAAGGGCCCATCTTAAATCTCTACGGAGTCACCCAAATTGTGTCAATTCCCAGGAGGAGCCCAGCTCTCTGGCTTCTCGGTGGCTTCCTGTTCTGCTCAGAATTCCAGACAGGCAGGGCATATGCTACAGGTCCCTACTTGGCTTGTGGTTTTCAAACGTGTTGTTGGCTAGTGAAAGCACAGTGTGTTGAAATCTCGTGATTTCTATATTCCATTGGCATATGTTCTGGTTCGGCAAGTCTGTTATACTACAACCCGACCAGCCTGAAATGCCTCATCTCTGAGCGCAGGGGTGAGATTCGGCAGGGCTATGAACTCAGGCGCCCTTGGGGCCAGGATGACCACGGCTGATACGTGAATTAGCCCCACCTAAGGCAGTGGGGAGCGGTGGGGACTGCGGTGACCTCAAGAACTCCTGCGCCTCCTAAGAGCATACAAATTTAAATTGTATTAATACACCAGATCAGTCAACGCGGCCTTTCTATTTAACTGAACAAACTCTGCCTGTGCGCGTTTCTGGCAACGACATTGCTATAGACACTAGCATCCCAGTAAACCAAGCGCTGCCTGCTTCTACCAGCAAGTGGCAGCATGTGGAATGATGTCCCAGTCACTGCAACTAGATCTGCATGGGGTTAGCTGCCTTTCAGGAGCTCAGAGAAAAACTGGCCCACCGGCTTTTAAAATCCAAGGGGAAAGTTTCAAGGTTGGGACATTTGTTTCCTGGAGGAACTGGTCTGTGACCTCGGGTGTGGCGTGGAAGCTGGTGAGACTTTGGTGGGACACCCGAGACTGTGGTGGTACCGGCCCTCCTGGTCAGCAGGGCGGGTGGGACACAGGCAAGAAGCGGGTGGGGCTCACAGGGCCGGTTCCCCGGAGCTGGTCACTCACGGCAGCCCGCTGACCCTGCCATCAGAATGGCTCATTGCCAGCACCAGCAGTCACTCGGCCCTGGGGGCCCTCGTCCCCTCAGCTGTAAATGACGCAGCTGGGCTAGACGACGGTGATGGTGGTGGGCATAATAGGAATAATACCAATCACAGCAAGAGCGGCTGCTGTGCCAACTCTGGGCCCCATGTTGGGCGCTGTGCAGGTCCTCATTTCATCGCCCGAGGGGGACTGCTGATGGACACAGCTGACCTCAGCCCTGGCTGTAGCCTCTGCACCAACAGGCGTCAGCGAGCCTTGCGTGCCCTGCTGTAGATAGCGAGCGGGGGGCTCCTGAAGGTGAGGAATCAGACACGAGGGGGCAAAACGACCAAACCCTGGGCTAAGTGTTCTAGGTGTTCATCGCATGTCAGAAAGGTGACGGTCCTCATCCACAATTTAGCAAGGGAGGAAAACGAGGTTTAATACTCAGGGGTGATCAGAGGTGTGAGAGAAGACAGGACCCAACAAACTGCAACCTAACCAACCTGGGTTTTCTCAGCCTGTGAGGCTTCCCACCGCAGGGGCTGACCTGGTCTAGATCCAGAGCCCCTGGTGTCCCCAGCTCCCTTGACTAGACCCGACAATATGTCGGGTGTTGTCAGAGGCTAAGTAACCATCCAGATCAGAATCATTGCCACGCCAACTATCCCTTGCGCATTCATTCATTCATTCATTCACTGACAACCAGTCACTGAGAGCCTAGATGTCAGGCATTGCTCCCGGTACTGAGGCTATGGAGTGGACCATGCAGTGCGTCACTTCTCCTCTTCTTGGGGGCGGGGGTGGGGGCAGTCAGCAGCCCAGGGTGATGGGAGTCAGACTTACCAGATGTCTATTTTAGACTATGTGGTGACGACTAACCTCTCTGAGGAGGCATCACTTAAGCTGAGGTCTAAATGACAATAATGGACCAACCTTTCAAAAATCTGGGAGAAAGAACGTTCTAGGCAGAGGGACAGGCAGAAACATAGCAGGCGTCGGCCTGGCCTGAAAGTGGGCAGGACTGCAGGGAGCAAGGGAGCAGTTGTATGGATGAGGTCATGAGCCACCCACGACCAGGTGCTTCAAGGCTTCACAAACCAGGGATAGGGGCTCAGATTTTACTCTGAGTGCAAAGGGAAGTTACATCACAGAAGCATGATTTGGTTTACATCTTTTTTAAACGCCCCTGTCTGTCATATGAACAGCCACACTCCTGAATACAGAAAAACAAAGACATAAGGAGAGAGGCCAATTAGGAGGCCATGGAAATTAGGAGGCCAAGTGACAACGGCTTGGAAGAGATTGTTACCACCAGGGACGCAGAAGTGTTCAGACTTGCAACGTGTTTGGAAGATGTGTTGACAGGGCTTGCCAACTGACTGGAAGCAGAAGAAATGGGAAAGGGAGTAATAAAGGACAATAGAAGTCTTTGGCTTGAGCAACAGGGTCGATGTGGTGCTGCCTACTGAGATGCGGGGCTGGGTTGGGTCAGGAGAGGATCAAGAGTTTTGCTGTAGCCATGTTAAGTTTTAGATGCTGGTTAGACCACAATGTGGAGATGCCAGCTTCCCATTTGGCTACAAGAGTCAAAGGTTCTTAGGAACCAAATTTGGGAATCATCTGCTGATCTGTGGGCCTGGTTGAGGTTACCCAGGGAGATCGTGTAGGCAGAGTAGAGTCCAGGAGTAACTCGAGGCTCACCAACATTTTGAGGACCCACACCAGCATATGTGATCTAGTAAACATGGTCCAAATTCACAACAGAC
The DNA here is from genome assembly GCF_004348235.1 of Phoca vitulina. Lineage (NCBI taxonomy): Eukaryota > Metazoa > Chordata > Mammalia > Carnivora > Phocidae > Phoca > Phoca vitulina. The sequence goes on along the minus strand of NW_022589774.1, from coordinate 8,251,794 downwards.
ATGCAAGGTATTGTGATTCATATTCACTCTAAAAATGCAGAGAAGTTATAGCCTGCCCCAGGTCCCATAGTTTACAAGTAGAATGGCAAGAATCAACCCTAAATAGTATGACTGAGTTCCTGTCACTTGTCTACCACTGTGTAATGAATGCAGGTGGATGCTCATATGGGCAGAGGGCCTCGGTGGAACAAGCTAGGCATTGAAGTCAGAGGGCCTGGGTTGAATCCTCACTAGCTATGTGATACTGGGCAAGCCTGAGCTTTCTGGGGTATAAAATTATGAATTTTTTTTTTCATTTTGCAAATATCTATTAAGTGTCTCTTGTGTGCCGGACACTGTGCCAAGTGATGGAGACCCACGGGGAACAGACAGACTTCTGTATACAGTCTAGTGGGGGCTACGGACATGTAAACAGGCAATTCGAATATAGTGTGATAAGTACTATGATTATGGAAATACTGCCTCCCTCTTTTTAGAGTATGTTGTACCAACCTACGCAGACTTTAAAGTTATACATAATTTCCTTTCTTCCAAATCCATATGCAATAATAGTCACATATGAAATGTTTCTACTCTTTATAATAGTACCTATGATTTTCATTAGAATAAATAATACATGCAAAGCACCTAGCACGTAGCCAGTGCTCAATAAATGGTAACAGTCATTATTAAAACATGGGTTTTTTGACCTAGCACCACCTCTGACTTTTGGGCTCATTTTTCTCCTCTGTAAATTAGGAATAATAACAGCTAGTCCAGGAGCACCTGGGTGGCTCAGTCAGTAAAGTGTCTGACTCTTGATTTTGGTTCAGGTCATGATCTCAGGGTTGTGAGATCAAACTCCTTACCAGACTCCACAGTGGGTGTGAAGCCTGCTTAAGATTCTCTCTCTCCTTCTCCCTCTGCCCCACCCCCCAACTCTCTCATTCTCTCTCTTAAGAAAAAATAATAATAATAGCTAGTCCACAGGGTCCTTGTGAGGGTCAGATGAGATAGTATACATGAAAACATTTGGTAAGCTAGAGGGAATTCTATTAAAATATGAGTAAAACATGGTTTCATGCCTTTGTAAAGCTACAAAACTCAGTCCATGAGGAATAGTTTGTGTTACCCAAAAGGTCCTCATAGCGCTTACACAATGGCCTGTGGAAACCTTTTTTAGTAGGTTCTTTGGAAAATGGAATTCTGCACAAGAAATTCTGTTTCATCCAAATCCCTATATTCTGTCCACAGGAAAACAAAGACCCTTTCCTTGAGGCCTCCTCCTACCCTCTCAACTCCTTCCCCTACCACATTTGGCTCACGCAGCCAAAGGCAAAAAATTCTGGAAACCTCCCAGGCTGGCTTCCAGCCGCCTCCGTGCATCACTAGAACCCTGAGTCAGTGCCAAGAAGGCAGGATTTGTAAATCTGGTATGTGTGCCATAGGCTGTCAGCTGTGTGGGCGGTGGACAGGGCCTTGGGAGGGGCTACAGCTGAGGGAGGAGCAAGAAGCTGGCAGGGCTGCCAGGCAGAGAACCCTACCTGACTTCCTACTGTAGCAAATCCATTCTTGAGAAAGGACCAGGCTGCCCCTGTCTTAGTGTCAGGAGGATCCTGTCTATAGAACGTCAGTCAGGAGAAGCTAGAAGGCTGGAGATAGGAGAAGGCTCCATCTCTCCAAGGTGCACTAAGTAGACACAGGATCCTAAGCAGAAGGAGGGCAGAGAACAGACTCCCCACTTCCTCTGCTGATTGTTCAACTGGAGGGTCTTGGGCAGTCAGCAACCTGCAGAACCACACAGCTAACCCAGGGAACTGAGCTACCTCTTTCCCCGGAAGCTAGTGGACTAGAATGGGTATCAATTCCCCTCAGTGCATTTACTTCATCATTCATTCAACTAATACTTATTGTGAGCCAACTACATACAAGGCATTGTCCTATACTCTCAAGATAAGACAAAGTCCCTCCATTCAAGAAGCTGACACTTCAGTGGAGGGAGACAGATATCTATATGTCTATGTAGATAGCTATCTATATCTATATATAGTGTGTGTGTATGTGCGTGTTTTTCTTTATGTGCCTGAGTGCGTGTATAATAACAGGAAGGGCTGTGATTAAAAAAAAAAGCAAAATAAAGAGAGAAAGAGAGTGACAACAGGGGAATGCTATACTACAGAGGGTGATGAGAAAGGTCTCTCTGAGCAGAGACCTAAATGAAGTGAGTGGGAGTCATGCAAGTCTGTGGGGAAAGAGCATTCCAGGTGGAGGGAAGAGAAAAGCAAAGTTCCCTGAGGTGGGAATAATCTGAGCATATTCAAGAAATAGCGTGGGACCAGTGTGGATGGAGCAGAATGAGTGGGGAAGAGATTAAGGGATGTAGCCAAAAATGCCTGTGCATGTCTGGGGGGCCGGGGGAGAGGTCCAAGGGGTGGAGGAAGGAGATCATGTATGGCCTTAAAGACCATGTGAAGGACTTTGTTCTGTGGGACATGAGCCACTAGAGGGTTTGAGCAGAGGACTGATGTGATAAATTTCTGAAGACTCTCTGATGGAAACTCCATGTACTATCTCTCCAATGCCTTTGTAGATCTTAAGGGGAAAAAAAAGGCAAAGAAGAATCAGCTTTGGTGGGGGAAAAAGACCCTAGCAGGGAGGCTAGTTAGTTAAGAGTGGCTGCAGTAATCCCCTTGGACGAGTTACTCAAACTCTCTGTGCCTCAACTGCAAATATGGGGATAATAATAGTACTGGTCTTATTCAGTTGTTACAAGGATTAAATGAGCTAAAGTATTAAGAATAGTGCTGGGTAAGGGCGCCTGGATGGCACAGTTGGTTAAGCATCTGACTCTTGGTTTTGTCTCAGGTCGTGATCTGAGGGTCATGAGGTGGAGCCCCGTGTCAGGCTCCGCGCTCTGTGCAGAGTCAGCTTAAAATTCTCTCTCCTTCTCCCTCTGTCCCTACCCACCCACCCACCTGCATGCACACACACTCTCTCTGTAGCTCGCTCTCAAATAAATAAATAAATAAATCTTTAGGGAAAAAAAGAAGAGTTCTGGGTAACTAGTAAGTACCATATTAAGTGTCTACCACTTAAGTCTCTATTAAAAATAAAAATCATAGGTGACTCAGACTAGGGAGATAGTGGCAGAAGTGATCAAATATGATCTGACACATTTCAAAGGGAAAACTGACGGGGATTGGCAAGAATTGAGTGTCAGTGTGAGAGAAATCAGGATGACTCCAATGCTTCTGGCCCCAGCAAAAGAAAGAATGAATATAGGTTCCATTTAGTGAGAAAGAGAAGACCACAGGAAAAGCAGATTTGGAGGAAAATTGGTATTTTTCTGTTGGACAGATCTTGCTTGAGGTACCTATGGATGTACAAGTAAAGGTGCTGATTAAGTGGGTGACATCTAAAAACCAGGGAAGGGATCTTGGCCAGAGATACAAATTTGAGAGTCACCAGTCTGTGATGGTCACTAAAGGTCCGGGACTGGGTGAGGTCACCAGCAAGTAAGTGTTGGCAAGAGAGTAGAGGATGGATCCCTGAGCCCCCCAGTATTTGGGGATTGGAAAAAGGAAGAGGAAACAAGCAAAAGAGGTGGAGGAAAGACTGGCAAGGTAGGAAGAAAACCTAGAGTCATAAAGGCCCTTGTGAGAAAAGAGTTCCAAGAAAGAGAGAGTGATAGTGGACAAATGGTACGGCTGCTGCCAGCAGGTCAGGGAAGATGGACACAGAGAACCACCCACTGGACTCAGCAGCATAGAGGCTGATGTGAGCATGCCAGAGCCGTCTGCTTGACTGGCACAAAGGCCTGATTTCAATGGGTTCCAGAGGGAACTGGAGACAGAGAATGTAGACAAAAGGGCTCATCATGCTCTACATCTAGACCTCCACATGGAGCATGATGAGTAGTCGGTCCACAGAAACAGGAAGAACAGCCTAGAACAGGGGCCCAGGTGCAGTGGGTGGTTAATGCAGTGGTTGGAACTCCTGCAAGCCTCTTTGACTTCTGCTCTTTTCCCAGTGAAGTAGGAAGGCAATTGCGGCAATAAGCTAGGAATAGGCTGGCAGGAGACGTTGGGGTTTGAGAATTAAGGGGAAAGTATGTGAAATAATCTCTAAAAGAGCATGAGGGTGAATAGAAACGTGAAAAGTCGTAGGATTTCTGGGCAAGACTGAGGGCCAACTTGAGGGAGGGGGTCACGAATTTACAGTGAGACCAGTAAGCTTAGCTGTGAGATTTTCCACAGCAATGTTCTGCTGCACAAGTGCAAGGGACAAATAGGTGGCAAGTGGGATTTAAGCAGGGCTGGAGTCCTGCTAGACCAGTATAATGGAGCAACAGAGGGGCAAGGAAGGTGAGGGTGAAAACAAGGATGATGGAGCATGAAGTAGACTAGAGCCAGCTTGGGAGGCATCCAACATTCTTGCCCCTGGCTGATGACTGGCTCTATCTGAGAAGCTGGCAGGAGAAAGGGTTGAAAGAGTAGGAGGAGACCTCAAGAGTGACATCACCATTTTGCTCTGGGAAGTACTTTTGGTGCCCACAAGGGAATTTAATTTGATAAGATGAGAAGTGAAGAGATGACTGAGGAGGGGAGCCACAAGAAAGTAATACGATCGATGTCTTGTGGATGTCAGTGAGGTTAAAGAATCTTGGTTAAAGAATTGAGCACTAGAGGGAGTGAACTGGACAGAGAGGAGCTGGTGGTCAGAGGGTAGGATGCTTGGAACTAAGATTATGGAGCAGTTCAGTTACAAGGTCTGGGAAGGCCATGGAAGTGAGGTCTTGGCAGCAAATATGGAGGCAAAATCATCAGGGAGAAGAGGTTAAGGATCCAAGAGGCCAGGGTCCAGGAAAGGTCATTCAAGTGGTTATGGAAATCACCAAGACTGATGGCAAGAGGAGACATGGGAGACAGGCAATAAACCAAGAGCTAGAATCTTTCTGGAATGAAGGGGAGTGGCCTGGGAGTCTGCAGATGGCTACAACAAGGAGTAGCAGGTGCTACTGCATGATGACATGAGCTACAAAGCTGGCATTTTAGAACAGGCATGAGGAATCATGGTCTGGAAGCAATAATGAGGGCAAGTAGACAGCTACCCCGGCTCTAGGCTCAAGATTGTGAGGATGTGTGGGAGGGAAGGTAGCCACCACATGAGGCAGCTGCCAATCAAGCCATGTTCTTGGGGGAGAGGCAGGTACCAGTTAGAACAAGGAAGTGATGGGAATGTCCAGAGAAGGTGAGAGAATGTAGAGAATTTTTCTCATGATGGAACATGAGCTCCAGACAGTACAATATTAGGGTTTGGGGAGCTGGCGAAGAGCAGGAAGTAAGTCAGATTAAGGCACGTAGAGCTATATGAGGATGGATTTGGGATGGTAAAGAAAAAAGGCATGATGGTATTAACCCTGGACACCTTTATACAGGTTGCAGTGATGAGGCTGTGAGGGTTAAGAGGCAGAGAGTGGGGCAACATCACTGTCTCTATCATCTCTCATTTTCTTTTCAACCCATTTCAGTTGGGCCCTGACCCCATCACCCTACTGAAACTGCTCCCATTAAGGTCACCTCCATATTGCTGAAACCAGTGATTCTGTCTCCAGCCTCATTTTAATTTACCTCTCAGCAACCTCCTACATAGATAACTCCTTCCTTCTGAACAGACACCTCTCTTGACTTCTTTGTCCCTTTACTCTCCGGCTTTCCTTTTTTTTTTTTTTTTTTTAAGATTTTATTTATTTATTTGAGATAGAGAGAGCATGAGTGGGGGCAGGGGCAGAGGGAGAAGCAGACTCCCCACACAGGACTCGATCCCAGGACTCCGGGATCATGACCTGAGCTGAAGGCAGACACTTAACCAACTGAGTCACCTAGACACCCCACTCTCTGGCTTTCCTCCTACTTCCCTGGCCCCTCCTTCTCAATTCCTCCACTCGGGAAGGTTGACACACCCCCAAGCCACTGATGTGTCTGCCCTGTTTCACCTCCTCATGGCCCTTCCCAGGTGAAAGCACAGTCTCCCAACCATCCCCACCATGACTCGAAATAGGTGGCTGCTACTAGTCCTTTATATCCCCCAACTAGCAAAAGTTTAACTTAGAGAAAGATATAAGAGTTATCATGCATTGCTAGCCATGGTGAAGCTAGTTTTTCAGTGAGTATTATAGGAATTCTTGAGTTAGGCCATAGGACAGGCACTGAGTGACATGAAAAATGTGTAAGATAGTCTCTGCCCTCAAGTTGTTCAGAACCCTCTCAGGAAAACAAGACAGAGGTGCAGAGAAATATAGTACTTCTAAATACAAAGAAATATCAACTATCAGAGCTGCATGATATTCACACAGCCAACTACTTTCTCCTCTTCATTTTTTGAAGCCATGGGGTGACTTACTCAACATCATACCACTAGTTAGGTCACCCTGGGAATTAGACCCAAATCTCTCAACCTCCAAGCCAGTGCTCTTGTCATGGTGTCTCAATGGGTGGTTGAGGCAGAAGTTAAGTACTGTGGGAATTGGAAAGAAAGTCACTGTGCCATTGTGGTTCAAAGCATGGATTCTAGAACCAGATTGCCAGGGTTCAAATCATCAAATCACAGTAACAACGTAGTTATTATTGGAGTGACTTTGGGAAAGTCACCTAACTTCTCTGTGCCATGGATAATAACTGTACCTACCGTACAATAATGGTGAGGATTAACATAAGTTAATATGGGTGCTTAGGATGTTGCCTGGCTCTTAGAGCTATGCAGGGTTTTAAAGACTAACAGTACTGGAAGGTGAACAATAGGAGGAGGTTGAGTGCTGGATACCTGACCCCTTTCTGAATCCCAGGGCCCACTGAATGAATGAATGATGAACCAGCAAACATTCTGACATCCACAGGGAAAAACCTCCAGATATCAGCTAATCTACCCCTCTTTGCACCACCCAGAATGTCCACTGAAACCAAATAAGTAAATTCTACCATGACCACCACCATCAAAAATCATCTATTATTAGTCTTTTTGTACTTAATAACATCTAACAACTCAACAATCTAAGGAAGAGGAGCTAAAGATACACAGACCACAAGACCTGTAAGCCTGCAGAATGTACATTGGCATCCAAAAGACAAAACAAAGCCCCTAGGTGGGGTATAAGCCTGGAGTATCAAATGAGAATCAAATGAAACACACTTCCTTTAATGTAGGGCTCCTTGGAATAAAGCCCAAGTTCTCAAGAGGCGTGAATTGGGTTAAAGGCAATCTAAGACAGAACATAAATCCTTTTGCTCTACCCAAAAAGATCAGAGATAAAGTCATGGGGGCCACAATCTCTTCCACCACTTGCCTCAAAATGTAATCATTCACCCAAGGATGACATTAGAAAGAGTAAGTTTAGCTACAATTCCAGAAAAAAAGATGAGATTGATGATTCATGTTTTGGTGACTTCTCCATCGTTTTATAGAGCTCCTCTTTTCAGGGAAGCTCAGAGTGTGAAACAGACCCTAGTTCTTTCTCCAGATCTTAGCAAACTAGGCATGCTTTGGAGGGCAAGTCTGATGGCCCCCAGCCGACAGTTGTAGACTTCAGTGAGGTTGCACGCAGCCGGCTGACCACAGGGACCTCACTTGATGGGTCAAACCCCTCTTTAGCAGCAGCAGCGAAAAACGCACCCGACTTTCGGGGCCGACCCTTCCCCACACCCACCCCATCCTCCCCGCTGCTGCACTGGGCTTCCCCCCACCCCCGCGTGTCCCCACTCCCGCCTCCCCGTACTCACTCCCACTCCTTGCGCCGGGCCTGCGGTGTGCTCTGCATCTTGTGCGCTTCGTGGGCCTTGATGATGTCGCGCTGCTCGATGAGGCCCCCGCGCCGCCGCTTCATCACCTCGGGGCTCACCGGGAGGAAGGGGCTGGAGCCAGCCTCCAGGGCCGCACCGCCCTCCCAGCCCGGGCCCTCGCCCTCCTGCACCGGGAAGAAGTTGTCGAAGCCGGTGGCGGCTGCGCGCGGGGAGGCCTGCAGCATGCCCACCTCGTCCGAGGCATCGGCCTCGAGCAGGGAGCACTGCTGGGGCCGCCATGCCTCCTCCTCAGGCAGGGCCAGGACATGGCGGCGGCGGCCTGCGGCCCAGGGCTCAGGGCTCCCGCCCGCGGCGGGGCAGGGGGCAGGCTCGGGCAGCCTGCGGCCTCGGCTCGGTCCACGCATCTCGGGCACCATCCCAGAACATTGCTCTGCGGGGGGGCGGGGGGGGGGGGGAAAGGGGGAGGAGGGGAAAGGCGGGGGGCGGGGGGGGTGGACATGAAGGAAATAGAGAAAAGAAAGAGGTTAATGACATCAAAGGTTCCCGCTGACCCAGTGCTACGCCCCCAGGCCTGGCCCAGAAAACCGGCACACAGTAGGGACCCCGCAAATGATCGCTGAATTCAGGAGCATCCACTGTGGACCAGGCTGGGTGCCAAGTGCTGAGTATCCAGAGCTAAACAAAGTAGCCTTGATTTCTGCCCCATGAACTTCACAGTCTAGTGCAGAAGACAGAGGTTAAAGAAATAATTATATGCAATGTGATAAATGTCTCAGGGTACTGCTACACCAAGAGAAGAACTCCATAGACTGTCTTTTTGGGCCCAAGCCTCAGATAGCTTGCTGCCTGTTCTCTCCATTCAAGGTGAAAGAATCTCTCTAACCCATTCCCCAATGTCCAAACTCCTCTGGGGAAATCCCACCCACAACCTGCTGCCCTGATCCTTACACTCTCTCCCCAGCACCAGCCACAGGTGACCTGTCTTTGAGAACTGGGTCCCATATATAGGTTCCTTCCTCCTTTCCTAATGCGTGCATCCAGCTCAGGATCTGGGGAGCATGTGTGGAATCAGGTGCCTCTGCTAGCATCCTTGACCCTCACTTTCCCTTTCTGTGCCAAGGAGGATGTGTCCAGATTTGCATGTGAAAGACATACTCATTCAGTCAACACTGACTGAGGGCTTACCATGTGCCAGGCACTGTGCCAGGCACTGGGCACACTGAGGTGAGCTGGATTTAGTCCACATCCTCCTCGTGGGAAAAACAGGAAAAACATCCATTTTGACCACACAACATGAGGTGCTATGACTGAGGCAGGCCCAGTTGCTGTATGAGCTCATAGTAGGGCACCAGAGCCCATCTGGGGGTGGCTGGAAGGGCTTTGTGGAAGATATGACCATTATGCTGGGTTTAAACAGAGCTTGCCATGTGAGGAATGGGAGAGGATTATGGACAAAAGAAAGAGCATGTGCAGAGAGGATTTAGGGAACTGAAGGATCCGGAAGAGTTCCCATGGCAAGTCTGAGGTCTGGGGGACAGACCTTCTGACATGAAAGGGCCTGAACCTACCACTTTTTTTTTTAAGGTTTTATTTATTTGTCAGAGAGAGAGAGAGCGAGCACAAGCAGGGGGAGTGGCAGGCAAAGGGAGAAGCAGGCTCCCCGCCGAGCAAGAAGCCCAATGTGGGACTCAATCCCAGCACCCTGGGATCATGACCTGAGCCAAAGGCATACGCTTAACTGACTGAGCCACCCAGGAGTCCCAAACTTACCTTTTTGAGATACCACCTTTTTGAGATATCTGCTTACTGTCTCCCTTCCAGCCAAGAGCCCAACCCCTGAATCCCTGGCCTCCTCCCCACCCACATTCCAAACCACACCCCTAGTGACCATAAGTGGAGCGCACGCATGCACACACACACACACACACACACACACGCCCTCTCAGCACTAAGCAGTGCCACATGCTCTACATGCTCAGAGAAGCCCTGGCATCCAGATCACTCAACCAGTGCTTAGTGAGTGCCCATTATGCACAGGGGACTGTGCTAGACCCCCAGGGAGGCATCTTCCCAGAATGCTACCCTCCAGACCCCACTGCCGCCTCCCCTGGTCTGAACTGAAAGTCACAAAAACAAATAATATTATAATGGGCAGGAATCTGCATGGTATAGCCATACCATTTTATAGGTGAGGAAGCTGAGATGCAGAGACCTAGAGAGTTGCCCAGGGTCACACTACCACTCAGAGTCACAGCTCGGGTTTCAAATCCCAGCTCACAGTTTGTCACACTATATTGACCACGCTGTCTCTACCACATGAAGCAGAATAAATAGACGCCCTTCCCAGCCCCCTCTGCATCACACTAAGATAACAGGTGGACAAGAAAAAGCCAGGATGATCTTCCTGCATATGTGATAAAGCCTGATGATGTTAACAATGAAGAGAGCCTGACTTCCCTGGAGAGTAGGTTATTCAATATCCTCCTCATTCGTCCCCTATTTCTAGCATCCGGCCTGGTCTAGACCCTTGGCCACCAAGCTTGGGTCCAAGGAGCAGGGGAAGGAAGGTAAAGGGTCCAGGATAAGCTTGGTAGGGAGGAGAAATGAAGGGAAAAATACATTTCAAAATCTGCAAACAGTTGGGTGGGTCCGTAGAAAGAGTGATTCATGCTCTTCACGTTGTCATTCTGTCTCAACTCTGCTTGATGGATTTTAAATTTATCCTTCATTCCTACGACGTTTAAATGTCTCTCCCTCACCACACACATGCACACACCCATCCTTGGGGTGCTCCCACTCCCCCCACAGGCTTCAGCACTACCAGAAACTCAAGCACTCTCAGGTTCTGCCACCCGCAGCCTCCTCTCCCTCATGTTCCTCCATGGCCAAGGCTCCTGGGCCACCGTCCCGGCTCTCACCGGGCCACCGGGACCTGGTTCCTGGCATCTGCTTCCTGGCCCAGCCCGCTCTCGCTCTCCTTACTGGGTTTCCCCTTCCCAGACACTTTGCCAATCTGAATCACATCTTTGCCAAAATTACAGCACAATAATATGCACTGCAGAGCTCTGCTTCAACAGAATCAATTTTACGAATATCAAAACATGAAATTATCTCATCTTTCCTTTAAGAATTCCTGTTAAACAACCCTTCTATTATTGATATAAATGTTCATCAGGGGAATCTGTCGCCCCCACTGCCTGCCAAGCCGGCCAGTTCCCAGGTCTGGCTATCATCAAACTGAGAGGACATCTTCTATCTCAAGCAATTTAAATGAGATGGAGTCTACATGTTCCAAGGAAGGACACTTGAATCTACTCTATAGTTAGGCCTTCCTCCCGCCCAGCCCCCAAATTCTGGCATTCCTTGAATTCCTTGAGATCAGGGATTTTGTCTTATCTTTCTATATCCAGCACCCAGTATTGAGGTCAACACATAGTAGGTTGTTGTGGTGGTCATCAGTACTATTTGCCAAATAGTGTGGTTATCCCCATTCTGGGCATATAGTAGGATGCACTTCCTGGCCTCCTGCGGTTGAGTGGGGTCATGTGACCATTCTGGCCAATGCATTGTGAGTAGACTGATGTGTGTCCCTTCGAGGCTAAGCATTTAAATGCAGTGTGAGAGCTCTAGATCTAGAAGGGCTGGCAAATCCTTCTATAAAGGACCCGATAATCAATATTTCAGATGTTGTAGGCCATGTAATTTTTGTTGCAAGTACTAAAATTCTGTTGTTATAGCATGAAAACAATCAGACAATATGCAAACAAATGTGTGTGACTGTGTTCTGATAAAACTTTATAAACTTTTGTGAACTTTGCTCTTTCAAATACATCTCTTGGACTCCATCGTTGTTACTCAGTCTATGTCCATGGGGGCAGGTTCACAGCAGCAGGCAAAAAGAGGAAATGGAGACCCATAAAACAGAATTGAGGGTGGACATGCCAAATGAGAAGTTTCCTTAAAAAAAATAAAAATAATAAATAAATAATAAAATTAAAAAGAAGCTTCCTGAGGGCAAAGTTGTTGTTCTGTGGCCCCCACTCCTAGTCCCTAATTGAAGGAAAACAGGCCTTGCAGCTCTGAGATACTGGCCCAAGAATAAGCTAGTGAAATCTCCAAGGGCATCTGACTTATTCATCTAACCCTTGCTTTCCATCCACCTCTCTTCTTATTCTTTATTGCTCTGCTTGGCTAACGGGCAGGGGATAGGATTTTTTAATTACAGGGGTCCTGAGGAGGAAAAATGACTTATTTGAAACCCAGCAGCCCCATTGAGAACTCTTCCCTTGCTTCCCAGTCCACATGGAGTAGCACGGTAAGGAAATCTTCACTCCTCTTACCCTTCTAGAGTTGGAGCTGAGATCTTCCTCCACGGAGGAATATTATGTCATTTGCACCATCCTTCCCTTTATATCCTATCAAGAGTTTTAACTTTTATTCTTCTATTTTTGATTGCTTCAGAAATAATGGCCCATGCATCCCATTGGCTTGTCTGTGCCTCCCAGGCCTACCAGGGGAGTCCATTGTGCCAAGGACATGTATCCTTCTGTCATTGGGCTCATGCCCATCCCACTCCCACTTCTTCACTGCTCACTTTCTCATTCCTCCAGATTATGGGCATCCTCCAGTCACCTTCTGAACAATGGATATACCAACAAAGCTTATGCTCTTGTGAGTGTACTGTCTTCATACCCTGAAAGTCCTGAGTTCAGCAAGGAGGAGAGAGTCTCCATTACATACACCACCAAGTAGCATGGGCTGGGAGATGGTGGGCAGAAATGGGACTAAAATGTGAGTGGTGGCCCTGAAACTCTCCTGGCTCTGCTCCCTCTGTCTGCCCTGCACGAGAAGAGAGCAGAAGGGCCCCAATCCTCCAACTGTTGGAAATGAAACATCATAAGAGGGAAACAGTTTTTAAAATATGATACTACACAACAGAGATGCCATACTGTGTTCCTCTCTAAAAATGATAGTCTAGAGAAGAGAACTCATAGAGTTCATGGGTTTTCTGTCCAGCAAAAGGGAAGGCAGAGAACGACCCTACTCAGAGTCCTCATCCACCTGTTCAGAGAGGAGACATTCCTGGTGCAGAAATATTCATCCAAGGACTTTCTTTTCTGAGTCAGCTTGCTACCCGACCACAAGGAAGGAACAAAAGCTGGATAATATTTTCATTTCCTGTGAAGGCTGTGGTTCTCAAAGCTTTACAAGTGTACATCAGAATCATCTACACTGCTGGTTTTCCAAAATGCAGATTCCTGGGACCTCCCTTCAGAGATTCTCATACAATTGATCTTGAGTGCACTCAGGAATCTGTAGTTTTAATAGGCATCTCCTCCCCAATCATGTCTTAAGAAACACTGTCCTAAAAGCACCATAGAGTTATGAGAGGTTGTGCTAAGTTGGTAAGAGGTATTGCCCTGGGTGAATTAGGATATTAAAGGCCCCTAAGACAGAGTCCCTCTCACCCATTTTCAGTCTGTATTTATATACCCAGAGGAGTTCCTTGACCCACCCCCACTCTTTGCAAAACTCTATCCTCCCCTAGACTGACATCAGTTTTTGCCCGTCCTACATTCTTCTCCGTATGTCTATGTTGTTATGGTGACTGTTCAAGGATGGGCTAATGTCCAACTGCAACTTGACAGGCTGCTGCATTTTGAACGTAAACCAAGACCCAAGGAAAACACTCTGCTTCAAACATGGAGTGATCACTAAGTCCGCCAGAGTCCCTGAGGAGGAGTCAAAAGAGCCCATGATCCGGTGTCAGAATCTCTGGGTTCAGGGCACAGTTCTTCCACTTGCTAGTCAAGTAATTTTTGGCAATATACTTTTCTTCTCTAGGTCAGTTTCCTCACCTGAACAATGAGGATAATAATACAACCTGTCCTATAGAAATCTGTGGTGGGAATCAAATAAGATAGCATCTGGGAAAGAACCTGGAGACTGGTAAGTCATATAAATATGGAAAAAAAGAGTAGAGATTAAAGTCTGCACACTAGAGCCAGGCTGCCTGGGTAGGAATCCAAGCTTCCCTCTCACCAACTGAATCCATGGGCAAATTATATACCCTTCCACTCCTCATCTGTAAAATGGTCATTATGAGTAGATACTTCATAAGGCTGTTGTGAGAAGTGAATACAGAAGCATATAAGACAGTACCTGATAAAAATGCCCAATAAATGTTAGCTGCCATTTTTATTATGTAAAATATCTTACATTTTTTTAACTAAGTAATGTTAGTAAACAACCCCAAAATACCTGTGGCTTAAGATGGTCAAGGTTTATTTCTTTCTCATGTCACCATTTAATAACACAAACTGGCCTGGAAGATGGGAAAGATAGGCTCTGCTCCACACAGTCACTCAGGGACCCAGGGTTGTCTCATTCAGTGACTCTGTCAGCCCCTTAGGATGGCAAATTTCTTCCCTTGAGGGCCAGATAGTAAATATTTTAGGCTTTGCAGGCTATGAGGTTTCAGTGGCAACTATTTAACCCTGTCTTTGTAGTGTAAAAGCGCCGTAGATAATACATAAACAAATGGGTGTGGCTGTGTTTCAATAAAACTTTATTTACAAAAACAGGCAGCTAACACCTAAGCCCAGAGCCTCAGAGTCCTCCACTAGGCTTTTTGTCTCCAGCCTGGAGACAAAGAAAAGGAGCTTGGAGGACCCTGCAAGAGGTCTAGAGACCAGACCTAGAAGTGTTATGTACCACTTATGCCATATTTCATTAGCCAGAACTCTGTGATCTGGCCCTGTTTAACTGAAGGAAAGCAAAAATACAGTCTACCTGTGTGCCAAATAAGAAGAGGAGAAAACCAATATTAATAAGCACTAGCAATCTCCATTACACGATTACTATTTGTATTGTGATATAACCACAAGAGTAAATGCAAAGGTAAATATTTACAAATATATCAAATATACTGAATATTGGTCAATCTAATGGGCTATTAATGAATTGCTGAAAATTAGCCACATCATAAGGTATACAGAGATAGAGAAACAGATTTATGTAAAAGAAAAAGGAGAAACCCTAAACACAACAATCAATTCACCAAAGGACCTTGATGATTTGGAAAGCAAGACCTCAAAAATGTAAAATGGGGGTGGGTCCTGATCAACTACAGAGCAGATTCACATCACAGACATATCTGTCTCTACAGTCCCCTGATTAATGACACGTCCTCACACACTAACCTTTTAGCTACATGAAGGCAGAAACCACACTTGCTTTATTCACCACCATATCCCTAGCACCCAGCCCTGATAGGCATTCAGTAAATATTTATAAAAGGAAGGAATGCATAGGAGGAGAGAGAGGGCAGGGGCAGGATGCAGAGAGAAAAGAAGATGCTCTGTAGTTTCCATACTATAATTTTGCTACTGTGGTAAATTAGTACTTTTAAGAGTTACCTTCTGCAGAAATCCTTACAACTACACTTGAGTGGATAGAAGTGGTTTTAAGGGGCCTTTACTTGTAACTTTCCAATTTGCTTAAATATTCATCTTTATTATTCCACTTTAGAAGCTGCTTCAAACCTCCACAGAATCTGCCTGACTTAAAGGAGGGAAGAAAAACTCTTTAATAAGGGAAGAGGACTTAATACATGACTGTGCAGAAATCATCACAGAAAAAGACAACAGATTCATTCACCAAACATTAATTGAGCACCTACTATGTGTTGGGGACTGAGAAAGGCACAGCAAACTCTTGATGATATCACAACAAGAGTCCAAACTCTTGATGATATCACAACAAGGCACTGCAAACTCTTGATGATATCACAACAAGAGTCCAAGGTGTTTATTAACCACCCTGTAAGATAAATATTATCACTTGTTTAGTAATGGAAAGAGTCAGTTTTTGTTGTTGTTGTTGTTGTTGTTTTAGCACAGTAACTTTTTAATGTAAAGCAAGAATAATGGTAAGGATAATTTTCACTTATTGAACTCATATTCAGGACCAGAAATTCATGTTTATTAACCACCCTGTAAGATAAATATTATCACTTGTTTAGTAATGGAAAGAGTCAGTTTTTGTTGTTGTTGTTGTTGTTATTTTAGCACAGTAACTTTTTAATGTAAAGCAAGAATTACTTCTGCAAGAGTATCTTGAGATTTCTTGAGCATTCGTGACTTTTCTGGAATTTGTTACTTCTGTTCCTCCTTCTACTTCCCTAAAGTACCTAGACATAGACAGACAGACAGACAGACAGACAAAGATAAAAAGAAAGGTGCACTTTTTCTGAGGACCCAAAAGGGAGTAGAAAATGAAGAACAGAGTACCACTCCTCAGAGAGTTTCTGGAAGGAAAACCCTCCAGGAGTCAGTAACATTTACAACTGTAGAGAAAACAAATGCCTCCACCCCTTGGACTTGCAGAAACAGAGTCAAGGTGCCACAGCTGCCTGACTGGGGACAAAGAAGGCCTGGTGGGCAAACATCTAGGAGACCACGGGTATGCCCTAAAAGGTCCAAACCACTGCAGCATCAGGCTCAGACAACAGAATCCACAGTGCTGCAAAAACTTCTCCAAGAGCCTCTTTTCCATCAAAACACTTCTCAAGTGTCAATCCCAGGAACACCAGGTATCTCCAACTAGAGCCTGATAATATCCTTCCCACCCACGCAGACCCAGATTACTTGAATTGCTTTCCTTGGAAGCCCTGTTTTAAAGAAAAGTAAGTTCCTGCCACAGTAAAGTTATGGGTGGGAGACAGCAGTGTTGGTGCACCCAGATGGAATCTCCTCTCTGATCGGGGTCCTAATACCCCTGCAGGCTTTCAAAGGCTCCAGCTCAGCAGGCCCTCTCTCTGCAGCTCTAAGCAGGGAACGCTGTTCGCACTGGGAGAGCTAGTCTGAAGTGCCACATAGAGAAACAAGTGCAAAGCCCTGAGCCTGGCATTCAAGGCCTCCACAATGTGTCCCCAGGAAGAAGGACAAGCCTATAACCCTTAAGGGCTTTGCATTTTAACCAACCATGAGCCTCTGTAGTGGTGGCCGCCCATCTGTCTGCCAGTGCTGGCTCCTCCTGGGGGTCAAGTCCAGATGTCAGATCTGTCTCAGAGCCCAGCCTCTGTCCAGCCACTTTCTCAGCTGTCATCAAAGACATGGAAGTTACAAAGTAGCCTGCCACCAAGTAGAAAGATGAGAGGTTATGAGCTGGACACTCAGGCACCACTGGAAATGAAAGAAGGACACACTGATGCCTCCAAAGCATATCTGGTCTCTGAAAGCTTTTAGGCTCTTTCCTTCATCCCACTCTCATCTCTGTACTCTCTGTTCATTTTTATGCATTTTCTTTCTGGTCATTTATTGTGTATTTCACCAGATAATTGCTAATAATAATTAACCTGTTTATTCAAGCCAAAGAATTCATTGAGGACAAAATTTGCATTTCCAGGGATAATATGACCTGAAGGATTTTTTGCTCAACAAATACACACAGAGTACAATGTTGGCGATCCCAGGTGTGCATCTCAGACTGGCGCCCCCTGGAGTTGTGCAATACGACACAGAGCACTTGTAAGATTAGACCAACAATTACAACCAAATCAAAAGTGCCCGCATACCTCCAACAGGCTGAAAAGAACACTCACAGTAAGCATTACGGTTACCCCTTCCATCCCCCATCCTTGTGCAGTATCTAGGCAGTTTGGGCAATGGGCTTCTGCTCCTGGGTGGATTCTAGTTAGATTAAGCCAGTCAGGAGAATCCCATCCTTCTGCCAGTGGTTAATTAAGAAGAGGGCACATGACCCATGTAAGGCCAGTAAAGAATGAGGTAAAGCTTACTGGGGCTTTTAAGAAAATTCTCCCAACTTTTAAAGGAAGGTTACGGGAATTGCCTCTGGATGCTGTCGTGCACAGATATAAATAGGGGAACTTCTGGCACCACCTCACCACCAACCTAAGGACTAAGCCACTACATGAAGGAAAGCAGGGCCAAGAGAATCACAGGCAGTGGAGATAAAGCCACCAGATTCAGCCAGCCTGGAAGCCTCCCCACCTCTACACCACTAGCAATATGAGGCAATACAGCCCCTGATGGCTGAAGTCATGTTTTCTGTTACTTCCACCCCAAAGCATACTAACTGCAGGAGCCCCCACTCCTCCACACAATACTACTCCAAGAGCCCACAAAACCATTTATGTGCTTTGGCCCCAGCAGGGGGAAAGTCCCCTCACACTCCTCTAGAGGTTTTTTGGTTGTAATTCATCTTTTATACATGGACACTGGGACTTCAGTCTTGCATAAAACTGTTGAGACCAGGATTCTAAGAATCCTTTGTATAATGGGAAAATGACTCAACCCAAATGGAATAAAGCTAAATTCAATTGAGTGAGCAGTAAGTTTTAGGTAGAGAAGGAAACACTGCAATTGGATTACATGGAAAAGGACTTGTTGCAATTAAATAACAGTATAAAAAGATTCAGTGGTCATAGTAGGCACTACCACCACCATCACATCATCACTAAATATAATGGCTAATATTTATTGAATTTTTTTATGCTAGAACTTGCAGTAAGGGCCTTTCATGCAATAAATCTTAAGAATTCATATAATTCTTGAAAAAATCTTATGAAACAACTATTATTATTAACTCAGTTTTATAAATGAGAAAACTGAGACTTACAAGACATCCCCAATGTCAAGGTCACACAGTCATTATGTAGTAGTGCATCTGATCCATGTCTGACCAACTCCAAATGCCATGCTGTCACCCACCACATCGCACTGGGCTCTAAGAATGGTTAGGACTATGGCAAGAATAATGGTAAGGATAATTTTCACTTATTGAACTCATATTCAGGACCAGAAATTCATGTTTATTAACCACCCTGTAAGATAAATATTATCACTTGTTTAGTAACGGAAAGTTACCCAAAGTCACCTAGCTTGTAAATACTGACTCTGGACTTCAGTATCTGATTCCTCACCAATGCCTCTCTGGGAAGCAGTATTTTGAAAGTGGATGGGGTCTCAAATGGTCCTATTCCTTGGGTACAAGACCATCTGCATGTTTCTTCTTTTCTTTTTCTTTTTTTTTTTTGAGCATCTGCGTGTTTTAGTGACTGCATGTACATATATGTTGAAGGAGTAATAAGCCCTGTATGTTGGTGATGGATTGTACCCAGCCCCCCTCACAGGCTTGGCTTTGTGTCTTCATGCAGGTCTGGGTAGAAGATGAAAACCTGGGTCAGTGGCACTCTCTGCACAAGCACAGCACTGTGTGGGGGCAGAGCATGATCCTGGCTTGGCACATAGTCCCAGGCCTCCCCAGGCAGCACCACACGGGATGATCACAGCACTTCCCCGATGTGCAGAAAAAACAGAGTGACACTTGAGATCATGTCATCCCCTGACAAGAATCAAGGAACTGATCTGCTCTGAGATGAAACAAGAAGGAAATAGAATGAGTCTTGGGATCCTTCCACCTTTCCTGGTCCCTGGGCTCTCTCTTGCCGCCTTACACCTCCACCATCCAGCTGCTGCAGTCCTTACACTGCCTCTGGCTGTGGCCAAATTCCTGCCTGTCTTTACCATGATCTCCTACAAAAAAATTCCCCACGATTATGGCAAATTTTATCCAAAAATTAAAACCGCTCAGAAAAAAGGTTGGTTGTTTTTCTTTTTTTTTTTTTGGATTTGCAAAGTTTTATATTCATGGAATGTCTCATATAGTGACCTATGTTGGAAAAAATAGAATTGTATGAAATTGGGAAGCACCAGAAAGTCTGGACCATGTGGTCACCACACACATGCTCCAAGGTAGTTCATCCTTTCTTCTACCTCTTTTTGCCCCCCCACCCCTGAGGTCCCCTAGCACCAGGTTCTCAGAAATCAAATCAAAATCACTTAAATACATTAACATGTTCTAAGGTGCCAGTGCTCTAGGGAGCTGGGCGGGTCCTTTGGCAGCCAGGCAGTGATAACAGGAGGCAAGGCAAGATGACCTCTGTAGTCATGTGCGAGAAAGTCCTGACACCGTGAAAACATAGGACCGCCCCTTCCATCCAGCTACCTTCTCCATGCATATATAGTCTTCTCCTATATAAAATCAGTGCCTTCCTACTGGGTATTTACCCCAAAGATACAAATGTAGGGATCCGAAGGGGTACACGCACCCCGATGTTTGTGGCAGCAATGTCCACAATAGCCAAACTGTGGAAAGAGCAAAGATGTCCATCGACAGATGAATGGATAAAGAAGATGTGGTATATATATACAGTGGAATATTATGCAGCCATCAAAAGGAATGAAATATTGCCATTTTCAACGACATGGATGGAACTGGAGGGTATTATGCTGGGCGAAATAACTCAATCAGAGAAAGACCTGTACCATATGATCTCACTGATAGGAGGAATTCTTAATCTCAGGAAACAAACTGAGGGTTGCTGGAGTGGTGGGGGGTGGGAGGGATGGGGCGGCTGGGTGATAGACATTGGGGAGGGTATGTGCTATGGTGAGTGCTGTGAATTGTGCAAGACTGTTGAATCACAGATCTGTACCTCTGAAACAAATACATTATATGTTAAAAAAAAGAAGATAGTAGGAAAGGAAAAATGAAGGGGGGGATATCGGAGGTGGAGATGAACCATGAGAGACTATGGACTCTGAGCAAAAACTGAGGGTTCTAGAGGGGAGTGGGGGGATGGGTTAGCCTGGTGATGGGTATTAAAGAGGGCACGTACTGAATAGAGCACCGGGTGTTATACGCAAACAATGAATCATGGAACACTACATCAAAAACTAATGATGTAATGTATGGTGATTAACATAATAAAAAAAAGGAAAAGGAAAAATAAATAAATAAAATCAGTGCCTTCTTCACTGGGACTACTTGAACTCTAGACAATATGGAAGCTCTGTGGTAAGAAGACCTTCCTTATCATATAAATTATAAATTACCTCTTTTTGGACCAAGCACCATACAGGAGGCTTTACCAGCCTTCTACCTAATCCTCTCAGCAGTCTTTAATTTTTTTTAATGAACTGAATCATTCACTCATTCATCCAATCATTTATTTATTCAACACACTTATGATGAGCACCTATTACATGCCAAGCATTGCACTAGCATCAGGGCCAAAAACAGATCAGTAAACAGATGCTGACAGGCCACTGTGATAAGTGCTCAAATGGGAATAAAGAATAAGGTGCTTTGGGAGTCTACAAAGGGCCCTGGGGAGTTGGGGAGGTTGCTTGAAGGATAGGATATTTAAGCTAAGAATGTACATTATGTAAGAATGGGCCTGGCAGAGAGGGTGGGAGTTGGCGTGGGTTGTAATTTAAACAGCATGGTCAGGGGAGGCCTCATTGAGAAAGTGACATTTGAGCCTGATGCCCTGCCCCAATATCAGGCCATGTAAGCTCCAAGAAAGAAGGGGTAGGAGACAACATATTAGTTAACTGTGCCTGGTGGGCTCAGTCGGTAGAGCATGCAACTCTTGATCTTGGGGTTGTGAGTTTGAGCCCCACCTTAGGTGTGGATTACTTAAATTTTTTTTTAATTTTTTAAAAAAGAATGATACATCATGAGTTAACTAGAAAACCCCTGGCTAGAACTAAGGAAAAACATGAATTTGTAAAAATCAAGTTGTTTTCCATTAATGTAGCTAGGGACTCAGAAATCAAACAAGCTTCTGGAACTAAGGATAGCTACATTTTTATAACCTGAGTTTTGCAGCTGTGCAAATTCAAATCTGCTTCATAATGTACCACCAAAAAGAGCACTGAGATACAGCATAGAAATACGGTAGATATGATTCCATATTATTTATCTGGATCATCTGAACTCTTCACTCTTTGGAACAGTTAGGGCTGAAATTCAGCAATGGAGATTTTAACTATTCAAGGCCATGTCTTAGGACTCCACCTGTAAACTGTGCAGTCTTAATGTGGGTTACCATGGCATTGATTGTCTTAGCTTCATCCTAGGCAATGATATATATAAAATCATGATCTGATATGCTAATTATATTTTTACTATTTTTTTCAGTTTTTTAAAAAGACTTTATTTTTTAGAGCAGTTTGAGATTCGAAGAAAAATTGAGAGAAAGGCACAGAGAGGGACGCCTGG
Organism: Phoca vitulina; assembly: GCF_004348235.1. Lineage (NCBI taxonomy): Eukaryota > Metazoa > Chordata > Mammalia > Carnivora > Phocidae > Phoca > Phoca vitulina. Next base: position 8,229,928 of record NW_022589774.1, on the reverse strand, counting down.
GTGGCTCAGTCTGTTAAGCATCTGCCTTGGCTCAGAGCATGATCCCAGGGTCCTGGGATTGAGCCCCGCATTGGGCTCCCTGCTCAGTGGGGGGCCTGCTTCTCCCTCTGCCTGCCGTTTCCCTGCTTGTGCACACTCACTCTCTGAAAAATAATAAAATCTTTAAAAAAAAAAAAAAGGCACAGAGTTCTCATATACTTCCTGTCCTCACACATACACAGCCTTCCCCCATTGTCACCATCCCCCACCAGAGTGGTCCATTTGTTACAACTGATGAACCTGCATTGACACATCATCATCACCTACAGTCTAGAGCTTACTTAAGGGTTCACTCTCGGTGTCCTACATTCTGTGGTTTGGACAAATGTATAATGACATGTATCAACCACCACAGTACTATACAGAGTATTTTCACTGCCTTAAAAATCCTCTGCATTCTGCCTATACATCCATCCCTTCTTAACCCCCACAACCCCTGGCAACCACTTATCTTTTTACTGTCCCCAGAGTTTTGCCTTTTCCAGAGTGTCATACAGTTGGAATTATACAGTATTTAGCCTTTTTGGATTGACTTCTTCCACTTAGTGATATGCAGTTAAGATCCCTCCATGTCTCTGCATGGCTTGATAGCTCATTTCTTTTTGGCACTGAATAATATTCCATTGTCTGATTACCACAGTTTATCCATTCACCTACTGAAAAACATCTTGCTTCCAAGTTTTTGCACTTATGAATAAAGCTGCTAGAAACTTCTGTGTGCAGGCTTTTGTATGGACATAAGTTTTCAGCTCCTTTGGGTAAATACAACAAGCTTGATTGCTGGATCACATCGTAATAGTATATTTAGTTTTGTAAGAAATTGCCAAACTATCTTCCAAAGTGGCTATTATCATTTTGCATTCCCACCAGCAATGAAAGAAAGTTCCTGTTGCTCCAATTCTTGCCAGCATTTGGTGTAGTCAATGTTTTGGATTTTTACCATTATAATGATATCTTACTGTTTTACATTTTTCCTGTTAATAGTAAATTCTCACCAATGAAAATCATCCAGCATACCACCACGTGGGAAACACTGCCCTGGGTGACGTGCAGGCTCTACCTAAAGCGAGTAAGTCATCCAAGGTTTTAATGTTGAACATGAAATAGAGGACCCTAAGATTACCTAAGCTCTCCTCCCAGTCATGGATTGAGTCAGCTCTAAATATTCCGTGCACAGGCATTCAGCTTATGTTTGAACACCTCCATTGACAAGGATCCCACAGCCCCCAAGGCAACTATTCCAACTTTAGATAACCCTATTAGGATGTGCATTCTTATTCTGAGCTGAAATCAATGTGTGTCAACACAAAAATCAATGGACTGTGAGGAAAAGTAATTCATTTGCCTCTGCCCACTGCTGACACTTGAGAAAGAGGATGTAATCAACAATAAAAACAATGAAGAGAAGACAAAAATCAATGTGTCTCCTGCCAAAATAGCTCTGCACTGAAATAATTCAGTGTTTTCTCAATTGAATCAGAAGACCACAGACTTTTTCCAGTGGCTTTTCCTTCCTCCACCTCTTCCTTCAAAAAAAAAAAAAAAAAATCTCTTTGAGCTTTTTTCCCTGTGAAAAGCTAATTGTAACTTTCCTGCAAGCCAGCACTTTTTGACTCGGGTTATTTTGGGAAGAGTCAACTCCCACAACTTCAGAAGAAGGGCAGAAAGGGCACGATATGAGGATGAATGTTTAAGGGATTCGGGAGGTGGCCTGAGGGGACTCACTGAAAGATCATGGTTCACCTAGAATCTGCAGAGGAGATGCTCCCTCACATCCATGCCGTCACAGTGTAGACAGAATTTCTGAGGTGACATTCTGCACAGCAAGACCACCTGGAATGAATAGAGTTCTGTTTCTAGTTGTCTCTCCATTGTTTTTGCCCTTTGATCAAGCTGAAAGGCTGATCTGTAGCGATGGGGCTACAGAGGTCAAAGAGGTGCTTGGTTTTGCTTGACAACGCGAAAAGTCCTTGGAAACTAATACAAGAGTAGGTCCAGCCATGTTGCTCAAACATCTTTCCTGAAAATGAGACTGTGACAGGTGACCCAGGTTGGGTGTGGGGAGGCAGAGAGGGGTTAGTGCTCCATGGAGCCCAGTCTCCTTCAGGGAGGCCCAACAAAGGACAGCACACTCCACACTGCTCGGCTCCAGCCGCCAGAAGACTTCCTTCCAGAGTTCGCCTTTGCTTTAGATGGTCCTCTCTGGCCCTCCTGCCCCTTCTGCCATCCCCAGCTTTGTTGTTTCCCAGCTTAATGTCAGTGAGCCAGCCAGCCCCCTCTCTGGGCCTCAGTTCCTTCATCTGTAAAATGGAGATAACTGCCCTTGCCTCCAATAGATTTATTATGAGGATCAAATAAAGTAAATGTGAGAAAGCACGTTTTAAGGAGGAAAGTATTATCACCTAAAATAAAGTTTCATCATGTCTTTTTCCTGTTTTTCAGGAAATAGGGAGGAAAAGAATAGCTGGAATGGGAATTAAGCTGCCCTTCCCCTCTGCTGAAGCATCTGGGCAGAGCCTGTGGTCTTCATAGGTGTTGAGATGGCAGCATTTTACAACTGACTTCAGAATAAAGAGAGGTCAAGAGTCAGCCCTCTGCAGGAACCCTGTGGCCTGTGCAGCCCCACAGAAACCTGGGGTTGAAGCAACAATGAAAAATTGAGCACCAGAGCAGGGATAGGAGGCATAGGGGGAAGAGGTAGCTCCCCCGAGCCAAGTGCCATTTATAAGGCAACATTAGCACACTAGCATCAGGCTGGCTAATTGATTTGTTCTTGTTAGCAGAGCACCTGTCTCTGCAAAAATGAGGTGGCCACCAGCTCTGTCATGGTTGCTAGGAGAGTATCCAGGATCTCCAGGGTGACTTTGTCTCAGCCAATGGGGAAAGGGCTTTTTGAGAACCAGGACGGTACCCATGGGAACTGCCTGCAGGACAAGAGGGGCAAGGGCTGACCCCATGGTCAGGCCTGCACCTGGAGGTCCCCAGGCTGAGGAGTTGGGCAGGAGGTAGGAAGGACAAGATGACAGAGGAAGGGATGCCAGGTCCTGAAAATGGATTCTAAGCATCACTGATATGGGCCATTCAAAAGCTTCTCTCACTCTCCTCCTTCTCTGGAGCCTTTCTAGTGGGCTCAAGAGGAGACTAGGTCACCTGGCCCAGGCAGGAGGCTGAGCAGCTTAGGGGTCCAGGGCTGAGTCTTAACTGCTATTTATTCTAGTGAGATCCAATGAGTAGAAAGGAAGCATAGGAGGCACTGAGGTGGGGCTGAAGCTCCTACCTCTTCCAGAAACATTCTGAGAGCTCAACAGACCCCTGTCCTTTTCCCTGTGCAGTCTGTTTGGTCAACTCTTTGATTCCCTCATCCAGAGACAGAAAGCCTATCTTCAGAGCTCTGAACTACCTTAAAAGTCCCAGCCTTTTCATTTGCAAGGCTGACTACAGAGGTTTTCAAACCAGGCACCTTTTGCAGGTATGTTCTACTCCTGAAATAAACCACCCAGTCTTCTCCCAATTCCCAGAAGAAAAATTAATGGAAATATTGTTCTCAATATTAAGATTTCTCTCCTGTAATTTTTTCCTTGAATTCTTGAGATGTTACCTCTTGTCTGTATAAGAATATGGTAGGTGAACTGTTGGTGGGAATGCAAGCTGGTACAACCACTCTGGAAAACAGTATGGAGATTCCTCAAAAAGTTGAAAATAGAGCTACCATACGATCCAGCAATTGCACTACTGGGTATTTACCCCAAAGATATAAATGTAGGGATCTGAAGGGGTACATGCACCCCGATGTTTATAGCAGAAATGTCCACAATAGCCAAACTGTGGAAAGAGCCAAGATGTCCACTGACAGGTGAATGGATAAAGAAGATGTGGTATATATATATACAATGGAATATTATGCAGCCATCAAAAGGAATGAGATCTTGCCATTTGCAACGACGTGGATGGAACTGAAGGGTGTTATGCTGAGCAAAATAAGTCAATCAGAAAAAGACGTGTATCATATGACCTCACTGATATGAGGAATTCTTAATCTCAGGAAACAAACTGAGGGTTGCTGGAGTGGGGGGGTGGTGGCAGGGATGGGGTGACTGGGTGATAGACATTGGGGAGGATATGTGCTATGGTGAGTGCTGTGAATTGTGCAAGACTGTTGAATCACAGATCTGTACCTCTGAAACAAATAATGCAATACATGTTAAGAAAAAAAAAAAAGAAGATAGTAGGAAGGGTAAAATGAAGGGGGGGAAATCGGAGGGGGAGACGAACCATGAGAGACGATGGACTCTGAAAAACAAACTGAGGGTTCTGGGGGGGGGGGTGGGAGGATGGGTTAGCCTGGTGATGGGTATTAAAGAGGGCACGTTCTGCATGGAGCACTGTGTGTTATGCACAAACAATGAATCATGGAACACTACATCAAAAACTAATGATGTAATGTATTGTGATTAACATAACAATAAAAAAGAGAATATGGTAGGTGATTTTACTTGTTTTAACACAAACTTTTTAAAAATTGTTTTTTATTGAAGAATAATTGAAATACAATATTATATTAGTTTCAGGTATACAACATATTTGGTATTTATATACATTATGAAATGGTTAACACAGTAAGTCTAGTTATCATATGTCACCATACAAAATTGTTACAGTATTATTGAATATATTCCCTTTGCTACATATTGCATCCCCATGTCTTATTTATTTTATAACTGGAACATTGTACCTCTTGATCCCCTTTCTCCCTAGTTCATCCATTACTCTACTCCACTCCCCTCCCCTCTGGCAACCATCAGTTTGCTCTATCTATGAGTCTATTTCTCTTTTGTTTTGTTCATTCATTTATTTTATTTTTTTAGATTCTATATGTCAGTGAAATCATATGGTATTTGCCTTTCTCTGTCTGACTTACTTTACTTAGTATACTACCTTCTATGTCCGTCCATCCATGTTGCCACACATGACAAGAACTCTTGCTTTTTATGGCTGAGTAATATTCCTGTGTGTGAGTGTGTGTGTGTGTGTGTGTGGCATCATTTTTAGCCATTCATCTATTAATGGACACCTAAATTGCAACCATATCTTGGCTGTTGTAAATAGAATGCTGCAATGAACATAGGGGTACATAAGTCTTTTCAAATTAGTGTTTCTGTTTTCTTCATATAAATACCTAGAAGTGGACTTACTAGATTGCATGGCAATGCTGCTTTTAATTTTTCAAGGAACCTCCATATTGTTTTCCACAGTGACTGTGCCAATTTACGTTCCTACCAACAGTGCACAAATGTTCCCTTTTCTCTGCATCCTTTCCAGTGCTTGTTATTTCTTGTCTTTTTGGTAATAGCCATTGTAACAGGATTGAGGTGATAGCTCATTGTGGCTTTGATTTGTATTTCCCTCATGAATAGTTATGTTGAACATCTTTTCATGTGTCTGTTGGCCATCTCTGTCTTCTTTGGAAAAATGTCTCTTCAGGTCTTCTGCCCATTTTTTAATAAAAATTTATTTATTCATTTGAAAGAGAGTGCGAGCAGGGGGAGGGGCAGAGAGAGAATCCTCAAGCAGACACCCAGCTGAGCATGGAGCCCGACTCAGGGCTCAATCCCAGGACCCTGAGATCACGACCTGACCCAAAATCAAGAGTCAGCCGCTTAACCAACTGAGCCACCCAGGCAGCCCAGCTCTGCCCATTTTTTATTGGATTTTTTTATATTGAGTTGTAGGAGTTCTTTATATATTTTGGATGTTAACCCCTCTCAGATATATCATTTGCAAGTATCTTCTGCCATCCAGTAGGCTGTTTTCTCATTTTGTTGATGGTTTCTGTCACTGTGCAAATGGGTTTTTATTTTTGTTTTTGTGGGTTTGTTTGTTTTTTTTTTTTTTTTTTGGTTTGATGTAGTTCCACTTAATTATTTTTGCTTTTGTCCTTTTTGAGGTGACAGATCAAAAAAAAAAAAAAAGCCCTAAGACCAATGTTAAAGAGCTTACTATGTTTTCTTCTAGGAATTTTATGGTTTTGGGTCTTCCATTAAATCTTTAATTTATTTTGAATTTATTTTTGTATATGGTGTAAGAAAGTGGTCCAGTTTCATTCTTTTGCATGTAGCTGTCCAGTTTCCCAGCCATTTATTGAAGACACTGTCTTTTTCCCGTTGTATATTTTTGCTTCCTTTCGTGTAGACTAATTGGCCATATAAGTGTGGGTTTATTCTGGGCTCTCTATTCTGTCCCATTTATCTATATCTGTTTTAGTGCTAGTACCATACTGCTTTGGTTACTATAGTTTTGTAGTAGAGTTTTAAGTCTGACAGCATGATACCTCCAGCTCTGTTCTTCTTTCTCAAGATTACTTTGGCTATTCTGGGTCTTTGTAGTTCCAGACACATCTTAGGATTCTTTGTTCTAGTTCTATGAAAAATGTCATTGATATTTGCATAGAGATGCACTGAATCTATAGATTTGGGGAGGGGTATTATGGGCATTTTAACAATACTGATTCTTGCAATCTCTGAGCAGAGTATATCTTTCCATGTATTTGTTTTGCTTTCAGTTTCTTTCATCAATGTCTTAGAGTGTTCAGAGTGCAGGTTTTTCACCTTCTTGGTTAAATTTATTCCTAGGTATTTTCTTTTGATGCAGTTATAAATAGGATTATTTTCTTAATTTATCTTTCTGATAGTTCACTATTAGTGTATGCAACAGATTTCTGTATATTGGTTTTGTATCCTGCAACTTTACTGAGTTCATTTATTAGTTCCCATAGGTTTGGGGTGCATGCTTTAGGGGTTTTTATGTATAGTATCATGCCATCCGCAAATATTGAGTTTTACTTCTACCTTTCCAATTTAAATGACTTTTATTTCTTTTTCTTGCCTAATTGCTGTGGCTAGGACTTCTAATACTATGTTGCATAAAAGTGGCAAGAGATGATATCCTTGTCTTGTTTCTAATTTTAGAAGAAAAGTTTTCAGCTTTTCACCACTAAGTATAATGCTAACTGGATTTGTCATATATGGCTTTCATCATGTTGAGGTTTACTCCCTCTATACCCACCTTGTTGAGAGTTTTTATCATAAATGGTTGTTGAATTTTGTCAAATGCTTTTTCTGCATATATTGATAGGATCATATGACTTTTTATCCTTTATTTTGTTAATGTGGTATATCACATTGATTTATGGATATCCTTGCAGCCCTGGAATAAATCCCACTTGATCATGGTGTATGATCCTTTTAATGTATTGTTGAATCTGGCTTGTTAATATTTTGTTGAGAATTTTTACATCTATGTTCATCAGGGATATTGACCTGTAGTTTTGTAGGGGGGGGGGGGTTATAATGTCTTGGAATAAACTATTTATTTTGGGTAATAGTTGTTTCCATGTTATATTACAAAGAGTACCATGAACTGCAGATGTCCCACCATCTGGGAAATTATGAGAACAAAAGTTCTACCTTTTGACTTAAAGCAAAAGGAATCTTGGGGGAGGTGCCTTTACTGTGACCATAGTTACTCACCCTCATCGAAGTTACCAAAGGTATCAAAGCCATGATTTTTAAAAACATATACCATCTAACAAGCCCAACTGATGGCACTGATTCTCACTTCACTGAGAAAAATGGAGCAATCAGAAGATAATTCCACAAACTTCCATAACCATATCTGCCCACATACCACATAGTTTATCTTCCCAAATAATACTGTAGATGAATCCAGCATGCCTCTATCTAAAGTCAACCCCTCCTTCTCAACACAAGTTCTTATCTCTCCTACTCAAGGATAGCGCTTCACTAATTCTCTTTCTCTTACATATCATCAATTTTTCACTCTCTATTGGACTATTTCCATCAACAAATAAACATAGTGTTATTTCCCTCATCTCAGAAAAAAACACTTCACTCACCAGCGATTACCCCGTTTCTTTGCTCCTATCTGCAGAAAACTCTTCAAAAGAGTCGTCTATATTCACTGTCTCAGTACTCCTCATCCCAATATTTCTAACACCAACTTTAATCAAATATTTCTCTTCACAGCATTTCTTAAGGTCACCAATAACCTCCATATTGCTAAATCCAATGATCAATTTTTTTTGTTATACTTGGCATGGTAATCAACTTCCAAAAGCTGATTACCCCCCACCTCCTGGTATTCATGCTCTCCTGTAGTCTCCTTCCAAGAATATCCAGAGTTGATGGTATAACACTTCCAAAATTAGGTTATAGAAGACTGTGACTACCCTTTCAGGTGCTCTCTTGCACTCTCTTTCTCTCAGATCACATGAGAAGAAGCTGTTACCATGTCATGAGGCTACACAGACAGCCTGTGGAAAAGCCCACATGGTGAAGAATTGAGGTATCTGACCAACAGCCAGTGAGGAACTGAGGACTTCCAAAAACTGCAAGAATTTGGAGTAGGATTCTCCAGTCCCAGTCAAGACTTGAGATGACTGCAGCCCCAGCTGACAGTTTGACCACAACATTGCAAGGGATCTTAAGTCAGAGGCACTCACCTTAGCCACTCGCAGATTCCTGACCCTCAGAAATTTTGTGAGATAGTGTTTGTTACTTTAAACTATTAAGCTTTGTAGTGATTTGTTACACAATATGTTACTAATATACTTGACCGGTCACATTATTTGACACAGTTGATCACTCCTTCCTCCTTGAAATACTTTCTTAGTTTAGCTTCCATTAAACCACTCTTTCTTGGTTTTCCTTCTGCCTCATGGATCATTTCCCCTCAACTTCCTTTGTTGATTCTTATACTTCTGCCCAACTTTTTTAAGTTGAGGCCCAGAACTGGCCCTTGCTGCTCTTCTATGTCTACTCACTCCCTTGGTGACTTCATCCAGTTTCATGGCTTTAATCATTACCAACTATATGTTGTCAATTACCAAATTTATATCTCAGTCCAGATCTCCTCTCCTAAGCTTCTGACTCATGTAACCAACTGTCTACATGACTTTTACACTTGGATATTTAATATTCAGCTCCAATTCAATATGATCAAAAGTAAACTCCTAATTTTCTCCACCCAAACCTGTTCCATATTCTTCTCAATTGGTGCATCCTCCTAGTTGCTCAGATTATCCTTGATTCCTATCTTTCTCTTATACCCCATATCCAATCATCAAGGAATCCTACTGACTCTACCATCAAGAATATGAGATCCAGTTGCTTCTCATCTACCACTGATACCATCCTGGTTCAAGCCACCATCATCTCTCAACTGGACACAGCAATAGCCTTCTAATTGGTCTCCCTGTTTCCACCCTTGCCTTTCTGCAGTCAGTTTTGGACACAGTAGCCAATGTGCAATATGATTCCCTTAAATAGGCAGATCTCATTGTTCTTTGCTACTCGGCATCCTGTGATATATCCTCATTTCACTTAGAGTAAAAGCCAAAGCCCTCCCAATGGCCAGCAAAGCCTTACATGGTCTGGCTCCCCTCTTACTCCCCTGACCTTGTCTCCTTCTACCCCCCTTATTCTGTTTTAGCCACACTGACCTCCATGCTGTTCTTGGAACATGCCAGGCACACTCCCACGGCATTTGTACTGCTCTTTCTTCTGCATGGAATGCTCGTCCCCTAAATATCATTATGACTCAGTTCCTTGTATTTTCCAAGTCTTTGCTCAAATACCACCTTCTCAATGAAGCATGTCTTGGCCATCCTATTTAATACTGCACACTGCTGCCACCCCTGGTACCCCAAGTCTCCTTATCCTACTTTCATTTTCTCTTTTTTCCATAGTACTTAGCATCTTTAAACACACTAGAAGCCTTATTCATTTGTTAGTGTATTGTCTATCTTCCCTTGCTAAAATTTAAACTACAAAAGGGAAGTATCTTTGTCTATTTTATTCACTGATAAGCCCTAAGCCCTTAAGACAGTACCTGACATATAGATGACACTAAAAGAAATTGTTGAATTAATGAATTTATACTATTATTATGAAAGTTCCACAATTTTTTTACTATCCACATTTTACAGATGAGGAAACTGAGGGAAAGGGAATTAACATTTCTCAATCTTACTATGTGCCAGACACTTTATATACATTATCTTATGTATTCCTCCTGTGTTCCAAGGCTCAAAGAAGTTAAGTAGCTTCCTAAAGTCACACAAGTGGTGAGGAGTCAAGCCCTGATGTGAATCCAGGTCTGGCTGGCACTAAAGCCCCTGGGGATACCCCTACCACTCTTCTCGTTCTTTCACCAAATACCTCCCACACCTTGGACTAGTCAGAGATCAAAAGTCACCCAAAACAACTATCTTTGGCCCAGAGAAACCAACACTTCACACCTTCATGGCATCCCTTAAGGGTCCCATCCGAAGACCAGCAGCTAATCTCTACCTTTCATCCTATCCCCAGGTGCAGGCACCAGTCCCACCTGTGACACATGGTGACTGGGAGTCACACAAACAGCTCCAGTCCTTCAAGCCCACAAACATGGGAAGAGGTTCTTGGTATTCACTTTTTGAGACTTGCAAACATTTTTCCAAATATTTGAAATATCAGGGCTTTCAAAGCCTTTGAATCCAGATGAGTATATAGTGGCCCATAATTTCTTACTGCCTCCACCAGAAAAGAGCACTAGCCTTTCATCAGTGCCATCCTTAAAGACTTGAAGACAGCATAAAATCAGTGATGACACTGACAACCAATGGTAATAATAACTAACACTGTATTGACTCTTACAACATGCTAGACATTCCTGAATGCTTCCATACATTACACCTCATTTAACCTTCACAACAACAAGGAAGGTACTATTATTAACCCCATGTTACAGATGAAAAAAACTGAGGCATGAAGACATTCCCAAGGTACCATATCTAGTAAGCAGTAGAGCCAGAATCTGAACCAAAACAGCCTACCTCCACAGCCTGTATTTAACAGATACACCACACTTCGGCAGGAAAGCAAGAGAAACATGTAAACACCACCTGTGGTGGTTGAAGGCTCTAGCACTCCACAGACTAAATCCATTCATACTCAGAGACAACATCTAGATGGGAAGCAGACATATCTTCTAATATAGCTATCCACATTTAACTCCCTTATCATTTCACAGACCCCATCCTTACCATTCTAAAGAACCAGCCCTACACTTTCCACGACATCAGTCATCTATTATCCATTGCTAAACATGACATTTCACAATTGCCACCATCACACATTATCTTCACACTAAGCTTTCTCAGTCTGCTCCCCATCTCAGCCTCTCTCACCAATGTCTTTTTTTTTTTTTGTCAGCTACCCATTAATTAAGGGCAGCCTCCTTTTGCTCCAAGAGCCACAATTTCATATTTGCTTCCAGTGATTGTATTGCTCTTATTCCTAAAGCATTCCCTTTGGGGGGCTCACTAATCATGATGACACACATTTCTACCTGCCTAGCCTTTTCTTCTTTTTAAAACACTGACTGCTTGATTTTTAGGATTGCATAAATTTCCATTCACCAGATGTGGTCAGTCATTCACTCTGTGCCTGCATATAGTGGTGACATCTCTGAAATATCTCTCTTTGAAAAAGCTATGATTTAACAAAGAAGTGAAAGCAATTCTAAACCTTTTAAGATTTCTAAAGAGAGAAAGATCCCTGTGGGCTGGAGGAGCCAGGAGGGGTTCATGGAGGAGGTGAGGACTGAGCAACACAACTTGTTGTGTTGTTGTTGTTGTTGTTTTGAGAGAGAGAAGAGAGTGGGGAGGGGAGAGAGAGAGAGAATCCCAAGCAGGCTCCATGGCCAACATACACAAGGTTCAATCTCATGACCCCAAGACCATGATGACCTGAGTTGGATGCCCAACTGAGACACCCAGGCAACCTGGACTGAGCTGTTCCTGAAGAATAGAAAGAATAGGAAAATAAGATTTGGCCAAAAGGAATCTTATATGCAAAGGTAAGGAGGTTGAAGTTAGTAAGGTTTAGTCAAGTATCAGAAAAAAGATTTCCAGTGGAGAAACATGGGAAGTAAGATCAGAGGAAAGTCTAAAAGTCTTTAATGCCAAATGAAAAGACACTGAGATTATACTATGGAAGAACCAAACTGCCTGTGCTTTAACACCCTCTGTGCTGACCTGAATAGAATTCTTTTAAAAATAATATTCTATGCATATCATCCCAGGGTCAACAAGAAGCCAACAAGGGACTCTCCTTAATTTACCCAGCCCTTGGCCCAGATCTGTCCCTCCACTACACACACACACACACACACACAAACACACACTTGGAATCATTGACCAGATTCCTGGGCTATGGCACTTTCTGACACACAATTTCAGCAGCTTTCTGTTCCACTCAGGAGTCAAACCCAGTTTGCACATACTATTCAACCAGACCCTGAAGATACTCCATAAGTCAAGAGTTTATCAGACTCTATTTTCCAGTTACAGCTCAGGTCCCTGGCCAACTGCCTTGGCCCCCAGCCCCACATGTGTCCCAACCCCTACAAGGTATTTCAGAATACCAGGGGAGCTTGGTTCACCTGTGACTCAACCCCTGAGAGGCCGGGTCTCCAGGTTCAGGGTCTTCTCAGTTTTCATCGACATGGTGATTCCTAAGCTTAGCTAGTTCTCACGAAGGACACCTCAGGATACAACTCACAATCCATAGAGTGGGTTTCTGAAGCCAGGCCACTGGGTCTCAGCTCTAGACCTCTGGATGCTGCCAGAGAACATTCCTGGGGCTGTGTGGTTATAACTCCTGCCATAGGCTTTATTCACCACCTTCCAGTTCATATGATGAAGCCCTATTCCCCCAATGTGACTACATTTGGAGATAGGGCCATTAGGAGGTGATTAAGGTAATCTTAAAGGATGAGATCATAAAGTGGAGTGCTGGTCTGATAGGACTAGTGCCCTTTTAAGAAGAGACACCAGAGAGCTCTCTCTCTCTGCCATTTGAGGCCATGGCAAGAAGGTGGCTGTTTGCAAGCCAGGAAGAGAGCTCTCACCAGACACCAATTCTGCCAGCACCTTCACCTTAGGCTTCTGTCTCCGGAACTGTGAGAAATACATGTATGTTGTTTAAGCCACCCAGCCTAAGGCATTTTATCATGGCAGCCCAAGCAGACTAAGACAACTCCTATTTCCAGAATCACACCCACGTTATAGACCTGGGGCTGCAAATACCCAGAGTCCTAATATAATAACGCTGGGAATAAGTGGCCCAGGACCAGATGAAAAGCCATCAAATTCCCTTTTGCTTACTTTCACTGAGGACTCCACATGTCCCAGACTTTTCTGGATTTCCATCTTCATCCTCCATCTCTATCTCTGAAAATATAACCACTCTCCTCGTCTTAATTCCTTGGTGTCCCCTGTGACTGTCCATAGGCTAATTCACTCATCCATGCTAGTGCAACAGCTAATAGGCTCCCCCTCTCAAGTTAACACATCTGCTCAGGAGTCTGCCAAAGGCAACACTATGCCCCAAAGTAAAAACATCTTACATCTTACCTGGTAATTTCAAGCTAATGGGTCCTTAGGAAACCCCAAATCACAGCCCACAGAAACCTGATAATCTAAGGGTGGTCACCCCAAGAGGGGGATGGGTAATCAGATCATTGGGAATGTCTTGGTTTTTCCAGCCTCTCTCAAAGAGTTCTCTGAACCAACCCCTACTGGGCTCCTTCTCCAGATTGGAAAGAGTTTACAACCAGCAACACAAGTCCCCCAGAGTTTCTTGGGTGTCTCTGGCAGCAAGGGCTCAGCAAGAAAGAGTGTCAGTAGCTACCCTGGTGTGTACTGGTGGTCTACAAATGAACTGCCATCACAGCTGCCAGCTTGCCAAGCCTCCCTGTGGCCACCCCTTATCCCACCCCCATAGGCATCCTAAACCTCAGGTTGGAAGGCATAACTTGACCCTGCTCTGTAATCCTATCCTGCCTTCCTCCACTTCTCCCTACAAATAGATTGCCCTTTGAAGCAGGTCAGTACCAGGCCCCAGCCACAAACATCCAACCTCTCCTATCCCCAGTGCCTAGCCCCGAGCCTCCATCCCTGCCCCAAGCAGAGGAAGCCAGTGGAAGTGAGGAAGCTGCCACAAAGAGAAGAGAATGAGAAGGTCTGTGGAAACTGTCATCCCTAATGACATATTTTTGGTATTTTTTTCATTGTGGTAAAATAGACATACATAAAATTCACCATTTTAAAGTACACAATTCAAAAGCATTAAGCATATTCACAATGCTGTGTAACCATCACCACGCTCCAGTTCCAGAACTTTTTCATCACTTCAAAGGAAACTCTACTCATTAAGCAGTCTCTTGCCAATCCCCCTCACCCAGCTCCTGGCAACCACTAATCTGTTTTCTGTCTCTATGGATTTGCCTATTTTGGATATTTCATATAAATAGAATCATACAATATGTGTCCTTTTACCTTTGGTTTCCATGATGATATTTTGATATGTGTTGATGACCCTGAGGGTCTAGGCTCTAATGACAAGAACAGGGTCCTGTCTGACAGACCCAAACATCAGCCTTATGTGGGTTGATGACCTTGAAGGTCTAGGCTCTAATGACAAGAATAGGGTCGTGATAGACCCAAACTTCACCATAGAAAACCTTGGGAAACACAGCCCACCTGCCTGTAGACATAGAAGGTGAGCACATTTCAGTCTAGGCACCCCAGTCAAGGCCCTGTGAAGCCTCAAGAGATCTAAATCAGAGGCAAAGCCACAGTTTTCCCAAATGAAAGTCTTCAGTTTTTTTTTTTTTTTTTAAGATTTTATTTATTTATTTGACAGAGAGAGACACAGCGAGAGAGGCAACAGAAGCAGGGGGAGTGGGAGAGGGAGAAGCAGGCTCCCCGCCAAGCAGGGAGCCCAATGTGGGGCTCGATCCCAGGACCCTGGGATCATGACCTGAGCCGAAGGCAGACGCTTAACGACTGAGCCACGCAGGTGCCCGAAAGTCTTCAGTTTAAAGGAAATAACAGGAAGGCAAAGGAAAGGCCTGGAACAGTCCAGGAAGGCTTCATGGAAGGAGCAGCACTGACTCTGGTCCTGGAAAGATGATCAGGACAACAGAGACATCATTTAACTGCCACCTATATGTGGACACTCCCAAATGTCTACCTCCACCTTTGACTTTGTCCCTGAACTCCTGACTTGTGCATCCAACTGCCCACACAGCATCTCCACCTGGGTGTCTCATAGGCTTCTCCAAATGAAAACTTTTGTCTTCCCTGCCCTGTACATTCTTACAAATCTGTTTTTCCATCAGTGTCTCTTGTTTCAATAAATGGCACCATTGTTCATTTGCCCAGGTACTCAAGTCAAAAACCTTGGGAATGATCCTTGACTTCTCTCTTTCCCTAACACCCCACCTTCAACCCATCAGCAAACTTACTGGCTCCATCTTCAAAATATATTTAGAATCTGACCATTTTTCACCAATAACATCACCACTAAGCTGCACCAAGTCACCACCATTTCTTACCTACACTACCATAACAGCCTCCTAACTCATCTCTTGGCTTCCTCCCCTGCCCCACTAGAGGCTATTACTCAAAAACAATTAGCATGATTTTTTTACAATGCATTATTCAAAAGCTTCCAATGACTTCTCATCACATTTAGAATAAAATCTATAACCTTGTGTGTCACCAGCAAGCCCACCATGATTTGTCCCTACTTGCTTCCTGCACTCCTATTCCTCTTCCTTTATTCATTGTACTCCAGCTGCACTGTCCTCCTTGCTCTTCCTGGAACATCTCCCGCCTCAGGACCTTTGCATGTGCTGTTTCCCTGCCTGAAACACTCTTCCCCATGATATTCACATGGCTTGCTCCTCACTTCAGATCTTTCTCATATGTCACTTCCACAGAACAGAAAGACCTTCCATAACCTAAACACTCCCTCTCATCGTGTTTTATGTCCTTAGACAAGTTTTATTTTTCCTAGAACTAATAATTAATTTGGCAAAGAAAAATGTATACACATATACACACATAAATGTTTTCATAAAATTAATCATGACTTGGCAACAAATACTATATTACACAGTATGTACATACACACACATAGATGTATGTATCTTCCCCACTAGACTGTAAACTACGAAAGGGCAGCCTGTTTACCTTATTCACCACCATATATATCTTCAATGCATAGAACAGTGTGTGGCATATAGTAGAAACTTATTAAATATTTTTAGAAAAAAATGAACATTAATGAGTGTAAATTAGGTGTGTCAGAGCCACAAAGACAGCATTTCTGTTATAAGCAGAAGTCAGGGAGTGGTAGGAAACAGACCTCTTCTTCAAACTCCTTGCCTTACAGTGGTGAAATAAGGTCTTCATTACCTGGCCCCTCCCCTCTTTCTGACCTCTCACATTTCCTCACATCCAATCCATGGTGCTCTGCCCACCCTCCCAAACCCAGTAACTCTGCCCATAGAGCTGCTGCTTCCTGTTCTCCAGACAGCCATGCTCTTGTAACCCTCTGCATTTTATATTGCCCCTCTGTTTTGTTTTGTTTCATGAATAAAGATTTTAATCTCATTGTTGTTCATAATTGAAAAATTGGAATCCCAGCCGTGCAACAAAGTTTAAATGGTAAATTCATATGATTGAATATTCTGAATTCATTAAAAATTTGTTTTCAAAAACATTCAATCATGTGGGAAAATTCAAAACTTCAGTGTAATGTAATGCAGAATTTTTTTTCCTGGGAAGACCCTGGACTTTTCCTCTTCTCTCTGTAAAATATCCCTTGGCTGAATGAATGTTCCTCCACCAGGCCATGAGAGATTAAAAAGAAGCTAACAGATCTCTATACTGCCCCTCTGTTTTCATTTCCCTTCACCCGTGTGTTCACCTGCCATTGCCGTTCACCTTCCAAGCTTGGCCTGGGATGCAAGCAGCCTTCCTGACAGTCCCGGGAAGACCCAGTCCCTGGTACACAGAGTTCTGTGAGCACATATCACACTGCCTTGTAATGACCTGTTTACAGGTTTACCTCCCTTATTAGACAGTGAGCCCAAGGGAAGGGATCCTGTTTTTACTTTACATTAATATCCTGTTTTACATTTAAATGTCTCTTTCCTTACACAGCAGAACCTGGTTATTACCAGGTACTCCAATCCTTGATGAATAAATGATTCAACCAATTAACCAAACTAGAATTCCTTTTAAGTTCACTAGTCTTTGCTAATGGCATCTCTTTTTCTAAATCAACTATGACTCTTGGATAGCCACAAAATTGTCACCAGGGTTAAAGTAAAGTAAATATTTAGACACTTTCAATGCATCTTTCAAGCACAGTCTGAATATTTCACGACCCTTCTCAAAAACTTTCCACAGCTCCCTATTACCTAATTTAATAAACTCATTAACATGGCCTTTAAGGTCTTCCATGATCTGGCCTCAACCTGCCTCTCCTGACTTAACTCCTACTTAACACCCATCACGGTCTTTACATTTCAGTAAACCAAAGTTCTCATCTTTCTCAGAATGCACACTTTCCAATATCTCTGCTTTCATTTCTGTTTTTCCATTGTTTGAGAATCTTCTTTCTTCTCTCCCATCACTGCTTTTTGAGATTCTACCAACTTCAACACTATTTATTCATTCATGCCACAGATATTCACTAAGTGTGTACAATATCTGGCATCATTCTAAGTGCTGGGGATGTTCACAACAGTTCACTCAGCTGAATGGGACACATAAAGCCCCTGCCTTCTTGGAGCTTTCCTTTCAGATGAACAAGGTCAACAAGCTGCTTTCATAGAGTTTATAATCTAGTGGGGAAGAAAAATGTATGTGTGTGGGGTGGGGGGAGAGTGGGGTAGTGTGTTTGCCAAGTAATGACTACCTATATAAAAATAATAATAACAAAGCTGTGTGATGAAATAGAACATGATCGGAAAGGGGCATTCCTTAGCTTGGGTGGTCATAGAGGGCCTTTCTGGGGAGGTGATATTTGAGCAGAGACCTGAATGAAGTGAGGAAAGACAAATAATAAATAACAACCAATAAATAAGTTTTGATTATGGTAAGTGCCACAATGAAATGCCAAGGTGACATCATAGAGTAGCCATCAGTAAGGTGAGGGGAGGTACTTTAGATGGGGTGGTCAGGGAAGGCCCCCTGGGAAGGTGCCATTTGAGCTAAGACTGAAGGATGCAAAGAAGGAGCCAGCCATGAAAGTAGCCAAGGGATGCCTATTCCAGAGAGAGAGCACTGTCCAAAGAAGTGGGGAAAGAAGAGTCTGGAATACTCGAGGACCAGAAAGGGAAATGATAGAGTAGGCCCGCTAGGAGGAAGGCAGGTCAGTACAAAGCAAGAGTGGACAGGTGGCCAGGAGCAGGTCATGTGAGGCCCCGTAGGCAATAGCAGAGAGCTGGGAGTATGCCAGTCTTTGCCTACTTGCTGTCAATCTGTTTCTACACTTCAGCATTTCCCAGGCTCCCTTGACAATGGAAGACTAGGAGACAGGAAGAAGAGAGAGGCCAGAGTATTTCTCCCTTCTTGGCTTTAGTTGGCATTTTATGACAATGGTGGCATCTCCTTTGTCCTTGCAGCTTCCCACCAGGCAGCCCCTTCCTCTGAGGTCACAGCTCCCACCAGGTGGACTCATCATGGTTGAGCAGCTTCTGAGTTCTGGGGATTGGGTGTCTCCAACCTTGAGGTAGAAGTGGTTTTCTGCTCTGGTTGCCTCCCATCCTCTGTATCTATGCAACAAAATCTTGTATTAATACTACTTGTTTGAAATACCTAAAGTTGTTCCTCTTTCCCAAGGAGCAGGTGGTAGCAGCTTTTGCAGCCATGGCCAAGATTAAAAGCTCAAGACCTTCACAGCAAGAGTGGGGGGAGGCACTACTTAAACAGCTGGGAGACCTGAAGATGGAGCACTGGTGTCAATAAAACACAAACTGGGGGAAAAAATACCTAGAGTTGTCTCACTAACTAATATAAGAAGCCACAAAGGTTTTTTGAGCAGAGGAGTGGCAGGATCTTGAATTACCTTTTGGAAGATTACTCTGACTGCTGCAAAAACTGTTGATAGGATAGAAAGATGTGTAGAAAGTCCTTTCAATAGTCCCAGCAACAGGTGGTTGTGTCCAGAGCTTCAATGGTGGCAATGAATAAAGAGTGAAATAGAATCAAGCTCTATGCTGGAGACAGATGCTAAGGAAACTGGTGACAGATTGGATGTTAGGGATAGGAAAAAGGGAAGTACCAGTAATGACTATTCTAGCTTTTTGGCTTGATCAACTGGGTGGCAAGTATAGAGGTGGGAAGGTAAGGGCAGGGGCAGTTTGGGGGTCAAATAGCATGTCAAATTGTCTCCTGCTTCATGGAGCCTCCAGCAACTCTTCCAGTAGGAAACAATTTATCCTTCCTTTGTAATCATAGCATAGTGGAATAATTTTATAATTATATAGCTATATGTCCGTCTGACTTACTCCCCCTGCTAGATTTTAATTTGATGTGGCTCACCATTTCTTGTTCCTTTTTGTGACCTCCACAGCACTTGGGCTCTCAGACATGGAGCCACAGGGTCCAGAACTGAGTTGGTAGCATAACAGAATCACCTGTAGGCCACAGACACCAAGTTCGAGTCTCTTATTATACAAAAGGGTATGGCTTTCAGTACCCACTTTGAGCCCTTGCTAACAGTCCTTGGTGTCCCTCCCTACCTCATAAATTAAACCCACTTCCCTGTTGATGGGCAGCTGTCCCTGACCTACATGCCCATACTCCTTCTCTGCCCAGCCCATGACTCTATTCTTTTCAGGAGGAAGGAGACATAGAGACTCAACAAATATCTACTGAACTGAATCAAAGTGACATCGCCAAACACCATGAACAGCATGTTTTCTTTTAAAAGCTCTTTCAACTTTCTCCAGTTTCCTAACTTCTCATTTCTCGCCATCACTGAATTCACTGTAGCCACTCCCCAAGGTGACAGTAGGTGCCCTGGGTCCATCACAGATCCTGTTCCCTTGGGAAGGTGAGGAAATCCCCTGGGCCCTTTGCTCATCTTAACAATGAACATGACAGCCCAGCCCTGTCTCGGGGAGCCATTGTGAGGAACAGCCATCATTTATGTAGATGGGGAGGCCTCAAGAAGGAAAGTCTCCTGGGTAAATGGAAAACAAGCCTTCTGCTTCTCACCATTCCCATCCCAATACAGAGTCTGCCTCTTCTAACATCATCTTTCTTGTGGCTGCAGCCACTTCAGTTTCTTCCTTTAGGTCCTTCCAATGCCTCTTCATTTATTTTTTGAATTAATCATAAGCTCTGTGTCCTCACTTTAAGTGCCTCTTAGGTCCTACATGCATCCCGTCTCATTTCATTCTCTCCCTGGGTGCCCTCTGCTCTGAAGCAGCACTCATATCATCCCCCACAGCCCAATAGCAAATATTCACCAGGTGCCCACTCTGGATGAGACACTGTGCCAGATAGTGTTGATGCAAATGAGAGGCATGTCCTCCCACAGCTGAGTCTATCCGAGGTCACAGGACAAAGAGTAAGACCTCCTCACTATACAGGCAGGACCACTACTTTGGACCTCCCTGTGATACACACTTGCACAAGATTTCACGCCATTTCTGCCCAGGACACTTATTCTCCACATCTCTGGGTAAAGGTAATCTCCTTTTCTCTGGGTGCTCCACTCTGAGGAGAAACTAAAGATCTTTAGTCAAGATGACAATGGGGCTTGATACCACATCCTCCAAGAAATCAATAAAGGAACTCTGGGAATCTACTGGACAAGGGCAAGACTGACCTATCATCAAATACCCAGGGGTATTCATGTGAAGGAGGGATGATGAGGCTGGGCTTATCAGGCCCGCTGGGAAAGGCTAGAATCCAGGAGTGAAAGCTACCATGGGCAGATTTTAGCTCAGCCCAGCAAAGTATGTTCCAATAGTCAGAAGGGCCTTGAGGACAGGAGGACAGTCTCATGTGGTAATGAGGCCCTTGTCACTGCAGGTGACAACAAAGGGGTCACTGAGAAAGTATAAGAAAATATAAGGTCACTGCCTAAATTATATTTGAGACAATCGTTATTTTATGAAAATAAATTCCCCCAGTGAGAACCAAGACTCTACCAGGGCAAAATCCCCATTTCATCACTAAAATTACCATGTCTCTTGTCTTCTGTGTACTCTGAAAATGGGGCAACACTATCTGTACTTCCAGAGAGAGGAGAGGCAGCCCTGGGCTAGTCACATGAAAGAACTCAGATGGGAGCTTCACACATTTTGGTTCTGATGATGGAGGGAAGTGAGAAGAGTGGCAGATCATTGATTATCCCCAAATTAATTGAGAGCATAAGAATATTTCCTGTCATGCCTCAAGCTGAGCTGAAAACATAAGCATGGAAATAAGACCCTTTCCCAATCAGTTTTAAGCTGTAAACCTCAGTGGGAAAGTGACTTGACTGTCAAGGGAAAATAGAGAAATGGAAAGAAAGCTCCTGTTACCATAAGACTTTCAGAGGAACAACCCAAGAGTTCCTCTGTGTGACAACAAGGTGCCATGAGGTGACATCTCCCCTTTCCATGAAGAACCAGAGAATCCCTCTATCTCACTTCATTCACAGCACTGAAGGGCTCAAGGGGTAGACAAATGAGAGATTCTGGCAGGGCTCCCAGAGGCCATGCAGGTTGGCTTCTTGGGCAGATGTCCCCCCAAACGCCCTCAGAAGTTTGAACACACAGACCTATTGCAGCAGCACACAGGCCAAGCTGGTGTCTGCATCCTTGAGCTTTCTACCCATCATCAACCCACAAAGGAAAACAGGAGTCAACCCTGAAACAAAAATTACTCAATGAACAGAGGCTACGTGGCCTGCCATAGGATGAAAACAAAATCTGAGCGTAGTCCTCACTCTGAGAGTGTGAAGAGTCAATGAGGAGGAAGGGGGACACGCAAAAAAACTTGTAGAAAGTTGCTATCCAGTTAGCCAGAGATTCAATTGGTACCACAAGCCTCAATGGTTGGGAAAGGCTTCAAAGGAGCAGAAGCCCACACTGGGGTGCTGTGCAGAAAACATGTGATTATAATTCTGGATATGATTTGAAGAGACAATTCAGATATGCACTGTCCAATAAGGTAGCTTCTAGCCACATGTAGCCATTTAAACTTAAATAAAATAATAAAATAAAATTTAAAACTCAGTTCCTCAGTCACAATAGTCCACATTTCAAGTGTGCAATAGTTACTGTGACTAGTTGCTACCATATTGGCCAGAGCAGAATTTCCACCATCACAGAAAGTTCTACTGGACAGTTCTGATCCAAATTGTCCTTACCCCCCTTCAGTGGTCTTTAAATGCCCTGAATGAACTCTGAACTCACTGCCCTTAGATGTCCCTTATGGATTGGTTCCTGTCTGGCTCTCAGGACTCATTTTTGCTACTATGGACCTTCACACCATATGCACCAGCTTCACTGAGTAAACTTCGTTCCTTCCTTCTCACAAGCTGCTCCCTCCAGCAGTGTAGCTGAACCACTTCCCCTGACCCTTTTGGCTGACCTAATTTCTTCTCATCCTACTGAGCCAATCAAAGCATCCCTTTTCTGGGGACCCTCTGGACCCTTTAAATAAGACAAGCTCTCCTCCTTTGCAATCTCAGAGAAGTCTGTGCTTTATTGTTCACTGATGTATCCCAGGTCTGTAGAATACTGCCTGGCTCATTGTAGGCTCTCTTTAATTATTTGTTGAATGAACAAATAAATAAATCTTTGTTAGAATTCCTTGTATCACTGTTTGTCAACCATCATAGTTTGCAATTACACAAGGGCAGGGGACTTATTTATCTCACTTACAACCTTATCTCCAGTCTCTTCAATATAATAGACAATCAAAATTATTAAGGAATGATGGCAAAAGAAAGGAAGGGAAGAAAAGAGGAAGGGAGGGTATGAGAAAAGGAGAGAGGGATGGAGAGAAGGAGAAAGGAAGGGAGGGAGATGGAGATAAAAGGAAAATAAAAGGAAGAAGTAGGTGAGTAAACAGTGAATGCAAAGCTTATGCCCTAGGAGACAGGAGAAACGGTGGTGTTATTGAGAAACAGAATAGCTGGCAAACTAATGGCACCAAGCAGTCAAGCTTTGACTGTACAATGCTGGAACAATCATTTCCCATCACCAACTCAAGGACAAGCTTATAAAGACTCTCTGAATAGCCCCATCTTTGCCACCCCCTCTCCTCAACCCACTGGAATGAGAAATAGAAGTGCAAATTAAGCTCTTTATTACAATTAGCAGCCTAACATAGCCATCACCTGTCCTACTGAAATGTGATATTTCATCTGAGGCACTTATAATCATAGCCCAATGGGGGAGCCTAGGAATGAATTCACTGCCTATTTTTCAACAGCTTTACATGAAATGATTTTTTATTCTTTACACTTGCTAGTTATCCCCAAGGAATTCAAGGCAATTTACAAACTTTTAATTCTCCTGACATCCTGGGAGTGAAGGAGGTAGAAGTCTAGGATATATAAATGGGCAGAGAAAAGCCATGTGACAGGATTAAGCACCCAGACAGGGGATACTCATCTGTCCCCAGAGCCCCCACCCTTTTGAAGCTGAACAGAAGGGTTTTATAGTGATATTCCTAAAAGCCATCTCAGCAGAGAGGGTGGGGTGGAAATGAGCCTTGAGAGGCTGAAGGTGAGTGAGGTATAAGGCAGCAGTATTAACAGGTGTGGGCATAATCAATGATAAAGAGGAAAGACATGAAGGCATGAAGTCAGAGGCACAGAACTTGGAAGGGAGTGGGAGGGGCTTGGGCCAGAAGCACTGGGAGTGACAGCCCTTCAAAGAAGAAGAAACAGAGGATGCATGAATAGAGCACATATATGAAAGAAGCATTAAAAAAAAATCCAGAAATCACAATTGTGTAGGTAATGAAGGCAATAACAAGAGAAACAATGTGACTTGCCCAAGCCTACACAGTGAGCTAGGATAGAGAAGAAACCAGAACCCTAAGCAGGTCCTTCTACCCCAGGTGGGAAAAGGGGGTAGCACTTGCCTCATGGCCTCTTGTTCACTACTGCCCTCCAAGAAAATAGGGTGGGGGGCAAAACTGGGAGCTTAAGGGAGGTAAAAGAAGATTAGATTGTCTATTTAGGAATTACACTATATAATTGAGTTTGATATTAAATATTGGGTTTGTCCAGCCACATTGTTGCCCAACTGAAAATGCATGCCATATGACTTTTTAGTGTAGGTGAATCAGCAGGTGTCCCTCATTTTATGGAACGGATATTACATTTCAGTGTCTTAACACAGTAAATATGTATTTCTCATGCACTTTTTTTTTTTTTAAGATTTTATTTATTTGACAGAGACACAGTGAGAGAAGGAACACAAGCAGGGGGAGTGGGAGAGGGAGAAGCAGGCTTCCCGCCGAGCAGGGAGCCCGATGCAAGGCTCGATCCCAGGACCCTGGGATCACGACCCGAGCTGAAGGCAGACGCTTAACGGCTGAGCCACCCAGGCACCCCTTTCTCATGCACTTTACCATGCAGCACAGGTAGGCCAAGAACTCTGCTCTATCCAGCCACTCAGAGACCACACTCCTTCTACCGAAGGCTGTGCTATCCAGTATGGTAGCTGCTGGTCATTTGTGGTTATTTATATTAATTAAAATTAAATGAAATTAAAAATTCAGTTCCCCAGTCCTGCTAGCCATATTTGAAGTGCTCAGTGAGCACATGGCTACCATATTGGACAGCAGAGGTTTAGAACATTTCATCATCACTAAAGTTCTATTGGATAGTGCTCCTCTAGACTGGATCTCAGGCATTCAGCAGCAGGCAAAGAAGAGAAAAAGCTTGGATGATGATATAGGAAGTTTAATGGGCCAGGTCTAGAGGTGCCAGACATCACTTTTGCCAATATTCCACTGGCCAGGGCTCTATTGTACAGCCACACCTAACTGCAAAGGAGAAGGGAGACAGAGAAATGTAGTCAAGCTATACACCCAGGAAGAAAAGGAAATGAGCCCAGTGAGTATTTACCAGTTTCTGCCATGGATATGTTCTAGCAAGTTCCTAAAATGAAAAATTAATTTCCCAACAGAGCTCTGTAATAAAATCAAAATGATGATCCTAAAAAGAGACTATCTCCCCATAGGCCGTTTTAAATTTTAAACAAGGAAGAGTTAAGATGGTGGTCAGGCTCATACTCAGAGTTGTAGTTCTCTAAGGCACTTTGCCACAGACATACTTTCCTAATTCTAAGCACTCCCAGGTGCTCCATTTATTCCCTTATTTCCTTTCTGTCCCCACCTCCACCCCTACTCCATCATTTATACCTGGTGTAGAGATACTATAATCAACATTCACAGGGGAGGCAACAAGGCAAAAATAAACAAGTGGGACTACATCACACTAAAAAGCTTCTGCACAGCAAAGAAAACCAACAACAAAATGAAAAGGCAACCTACTGAATAGGAGAAAATACTTGTAAATCATATATCTGATGAGGGGTCAATATCAAAAATATACAAAAAAACTCCTACAACTCAAAAGGAAAAAAAAAAAAACTAACTAAAAAATGAGCAGAGGATCCAAACAGGAATTTTTCCAAAGGAGATACACAAAACGGCCAATAGGTACATGAAAAGGTGCTCAACCTCACTAATCATTAGGGAAATGCAAATCAAAATCACAATGAGCTATCACCTCACACCTGTTAAAATGGCTATCTTAGGAAGATGACAAGAAATGAGAAGTGTTGGCAAGCATGTGGAGAAAAGGGAACCCTTGTACAATGTTGGTGGAAATGTAAATTGCTACAGGCACCATGGAAAACAGTATGGAGGTTCCTCAAAATATTAAAAATAGAACTACCATATGACCCAGCAATTCCACTGGGTATTTATCTCAAAGAAATGAAATCACTATCTTGAAAAGATATCTACACTTCCATGTTCACTGAAGGATTATTTACAATAGCCAAGACATGGAAATAACCTGTGTCCATCAACAGATGAATGAATAAAGAAAATATGGACTTCTGAGCCAAGATGGTGACATAGGTAAACACTGAACTCACCTATTCCATAGACATGCCAAATCTACACATATTTATAGAATAGTTTCTCTTGAAGAAGAATGGAGGGCTGACTGAAGAGCTTCTGAACAACAAAGGATAGACTACACAGAGAATGGCAAAAGAGACAGAGACACGGAAACAGAGGAAGCCTTCATCCTCAAAGCTGGAAACGGCAGTGGGGAGGGATAATACTAAGAGACTGTGAGCAGATTCACTTGGCCTGGGGCACAGAAAAAAATGCTGTGGTTTGGTGGGGGAGGAGCAAGATGACAGAGGAGTAGGCGACCTAAATTTCGTCTGGTCCCAGGAATTCAGCTAGATAGGTATCAAACCATTCTGAACACTTACGAACTCAACAGGAGATCGAAGAAAAGAATAGCAGTTACTCTCTGAACAGAAAAGCGACCACTTTCTGGAAGGTAGGACATGCAGAGAAGTGAATCCGTGGCAATATTCGGGAAGATAGACCATGGGGGAGAGGGCCTCCATCAACCGCTTCTGGCAAGTGATAGAGCAGCGGAGCACAAAATCTGAACTTTTAGAAGTCTGCTCCACTGAGGGACATCGCTCCAGTGGCTAAGTGGGGGTTGGAACCCTCTCTGGGACACTGTGGTCTCAGGACCCTCAGGGTCACAGAAAGACCGGGGGTGCCTGAGTGCAGCAGAGCTCCCAGATATCAGAGCAGGGAAGCCGGCTGCAGAGATGGAGCCGAGGAGCGGGCTCACAGCTCGGGGTTGCCATAGACCGTGATCCATGGCACAGTTGGGCCACTGCTCTGCCAGCAGGGACCCAACAAGCAGCAGATCCGGGGACACTCCCCTTCCTCCCCCGGGAGGAGCGGCGCAGGAGTTACTCTGAATGTAAATGGGCTACATGCCCCAATCAAAAGACACAGGATATCAGATTGGATAAAAAAAAACAAGACCCATTGATATGCTGTCTGCAAGAGACTCATTTTAGACCCAAAGACACCCCCAGATTGAAAGTGAGGGGGTGGAAGACCATTTACCATGCTAATGGACACCAAAAGAAAGCTGGGGTGGCAATCCTGATATCAGACAAATTAGATTTTAAACCAAAGACTATAATAAGAGATGAGGAAGGACACTATATCCTACTTAAAGGGTCTATCCAACAAGAAGATCTAACAGTTGTAAATATCTATGCCCCTAACATGGGAGCAGCCAATTATATAAGCCAATTGATAACAAAAGCAAAGAAACACAATGACAACAATACAATAATAGTAGGGGACTTTAACACCCCCCTCACCGAAATGGACAGATCGTCTAAGCAAAAGATCAACAAGGAAATAAAGACTTTAAATGACACACTGGACCAAATGGACTTCACAGACATATTCAGAACATTCCATCCCAAAGCAACAGAATACACATTCTTCTCAAGTGCCCATGGAACATTCTCCAGAATAGATCACATCCTAGGTCACAAATCAGGTCTCAACCAGAACCAAAAGACTGGAATCATTCCCTGCATATTTTCAGACCACAATGCTTTGAAACTAGAACTCAATCACAAGAGGAAAGTCGGAAAGAACTCAAATACATGGAGGCTAAAGAGCATCCTACTAAAGAATGAATGGGTCAACCAGGAAATTAAAGAAGAATTTTAAAAATTCATGGAAACAAATGAAAATGAAAACACAACTGTTCAAAATCTTTGGGATGCAGCAAAGGCAGTCCTAAGAGGAAAGTATAGAGCAATACAAGCCTTTCTCAAGAAACAAGAAAGGTCTCAAATACACAAGCTAACCCTACACCTAAAGGAGCTGGAGAAAGAACAGCAAATAAAGCCTAAACCCAGCAGGAGAAGAGAAATAATAAAGATCAGAGCAGAAATCAATGAAATAGAAACCAAAAGAATGGTAGAACAGATCAACGAAACTAGGAGCTGGTTCTTTGAAAGAATTAGTAAGATTGATAAACCCCTGGCCAGACTTATCAAAAAGAAAAGAGAAATGACCCAAATCAACAAAATCATGAATGAAAGAGGAGAGATCACAACCCACACCAAAGAAATACAAACAATTATAAGAACATATTATGAGCAACTCTATGCCAGCAAATTAGATAATCTGGAAGAAATGGATGCATACCTAGAGATGTATCAACTATCAAAACTGAACCAGGAAGAAATAGAAAACCTGAACAGACCCATAACCACTAAAGAAATTGAAGCAGTAATCAAAAATCCCCAACAAACAAGAGCCCAAGGCCAGATGGCTTCCCAGGGGAATTCTACCAAACATTTAAAGAAGAATTAATACTTATTCTTCTGAAACTGTTCCAAAAAATAGAAATGGAAGGAAAACTTCCAAACTCATTTTATGAGGCCACCATTACCTTGATCCCAAAACCAGACAAAGACCCCATCAAAAAGGAGAATTACAGACCAATATCCTTGATGAACATGGATGCAAAAATTCTCACCAAAATACTAGCCAATAGGATCCAACAGTACATTAAAAGGATTATTCACCACAATCAAGTAGGATTTATTTCTGGGCTGCAAGGTTGGTTCAACATCCACAAATCAATCCATGTGATACAATACATTAATAAAAGAAATAACAAGAACCATATGATCCTCTCAGTAGATGCAGAAAAAGCATTTGACAAAGTACAGCATCCTGTCTTGATCAAAACTCTTCAGAGTATAGGGATAGAGGGTACATACCTCAATATCATAAAAGCCATCTATGAAAAACCCACAGCGAATATCATTCTCAATGGGGAAAAACTGAGAGCTTTCCCGCTAAGGTCAGGAACACGGCAGGGATGTCCACTATCACCACTGCTATTCAACATAGTACTAGAAGTCCTAGCCAGAGCAATCAGACAACAAAAAGAAATCAAAGGCATCCGAATCAGCAAAGAAGAAGTTAAACTCTCACTGTTTGCAGATGATATGATACTTTATGTGGAAAACCCAAAAGACTCCATCCCAAAACTGCTAGAACTCATACAGGAATTCAGTAAAATAAAATCAATGCACAGAAATCAGTGGCATTCTTATACGGCAACAACAAGACAGAAGAAAGAGAAATTAAGGAGTCGATCCCATTTACAATTGCACCCAAAACCATAAGATACCTAGGAATAAATCTAACCAAAGAGGCAAAGAATCTGTACTCAGAAAACTGTAAAATCCTCATGAAAGAAATTGAGGAAGACACAAAGAAATGGAAAAACATTCCATGCTTATGGATTGGAAGAATAAATATTGTGAAGATGTCAATGCTACCTAGAGCAATCTACACATTTAATGCAATCCCTATCAAAATACCATCCACTTTTTTCAAAGAAATGGAACAAATAATCCTAAAATTTGTATAAAACCAGAAAAGACCCTGAATAGCCAGAGGAATGTTGAAAAAGAAAAGCAAATCTGGTGGCATCACAATTCCGGACTTCAAGCCCTATTACAAAGCTGTAATCATCAAGACACTATGGTACTGGCACAAAAACAGACACATAGATCAATGGAACAGAAGAGAGAGCCCAGAAATGGTCCCTCAACTCTATGGTCAACTCATCTTCGACAAAGCAGGAAAGAATGTCCAGTGGAAAAAAGACAGTCTCTTCAACAAATGGTGTTGGGAAAATTGGACAGCCACATGCAGAAGAATGAAACTGGACCATTTCCTTACACCACACACAAAAATAGACTCAAAATGGTTGAAAGACCTAACTGTGAGACAGGAGTCCATCAAAATCCTAAAAGAGAACACAGGCAGCAACCTCTTCAACCTCAGCCACAGCAACTTCTTCCTAGAAACATCACCAAAGGCAAGGGAAGCAAGGGCAAAAATGAACTATCGGGACTTCATCAAGATAAAAAGCTTTTGCACAGCAAAAGAAACAGTCAACAAAACCAAAAGACAACTGACAGAATGGGAGAAGATATTTGCAAAAAATATATCAGATAAAGGGCTAGTATCCAAAATCTATAAAGAACTTATCAAACTCAACACCCAAAGAACAAATGATCCAATCAAGAAATGGGCAGAAGACATGAACGTTTTTCCAAAGAAGACATCCAAATGGCCAACAGACACATGAAAAAGTGCTCAACATCACTCAGCATCAGGGAAATCCAAATCAAAACCTCAATGAGCTATACCACCTCACACCAGTCAGAATGGCTAAAATTAACAAGTCAGGAAACAACAGATGTTGGTGGGGATGCGGAGAAAGGGGAGCCCTCCTACACTGTTGGTGGGAATGCAAGCTGATGCAGCCACTCTGGAAAACAGTATGGAGGGTTCTCAAAAAGTTGAAAATAGAGATATCATACGACCCAGCAACTGCACTACTGGGTATTTACCCCAAAGATACAAATGTAGGGAGCCGAAGGGGTACGTGCATCTCAATGTTTATAGCAGCAGTGTCCACAACAGCCAAACTATGGAAAGAGCCAAGATGTCCATTGACAGATGAATGGATAAAGAAGAGGTGGTATATATATACAATGGAATATTATGCAGCCATCAAAAGGAATGAGATCTTGCCATTTGCAACGACGTGGATGGAACTGGAGGGTATTATGCTGAGCGAAATAACTCAATCAGAGAAAGACATGTATCATATGATCTCACTGATAGGAGGAATTCTTAATCTCAGGAAACAAACTGAGGGTTGCTGGAGTGGCAGGGGGTGGGAGGGATGGGGTGGCTGGGTGATAGACATTGGGGAGGGTATGTGCTATGGTGAGCGCTGTGAATTGTGTAAGACTGTTGAATCACAGACCTGTACCTCTGAAACAAATAATACATTATATGTTAAAAAAAAGAAGATAGTAGGAAGGGTAAAATGAAGGGGGGGAAATCGGAGCGGGAGACGAACCATGAGAGAGTATGGACTCTGAGAAACAAACTGAGGGTTCTAGAGAGGAGGGGGGTGGGGGGATGGGTTAGCCTGGTGATGGGTATTAAAGAGGGCACATATTGAATGGAGCACTGAGTGTTATATGCAAACAATGAATCATGGAACACTACATCAAAAACTAATGATGTAATGTATGGTGATTAACATAACATAATAAAATTTTAAAAAATGCTGTGGTTTGAATTTAAGAAACAAAACAGATGAACATAGAGGGGAGAAAATAGAGAGGCAAATCAGGAAACAGACTCTTAACTATAGTTAAGAGAACAAACTGAGGATTACCGAGGGGAGGTGGGTGGGGAGATGGGTTAAATAGGTGGTAGGTATTAAGGAGGGTACTTGTGATAGCACTGGGTATTGTATGTAAGTGATGAATCACTAAATTCTATACCTGAAACTAATATTACACTGTATGTTAACTGAAATATACATAAAAATTTGGAAAAAATACAAAAAGTAAAATAAAAGGGCAACTAGAATATAAAGGAACGAGCCCTAGTGGTAGGGGTAGCTGCTGGAACTCTCTCCAAGTTGGAGAAGCTGGTAAGAGCCATGGTTTACTTTCCTCCTCTACCATGACAGCATGGATGGAAGTAGGATCCAGGTGCCCTAGCTAGCCTACCACCTCAGTGAGCCCCAGGCCCCTAGCCCATACCAACCCAAGCTACCCTACCACAGCAGCCCCAGTGCAGGAAACCCCTGGTCAGTGCTCCCTACTGCTCCAGCCATCTCACCAAAGTGACAGAAGCACAAAGCATTCCAGAACACTCCAGGCCCACACCACTTCAGCTCCAGACAACTAACTAGGACACCCCCAGTACAGAGTACCAGGACCCCTCAAACCACACCCCATCTCAGCTCCAGCTGCCCTTACCAGGGCACCTCCCATATGGAGTGACACAAAATACACTAAGCTTGTACCCACTTCAGCTTCAGCTACCCTGTCAGGGCACCCTGTACAAGGAGAGCCTCAGGACCACCCTGGCCCAAGCACACTTCAGCTCCAGCCAGCCTACCAGGACAACCACAGCATGGAGTGCCCCAGGACCCACCACCCATGCCAGTCACAACTCGAGCCAGTCAGCCAATGTCACCAGGTACACACAGTCTACACAGGGGCTGACCATACACAAGACCATTTCTTTAAGTTTGGGAGAAGTAGCTGTCCTGTCTAATTAATAGAAACAAACACAGAAAGTCAAGAAAAACAAGACAGAAGAATATGTTCCAAATGAAAGAAGGCAAAACCTCAGAAAATAAACTAAATGAAATGGAGATAACCAACCTACCTGATAAAGAGTTCAAAGTATGGTCATAAAGATGCTCAATGGACTGGTGAGAAGAGTAGATGAATGTAGTGAGAACTTCAAAAAAGAGATAAAAAATATATTTAAAAAATAACCATAGTTGAAGGATACAAAAACTGAAATGAAAAATAAACTAAAGAGATTCCAAGTAGACTAGAGGATGCAGAAACAGATCAGTGATGTGGAAGACAGGGTAATAAGAAGCATCCAAGCTGAACAGCAAAAAGAAAAAAGAATAAAACAAAATGAGGATAGATCTCTTGAACATCAAGCAAACAAACATTTGCATTAGAGGTTTCCCAGAGGAAAAAGAGAAAGTGGCAAAAAAAAAAAAAAAATTAACTGAAAAAACAATAGCTGAAAACCTCCCTAACCAGGGGCAAAAAAACAAAAATCCAGGTTCAGGAAGTACAGAGAGATCCAAACAATATGAACCCAAGAAGGTCCACACCACAACACATAATAATTAAAATGTCAAAGATTAAAGATACAGAGAATTTTTAAAGCATCAAGAGAGAAGCAACTAGTAAACTACAAAAAAAAAAACCCTAAGGCTATCAGCTGATTTTTTAAAATATTTTATTTATTTATTTGACAGAGAGAGATGGGGAGAACAGGAACACAAGCAGGGGGAGTGGGAGAGGGAGAAGCAGGCTTCCCGCCGAGCAGGGAGCCTGATGCAGGGCTCGATCCCGGAACCCTGAGATCATGACCTGAGCCGAAGGCAGATGCTTAACGACTGAGCCACCCAGGTCCCCATATCAGCTGATTTTTTAAGCAGAAGCTTTGCAGGCCAGAAGAAAGTAGCATGATATATTCAAAGTGCTAAAAAGAACAAACCTACAACCAAGAATACTCTTCCTGACAAGGTTGTCATTGTCAATTGAAGAACAGATAAAGCTTTTCCCAAACAAAAGTTAAAGGAGTTCATCACCACTAAACTGGCCTTATAGGAAATGTTAAGGAGACTTCTTTAAGTGGTAACGAAAAGGCTATAATTAGAAGAAAATTATGAAAGGTAAAATTTCATGAGTAAAAGCAAATATTCACTTAAGGTAATAGAGCAATTACTTATAAAGCTAGCATGAAAATCAATTATATCAAAAAATTAGTTAAGGGGACCCACAAAATAAAAAGATTTAAAATACAATGACAGGGCGCCTGGGTGGCTCAGTTGGTTAAGCTACTGCCTTCAGCTCAGGTCATGATCCTGGAGTCCCAGGATCAAGTCCCACATCGGGCTCCCTGCTCGGCAGGGAGTCTGCTTCTCCCTCTGACCCTCCCCCCTCTCATGCTCTCTCTCTCTCATTCTCTCTCTCAAATAAGTAAATAAAATCTTAAAAAGAAAAAATAAAATAAAATAAAATACAATGACATATATATATAATGGCATAAAATGTAAGTTCTTTTTCTTAATTTAAATTCAATTAGCCAACTTATAGTACTTTTTAGTTTCAAATGTAGTGTTCAATAATTTATCAGTTGCGTATAACACCCAGTACTCATCACATCACGTGCCCTCCTTAATGCCCAACACCTAATTACCCCATCCCCCCACCCACCTCCCCTCCAGCAACCCTCAGTTTGTTTCCTAGAGTTAAGAGTCTCCCATGGTTTTTCTCCCTCTCTGATGACTTCCCATTCTGTTTTCCCTCCCTTCCCCTATGGTCCTCTGTCTTGTTTCTTATATTCCACATATGTGTGAAAACATATGATAATTGTCTTTCTCTGACTGACTTATTTCACTCAGCATAATACCCTCCAGTTCATTCAGATAAAAAGCTTCTGCACAGCAAAGGAAACAGTCAACCAAACTAAGAGGCAACCTACGGAATGGGAGAAGATATTTGCGAATGACATATCAGATAAAGGGCTAGTAACCAAGATCTATAGAGAACTTATCAAACTCAACACCCAAAAAACAAATAATCCAGTCAAGAAATGGGCAGAAGATATGAACATAAGTTCTTTTATAATGTGTTCAAACTTTAAATCATCAACTTAATACAGAATGCTATATACTTAGGATGTTATATATAAACCTTATGGTAACCACAAACCAAATACCTATAGTAGATACACAAAAAATAAAAAGAAATAAATCAAGCATAACATTAAGGAAAATCATCAATCATGAGGAAAGAGAGCGAGAGGAAAAGAAAGGAAAAGAGAAGAACTACAAAAAAAAATCATTAAACAATTAACAAAATGGCAATCAGTGCATATATATCAATAATTACTTTAAATATAAATGGTCTAAATGCTCCAATCAAAAGACAGGGTGGCTGAATGGATTTAAAAAAAAAAAAAAACAGGACCCATCTATATTCTGCCTACCAGAGACTCACTTCAGACCTGAAGACACATACAGACTGAAAATGAAGGGATGGAAAAAGATAGCTCATGCAAATGGAAATGGAAAAAATGCTGGTGTAGCAATACTTATATTAGACAAAACAGACTTTAAAACAAAGACTGTAACAAGAGATGAAGAAGAGCACTACATAATGATAAAGGGATCAACACAACAAGGGGATATAACAATTATAAATATCTATACACCCAGCACTGGAGCACCTAAACACATAAAGCAAATATTAACAGACATAAAGAGAAAAATTGACAGTATTACAGTAATAGTAGGAAACTTTAACTCACTTATATCAATGCACACATCATTCAGGCAGAAAATCCATAAGAAAACAGTTTCTGTGAACATCACATTAGACAAGGTGAACTTCAAAAACATATATAGAATAGTCTACCCCAAAACAACATAATGCACATTTTTTTCAAGTGCACATGATACATTCACCAGGATAGATCATATGTTAGGCCACAAAACAAGTATCAGTAAATTAAAGAAGAATGAAATCGTATCATGCAGTTTTTCCAACTAAATGATATGAAACTAGAAATTAATTACAAGTGGGGCATCTGGGTAGCTCAGTTGATTAAGCATCTGCCTTCGTCTCAGGTCATGATCCCCGGGTCCTGGGATCAAACCCCGCATCGGGCTCCCTGCTCAGCGGGAAGCCTGCTTCTCCCTCTCCTACTACCCCTGCTTGTGAGCGCTCTCTCGCTCTCTCTCTCTCTGTCAAATAAATAAATAAAATCTTTTTTAAAAGAAATTAATTGCAAGAAAAAAACTGGAAAAAACACAAACATGTGAAAGCTAAACAACATGCTACTAAGCAACCAGTGGGTCAATGAAATCAAATAATACATAACAATAAATGAAAATGAAAACAACATAGTCCAAAATCTTTGGGACACAGTGAAAGTAGTTCTAAGAGAGAAATGTGTGATGATACAGGACTGCCTCAAGAAACAAGAAAAATCTCAAATAAACAATCTAACCTTCCACCTAAAGGAAGTATAAAAAGAACATACAAAGCCCAAAGTTAATTGAAGGACGGAAATAATAAATATCAGAGCAGAAATAAAGGAAATGGAGATTTAAAAAAAACAATAGAAAAGATCAATGAAACCAAGAGCTGGTTCTTTGAAAAGATAAAATTAATAAATCTTTAGCCAGACTCATCAAGAAAAAAAGAGACAGGACCCAAATAAATAAAATCAGAAATAGGAGGAATAACCAACACTACAGAAATACAAAGGATTATAAGAAACTACTATGAAAAAGTATATGCCAACAAATTGGACAACCTAGAAGAAATGGATAAAATCCTACAAATATACAATTTTCCAAAACCAAATCAAAAGAAATAGAAAATATGAACAAACAAATTACTAGTAATAAAATTGAACTGGCAATCAAAAAACTCCCAACAAACAATAGTCTAGGACCAGAGGGATTCATAGGTAAATTCTACCAAACATTTAAAGAAGAGTTAATATCTATTCTCTTCAAACTATTCCAAGAAATAGAAGAGGAAGGAAAGTTTCCAAATCATTCTACGAGGCCAGCATTACCCTAATTCAAAATCAGACAAAAACACTATAAAAAAAAGAAAAGAAAAACTACAGGCCAATATCCCTGATGAACATAGATGCAAAAATCTTCAACAAAATATTAGCAAAGCACATTTAACAATACTTAAAAGGACCATTCACCACAATCAAGTGGGATTTATTTCAGGGATGCAAGAATGATTCAATACCCACAAATCAATCAATATGATACACATTAATAAAAGGAAAGATAAAATCTTATGATCATATAAATAGATGCAGAAAAAGCATTTGACAAAATTCAGCATCTGTTCATGGTAAGAACTCTCAACAAAGTGGATTTGGAGGGAACATACTTCAACATAATAAAGGCTATATATGACAAATTCACAGATAACATCAAACTCAGTGGTGAGAAACTGAGAGCTTTTCCTCTAAGAGCAAGAACAAGATAAGGATGTCCATTCTCACCACTTTCATTCAACATAGTACTAGAACTCCTATATACATAGTACATAGAAGCCATCTGACAAGAAAAAGAAATAAAAGGAATCCAAATTGGAAAGGAAGAAGTTAAACTGTCACTATTTGTCACTATTTTACAGATGGCATGATTCTACACATAGGAAACCCTAAAGACTCTACCAAAAAACAAAAGCTATTAGAAGTAATAAATTAATTTAGCCAAGTTGCAGGATACAGAAATTTGTTGCTTTTCCATATACTAATAACAAAGTAGCAGAAAGAGAAATTAGGCAAGCAATTCCACTTCAAATTGCACCAAAAAGAATAAAATACCCAGGAATAAGATTAACCAAGGAGGTGAAAGACCCATACTCTCAAAACTATAAAATACTGATGAAAGACATTAAAGATGATATAAACAAATGGAAATATATACCATATCCATGGATCAGAGTAATTAATATTGTTAAAATGCCCATACTATCCAAAGCAATCTACAGATTCAATGCATTCCCTATCAAAACACAAACAATAGTTTTCACAGAACTAGAAAAAATAATCCTAAAATTTCTATGGAACCACAAAAGACCATAGTCAAAGCAATCTTGAGAAATAAGAACAAAACTTAAGGCTTCACAATCCCAGATTTCAGTATATACTGCAAAGCTTTTGTAATCAAAAAAGTATGGTACTAGCAAAAATAAACACATAGATGAATGGGACAGAATAGAGAGCCCAGAGGGCGCCTGGGTGGCTCAGATGGTTAAGCGTCTGCCTTTGGCTCAGGTCATGATTCCAGGGTCCTGGGATCGAGCCCCACGTTGGGCTCCTGGCTCAGCAGGGAGCCTGCTTCTCCTTCTCCCTCTGTCTCCCCCCCTGCTCATGCTCTCTCTCTCTCTGTATCTCTGTGTCTCAAATGAATAAATAAAATCTTTAAAAAAAAAAAGAATAGAGAGCCCAGAAATAAATCCATGCTTATATGGTCAATCTATGACAAAAGAGGCAAGAATATACAATGGGGAAAAGATAGTCTCCTTAATAAATGGTGCTGGAAAAACTGAAGAGCTACATGCAAAAGAATGAGACTGGACCATTTTTACACACCATACACAAAAATAAACTCAAAATGAACTAAAGCCCTAATTGTGAGACATGAAACCATAAAACTCCTAGAAAAAAAACATGGGCAGTAATCTCGTTGACATTAGCCTTAGCAACATTTTTCTAGATATGCCTTCTCAGGCAAGGGAAATAAAAGCAAAAATACACCAAAATAAAAAGCTTTTGCACAGGGAGGAAAACCATCAAAAAATTGATGGTTTACTCCTACACTGTTGGTGGGAATGCAAGCTGGTGCAGCCACTCTGGAAAACAGTATGGAGGTTCCTCAAAAAGTTGAAAATAGAGCTACCATATGATCCAGCAATTGCACTACTGGGTATTTACCCCAAAGATACAAAAGTAGGGACCCGAAAGGCTACATGCACCCCGATGTTTATAGCAGCAATGTCCACAATAGCCAAACTGTGGAAAGAGCCAAGATGTCCATCAACAGATGAATGGATAAGGAAGATGTGGTATATATATACAATGGAATATTATGCAGCCATCAAAAGGAATAAGATCTTGCCATTTGCAACGACGTGGATGGAACTGGAGGGTATTATGCTGAGCGAAATAAGTCAATCAGAGAAACACATGTATCATATGACCTCACTGATATGAGGAATTCTTAATCTCAGGAAACAAACTGAGGGTTGCTGGAGTGGGGGGTGGGGTGGGAGGGATGGGGTGACTGGGTGATGGACACTGGGGAGGGTATGTGTTCTGGTAAGCGCTGTGAATAGTGCAAGACTGTTGAATCTCAGATCTGTACCTCTGAAACAAATAATGCAATATATGTTAAGAAAGAAAAAAGAAGAAGAATGTAACAGGAGGGGAAGAATGAAGGGGGGGAAATCGGAGGGTGAGAAGAACCATGAGACACAATGGACTCTGAAAAACAAACTGAGGGTTCTAGAGCGGAGGGGGTTGGGAGGATGGGTTAGCCTGGGGATGGGTATTGAGGAGGGCACGTTCTGCATGGAGCACTGGGTGTTATGCACAAACAATGAATCATGGCACACTATATCTAAAACTAATGATGTAATGTATGGGGATTAACATAACAATAAAAAAATTTAAAAAAAATCAACAATAAAAAAAAATTGATGGTTTATATATATATATGATTAAAAAATGGACAGAGGATCTGAATAGACGTTTTTCCAAAAAAGACATACAAATGGCCAACAAACACACAAAAAGATGCTGAACATCACTAATCATCAGGGAAATGAAAATCAAAACCACAATGAGATATCACCTCACACCAGTTAGAATGGCTATCATCAAATGACAAGAAATAACAAGTGTTGGTGAAAATGTGGAGAAAAAGGAATCCTCCATGTGCTATTGGTAGGAATGCAAATTGGTGCAGCCATTGTGGGAAATAGTATGGAGGTTCCTCAAGAATTAGAAATAGGAATACCATATGATCCAGTAATTCCACTACTAGGTATTTACCCAGAGAAAATGAAAACACTAATTTGAAGAGATATATGCATCCCTATGTTTATTGCAGCATTATTTACAATAGCCAAGATTGGAAGCAACCCCAATGTCCATCAATAGATGAATGAATCAAGATGTGGTGTGTATACACACACACATACTACATATACATTGGAATATTACTCAGCTATAAAGAAGAAAGAGATCTTGCCATTTGTGACAATGGATGGACCTGGAGAAGTTATGGTAAGTGAAATAAGTCAAAGAAAGACAAATATCATATGATTTCACCTATATATAGAATCTAAAAAACAAAACAAAGAAACAAACAAAAGCAGAAATAGGCCCATAAATACAGAGAACAAACTGATGGTAACCAGAGGGGAGGGGGGTGAAGGGATGGGCAAAATGGGTGAAGGGGTGTGGGAAGTACAGGCTTCCAGTTATGGAATGAGTAAGTCCACAGGGATAAAAGGTACAGCATAGGGAATATAGTCAATAATATTATAATAGCTTTGTATGGTGATAGATGGTAGCTACATTTGCGGTGAGCATAGCATAATTTTGTCAAATCACTATGTTGTACACCTGAAACTAATTTAACATTGTCTGTCAACTACAGTAAAAAAGAAAAGAAAATGCAGATACATATATAATGGGATGTTATTCAGCCATTAAAAAAGATATCCTGGGGGCACCTGGGTGGCTCAGTCGTTAAGCGTCTGCCTTCGGCTCAGGTCATGATCCTAGGGTCCTGGGATCGAGCCCCGCATCTGGCTCCCCGCTCTGCGGGAAGCCTGCTTCTCCCTCTCCCCTCCCCCTGCTTGTGTTCCCTCTCTCACTCTGTCTCTCTCTGTCAAATAAATAAATAAATAAAATAAAATAAAAAAAGATATCCTGCCATTTGCAACAATACAGATGGAACTTGATGGCATTAAGCTAAGTGAAATAAGTCAGAGAAAGACAAATACTATATGATTTCACTTATATGTGGACCCTAAAAACAAAAACACGAAATCATGGATACAGGGAACAGATCCATGGTTGCAGGGAAGGGGGGTTGGGGAGTGTGTGAAATGGATGAAGATGGTGTAAAAGTACAGACTTCCAGTTATAAGATAAATAAGTCTTGGGAATATAATGTATAGCATGGTTACTACAGTTACCAATAGTGTATTGTTTATTTGAAAGTTGTTAAAAGAACAGATCTTAAAAAGTCTCATCTCCAGAAAAAAAAAATTGTAATTGTGTGGTAATAGATGGTAACTATACTTACTGTAGTAATCATTTTGTATTAAATAGATATATCAAATCATTATGTTGTAGATCTAAAACTAATACAATGTTATATCAATTATATCTCAATTAGGAAAACTGCATGCGTGTGTTTTTTTTTTTATTTTATTTAATTTGACAGAGAGAGAGAGACAGTGAGAGAGGGAACACAAGCAGGGGGAGTGGGAGAGGGAGAAGCAGGCTTCCCGCTGAGCAGAGAGCCCGATGCGGGGCTCAATCCCAGGACCCTGGGATCATGACCTGAGCTGAAGGCAGACGCTTAACAACTGAGCCACCCAGGCGCCCCTCAGTTAGGAAAACTTTGATTTATTTTTTTAAATTTTATTTTATTATGTTATGTTAGTCACCATACATCACCAGTTTTCAATGCAATGATCCACGATTCATTGTTTTCGTACAACACCCAGTCCTCCATGCAGTACGTGCCCTCCTTAATACCCATCACTGGACTAACCCATCCCAACTTTGATTTAAAAAATGAACATTCACATGAGAATCTTGGCTCCCTTCTAACTTTTCTGTGTACCTACTATTTCTGAAGCATATCTTTGAACTTAAATGGGTTCCATTCAACAACCTTCACTAGGCCTGTGCTATATGCACAAGCTATATGCAGTAAGGGGCATGCGGTATAAAAAAGTAAAAGACACACAATAACTCAGGCGAGGTTTGAAATAATTATAACATGTTGAGCTGAGATAAATGCCCCCAAAGAAATACAGAAGTGAGAGTTGAAAAAAATGTGAGATAACATCAGGTAAGCGAAGCAGAGAAAGACTCTTCTTGGAGTTGCGAATTTATAGTTTTCATCAAATTTAGAAATCTCACCCATTATTTCTTCAAATATTTTTTTCTGTCCTTTCTTCTCTCTCTCCTCCCTTTGTAAACTCCAATTACATGTATATTAAGCCACCTGAAGTTGCCTCACAGCTTACTAATACTCTGTTCTTTTTTAAAATTCTCCCTTATTCATGTGTTTCTTTTCTTTTTTCTTTTTGGATATTTTCTGTTACTATGACTTTAAGTTCACCAAACTTTCCTTCTGCAAAGTCTTACCTACCATTAGTCTCATCCAGTCACACATTGTAATTCTCATTTTTAAAAGCTGGGTCTAGACTTTTATATCTCCCATGTCTCTACTTAACTTTTGAACATATGGAATACAGTTGTAATTATTTTTAATGGCCTTTGTATGCTAATTCTAACATCTGGGTCAATTCTGCCTCAATTTCAGTTGCTTGGCCTATGTCATTATAGGTTATATTTTTTGTTTCTTTGCATGGCTGATAATTTTTTGATTGAATACCTGACACTGTTAATTTTACCTTACTGGATGCTAAAATTTTTTTCCCCACAAGTATTTGTCATCTTTGTTCTGGATGCAGTTCTTTGGAATTAGTTTAATCCCTTTGTGTCCTGTTCTTTAAATTTGTTAGGCAGAACCAGAACAGTATCTAATCTAGAGCTCATTAACCCTCGGTTCCTGAAAAAAAACACTGCTGTGGACTCCACTTAATGCCCCTGAACCTTGAGGTTTCTAGTCTGGCTATTGAGAATAGGCACTATTTCTGACTGTGTAAGGGCTGTTACCTCTAATCCTTTCAGGTGGTTCTGTACCCAGCCTTGGGTACTTTTCTCACACACACGCACTCTTAAGTACTCAGCTGAATACTCAAAAAGGATCTTCTACAAATCTCTGGAGTTCTCTCTATGTGCAGCTCTCTCCTGTTACTTTGTCCTGAGAACTTTAACTGACTTGGTTTCCCAGACTCTCAGCTTTGTCTCAATTCAGGGGGTCTTCCAGGATCTATTTGATTTCCCTTTCCCTGCAGTGTGGCCTTGAAACTCTCAAGACAGTAAGCTGGGACAAGAGTCTCTTATGGTTTGCTTCCCTCTTTTTTTTTTTTCCTTCCCATATGTTCATCTGTTTTGTTTCCTAAATTCCACACGAGTGAAATCATATGGTATTTGTCTTTCTCTGACTGACTTATTTCACTTAGCACAATACACTCTAGCTCCATCCATGTCATTGCAAATGGTAAGATTTCATTATTTTTTATGGCTGAGTAATATTCCCTTGTGTATATATACCACATCTTCTTTATCCATTCATCAGTCGATGGACATTTGGCTGTTTCCATAATTTAGTTATTGTTGCTAATGCTGCTATAAACATCAGGGTGTATGTACCCCTTCGAATCTGTATTTTTTTTATCCTTTAAGTAAATACCTAGTAGTGCAATTGCTGGA
The DNA here is from genome assembly GCF_004348235.1 of Phoca vitulina. Taxonomy (NCBI): domain Eukaryota; kingdom Metazoa; phylum Chordata; class Mammalia; order Carnivora; family Phocidae; genus Phoca; species Phoca vitulina. The sequence goes on along the minus strand of NW_022589774.1, from coordinate 8,187,153 downwards.
TTATAACGTAGTTCTATTTTTAACTTTTTGAGGAACCTTTTCTTGAACTGAAGTGGTTTCCTTGTTTTCAGTTTCTCCTCCCTTTAAGTTATCCTCCAGGAGATAGTTCTTTTGGAAGATGCCTCCTAAAATCCAAATTGTATCTATTACATCCCTGCTGTAAAACCTTCTGTGACTCCCCATGTAACCCCAAAGTGCTCCCACTGTTAAGCCCCAACCTTCATTTCTAAATTCATCTTCCTACCACCACTACTACCACATGAAGCCTTTCCTTCAATAATATGGATCCATTTGCCAGATACCAAATACATCTTTCTTCCCACCTATGCTCACATAATCATCTACACCTGGAATTCCATTTTATAGCCCCCCTCCACCCAAGTCCACCCCCAATCAAAATCCTACCCACCCTTAAGAGTCCAACTCAAACTCCACCTTCTTATAAAGCCCATACTGATCGCTTTCAAAATATTCAATCTCTATATCCTCTCAACACCCTTAACAACTGTCCATGATTTTCATGTGACCCCTATTACCTCTTTATTAGTACTTGTAATCATAGACCTATGCACCTAGTAGGCACTCAACAAACATCTACTCAATGAACAAATTAACTTGAGTCAGAGGACTAATGGGGATATTCAAGGCAAAGAACCATCAGTAAATTCTTTCCTTAGCCAGTTCTTCCTGGGAGAAGATGAACTCCTCATCATACAAATGGCAGGAAGAACTGAGCCCAAAACAGCCACATTATCCTGGCAGCCTCAGGGGTACAGAAGTAGCAAAGGCTACAGAACGCCAGTTGCCAGTTTCCAGGCTCTTGAACTTGTCTAATTAACACAGCCTCACTGAGTCAAATGTGCCAAAGAGAAGCAGAACATCCCACCAAATATAGACTCAGCCGCCATGCTCCCCTGGAAATAGAAACTGGGAGGCAGCGGAAGCTCAGGATGCAAAGGAAGATTGACATGGTGTCAGAGGATGGGAAACAGCCTATTCCTGCCAGCCCTGCAGCAAGCAAGAGAGAAACCAGGGATGGGAGCCACTCCCCACCCTTGTCCACCCCAAGCTCTGATGGGCCTTCCCAAAAGGTTGGGAAAGGAGGGAACAAATAGGGCACATCACAAACCACCTCCCACCATGAGGTCTTCTCTACCTCTGTCTCCCAGAGACTGAGGGAGGAAAAGAGAATTAGGATATAATACCCCATCCTTGCAGGTTCTGTGCCCCTAACCTGGCTCAGGAAGCATCTGGTAGGCCAATGCTGCCAAAAAAAAAATGCAGTTTGACACTGTCCAACCTCCTTTCCTATTTCATGTCTCTGCCTCTGAAAAGTAAACAGCTTACCCACCTGGGTGGGCAATCCTAGTCAAAGTTTATTTTAAAGCAAATAGCAACAACAACAACAACAAAGGTATCCACACAGATGACCTGATTTGTACAAAGTTTGTACCAAACATCTCCAAACCCCACTCCCACCTCTCTGCCACCTAGGTCTCTACCACACTTTCTTCCTATAGTTCAGGCCCTTTCCCACCTGCGCCCAGAATATTTGCTGAGTGCCCTCTGTGTGCCAAATTCTTGCCCTAGTGACTGAATAGTAAGAAAATGCACACACAGTTTCTGCCCCAGTGAAGACTGCAGTCTACGGGAAGAAGTAGACATTAAACAAATAATTGCACAGATAAGTGTGTAATTACACAACATGGAAAGTTCTAAGAAAGAAATCACACAGTGCTGTTGGAGCATGCAACCAGGAAAACCAGCCTCACCTGGGTCTCAGGAGAGGTCACTCAGAGGACGCAAGAAGGATGAGGGGCTCCATTGCTTGACATCACTTACCAGCAAGGTGATCCAGGACATGATGCTTCTTTGTGCCTCAGTTTCCTCATTAATTAAAATGGGGATCATAATGCACCTACTTCACAGAGCTGTTGTGAGGATTAAAATGAGTTAATTCAACACATATGCAGAAAGTGTTTACAACAGTTCCTGAAAAAGTAAGTACCAAGTGTTTGCTATTGTTCTTGTGGTTGTTCTTGGTCCTTCAGGAAGCAGCTCAAGTTTCTACTCTCAGTAGACCTTCCTTGACTCTGGAAGATTCAGACATATCCGGAAATCTCAGTTCATGCGTCTATAATAAAACCTACCATGTTGCACTCTGATTTACTTGCCTGTGTGTGTTACTCTCATGGTCAGCCGAGGTTCTACAAAGCCTTAACATCTGATATTCATCTTTGTGCTCTCAGTGCCTCTCCTAGGTGCTGGCACAATTAAGGGCTAATAAATATTTAAGGGACAAATGAGTGAATTCCTTTTCAGTTTTGTAGAGATGCCTACTAAAATTTAAACACCAGGCAAGACTATAAATGAGCTACAAACCAACTGACATGAATACGACCCCTAAGAAAACCTCTTTTGCCAGAATGGCTTTTCAGGTCTATGCTCCCAGTCTGCACTGACAAACCTGCAGGAAACAACTACCTGAAACCCCACCAGACTGTAAGTTCTGTGAGGGCAGGGCCTGAGTTTCATTCATCGTTTCATCCCCCGCACCTGGCATGGTAAGCATATCGTGCACATTCTACAAACACTGGTTGAATGAAATAACCAATGCCCATTGTATTGTTATCCATCCATTCGATCACTCAGCACCTCCGGTCTCTCCATCTTTGGCGTCTGGAAACCTTCTCCAGAGCAACTATTTTTCTTTCACCTTATGAAAACGTGACACCAGGGACTAACCGTGCTTCTTATTCTGGCTGCAAAGGACCTCAGAGCCAGATCTGAAGTCCCCTTTTTACCTGTGAAGGCATTTATAGTACACACTGTGCTGGCTTTTTGTTGTATTATTTTCCCCTCACTCTAGTCACCTTTTCATGTTTTTTATCTTTATTACTTGATATACCTAAGGGTACAAAAATTATATTTACAACTCAGATATGTAAAAACATACCTTTCTTTTTTAAAACCACATTCATTTTTATTTTTGAGCCCCAATTCCTTGGGTAGTAGGGGGAATTTAAGCTTGCTGTTTAAAGTTATTTTAGACTCTACTGACCTAAAAAACTTTCTTTTAGATTACCTCAGGCTTTTAGGGGCAAAAATGGAATCAATTCAAGACCACCTGGGTGGCTCAGTTGGTTAAGCGTCTGCGTTTGGCTCAGGTCATGATCCCAGGGTTCTGGGATCGAGCCTCGTGTCGGGCTCCCTGCTCAGCAGAGAGTCAGCTTCTCCCTCTCCCTCTGCCCTCCTCCCAACTTGTGCTCTCACTCTCTTGCTCTGTTTGTGTGTGTGTCTCAAATAAATAAATAAAATCTTTTTAAGAAAATGCAATCAATTCAGAGCTGAATTTCCTACCAAGCCTGTTTCTACTAATCAAGTGATGTTAGAGTTTCAGGAGACACTCAGGCCTCTTGATGGCATTGCAGAAGGGACCAGGGTCTTCACAGGGTTCCAGTGCACTGTGACTGGTCCAGCCTGGCCCTGGGGACCTGAAACTCCTTGGCTCTTTTGGGTGTCATGTTTCATGCTAGCATCAAGTGCTAAGAAAGTGACTCCAGGCATGAGGTCCCCATCTTTGAGGCCTGTGTATTGGAACTATAGGATGCCTTTCAGAGAAATTCACTTGAGCGGAGGTTCTGTGATTGTGGCGTGTCCCAGAACACCTCAGTTAATGTGTGGAGAATTACCTTTGCTCTGAGGGGGGCTTTGATTGATAGTCAGAGCAAGGTTTATGACACAACAGGCATTCACTTTCTCCCGTGGCCCAGTCAAGACTAGGAAACAGAGACTCAAGAAGTCTGCCATTAAAAAGACTTGGTAGCGAGCCAGGTAATTTCTCCAGTTTTCAACCTCCACACTGCATTTTGTGCAAGACTTGAATTAGTGGAAATTTCCAAGCTAGAAATACCTTAGAGTCAACTAGCTCTGAAATGTTGACATGCAACTATTCACTGCTGCGATTGTCGTCCTGCATAATTAAGTGAGGAAATGTCCCAGCCTGAACTAGCGGAGTCATTTAGACAAAGGAATCCACCCTTTTCTGCAGCATGTGCTTCGGCCCTCCTTGATTATGTTTCTTTCAGCACAGAGTCATCATCGTGATAAATCAGCATCAATACAAATCCTGGTGGTAATTTAATATGAACCTACCGTACACTGAGTGCTTACACACATGATCTTGGCTCCTTTAGGAATCCACGAGGAGGGTATTATGAGATCCATTCTACGGCTGTGGAACTGAGCAATCTGACTCCAAAACCGGTGCCCATTCACACTGACTGCCTCTAACATATTTCATTTCTCCCCTTGGAAAGTTGGAAATGAATTCAGTGTAAATAGAAAATTTTTAAAAACCCTTTTTTTTTTTTTTTTTGCTTTCTTTCTACAAAAATTTTTTCAAAATTAGTTCCATGCCACTTGTATTAATGCTGAGTATGGGCAAAATGCTGCCATCCTCCTCACTGGTCCTCTCCTCCACCCCCATCTGCTTTTCTCTGTCCTCACAAGACAAAAGAGAGAAAATGTCAGATGTAAATTTTGAAAAGCAGCTTTACTAAAGCTCCATAAGGATGTCTGAGTTGTTTCTGCTACATAACAGACCACCTTTCCCTCATTCACACAGATAGTCTTAATTTTGATTTTCAGCTGCTTTTATTATTTCTAATTCAGATGTCTTTAATAACTTTTTAGAGATCCTTTCAGTAATAAAATTTGTACCACAGGTTCTCTGTGGAGATAGTTTTCATTTGTCACCTAGTTATAAATATCTTCATTTCGGTTATTCTGGTAGATCTGTGATGCATTTTCTCTTTGCCAAGTACTTCACATGGCTATCTATCAAAAGGATTGGGAAGATTATTCTGAACACTGGATGAGAAATAAAGCATCATTTTCAAGGAAAGCAGAGTAAATTACAAATAAGCTGGCATATTTCTCATGGTTCTGGAGCAAAATTATATATGTTACATTGGAAAATAATCAAAATATAGAAGCTAATTTACCATATCTTACTCATCCCTTATGAAATAATCTTTTAAATAGTCTACTAGTTACTCTCTGTTATTTCCACTTGTAACTAAAGTATAAACATAATTATTAACCTAAATCAAGGTCATCTAGAAAGCCTCAAGTTTTTATTTTTTTTTATTAATTTTTTCCACAACTGTGAATTCAATACCCCTTGTGGGGGCAAGGTTCCTAAATGATTGTTGTTGTTGTTTTTTTTCAAGATTGTGGTGCACAATAAAAATGAATGTCCAGGCGGCCCTGGGACAAACTAAGAAAGTAATTCCTGATGCCCGAGATGGGAAAAAGAAAATTTTAAAGGAGAGATGAGAAGGTGCCAATTCAATTCAAAAAAGAGCTTCTGAAGCAGCACTTTGGGTCAGATACCAGGCCAAAGATCTTTGACAAATTCTAAATTGTGCTAAAAATCTGCCTTGCTCCTGAGGAGCAGTAGGGTCCCCAAATGTAAAAGGTGCTAGGACAATACTCTTTTGAATGGCAACTCTCCCAGGATGGGGGAGCGGGAAATGCAGAGCTGTCCCAGGAAGCCAGGGTGTCCAAGGTCCAATTGGGGCCCACCCCTGCGGTAGCTCCAAAAGGAGCTAATAGGAAATGTTAGGCAAGGGGACACCTCCTTCAATACAGACACAGGATCACATAATGGAAAGAGGAGCAAGTTTTAAAGGATACAAGCCTCCAAGACATTGTCCTTTCATTTATAAAACTGAGCTACAAGTATCTCAGATGGCTGTTGTGAGGATTGTAGATCATATAAGTAAGCACCTGGTACAAAACGGACTGCAAGGGATGGTAGCTACTACTATTAATCATGGTCTATCATCTCTTCAGTTAACTGCCATAAAGGCATAGGGTTCCTCTTCCATTTTTGGAGAAAAGTCTAAGGTTCAGAGAAGGGAAGCACATTGTTTGGGATCACACAGCAAATGGGTGGCAGGGTCAGCGCTCACATTGCTGCTCCTCGAATCTACAGTCTGCCACTTAGCCCACCCACGTGCCAGGATGCTCTCTCCTGCAGGAGCTCCTGCACATGCCGTCCCAGCAGGCTTGGACTTGTCTTGACAGGCTGGCAGCTCACCTCTCAGGTGACCAGGAAAAAAGGGACAAATGGGGAAAGCAGAGGCAAATGACTAGATTACACTGGGAACCCTTGTGGTAAGAAACGGGTGTGTGTGTGTGTGTGTGTGTGTGTGTGTGGAAGGGAGGATGTCATGTGTGTGAGGTGTGTCAATCCTTTCCTCCGGCCCTGAAACAGACGGCGTAAGATGGGAATAGTCACCCAGAGAGAAGAGTCAGCTGACAACGAGGTCCCTGGAATGGGGGCCCTGTCCTCTGAGGGCCCCCATCCCAGGTTCCTTTTGACAGCCTGTCTGCAGCTCTTGCCAACTTATGGATGTGAAAGCGGAGGGACAAATTAGGAACTCCAAGTTCGCAGGCTCTGGGAGGCCTCCCCAGTCATTACAAATTACAAGATGCCCTTCCCCCGTGCTGCCCAGTGTTTGGGACAGGAAGGGAGAAGTGCCTGTCCCCACCCTGCTCCTCCCTTACCATCTCTTCAGCGCAACAACAGGTTAGGCCAACAGGCTGCAGCTGCCCTACCCCAGCCGCTCAGATTTACCGGGTGCTTCTGAACTCCAGGTAGCTCTCCAGGCTGGGATCCCCATCACAGTAGGGCTGTTCCCACCTTCCTCCACACACACAAGCACCATTAAATGGCTTTACCTCACCCAAGTACAAGCTCCGTGCTGCTACCCAACCATGCCAGAAGCAAATGAAACCCACCCGGGGCCACTCAGTGGGAATGGCAAAGCTTGGCTGATGACGTAAGCCAAGGTCTTTGTGCAGAGGGAAGGCCTGGGGAACCAGTCATATCCTAGCAGCCTTGTCGGCAGGAAGGAGGCCACAGGCAGGAGAGCCGGAAAAGCCTTCCGTCTGCTCCCACTGTGGCACCTGCTGGCCTTCCCCACCACAGGCTTCAGACTCAGGCCCAAATGGATCTGAGAACAGATCCTTCCCCCTCCCATACCCCACTGCTCCCTCAGGGAAAATCTGCTCCCTGGAACCTCACCGTGTTGTAGTCTTCAACACGCTGCTCCACCTAGAATTCTGTCATCAGTAGGGACACAACATCATCCTGCTTCCCTTTTTCCAAATCTTCATCATCCTCCTGTGCCCTCCTTCCTCTCAACCCCTGTGTTGACCCCACTCATCCCTGTTGCTTCATCCCCCAAATATCCTTGAGGTCCGTGCCATCCTATCTAGCTCCCTCCCTGGCAGCCTCCAGCTGACCTCTGGCTCGAAGTAATCCATTCTACAAACATGTACTGCATGCCGGCCTCGGGCCAGCCACCACTTGCCCACTCAAGATGAATTGGTGAGCAAAACAGTCAGCCCTGCCCACACGGAGCTCCCATTTCCTAAGGAGACAACTCACAAAAGTTGTAATAAATAGGTAGGTTATAAAGTATGTTGGAAACCGGTATGTGCTATAGCAAAAGGAAAATGCAGAGCAGGATAAAGGGGATTAGGAGTGTGGGGGTGCAGGATTCAGGGGAAGGGGCAGGGCAGGCCTCAGTGAGATGGAATCTGAACAAAACCTGAAGGAAGCGAGGGAGTTCACCAGTCACATCCATGGGGAGAGAATGTTCCAGGCACTGGGGAAAAGCCGGTGCAAATGCCCCAAAGGAAAGTGCATGCCTGGCCTGCCCAGCCTCTAGGCTCTGCCCCCTCCGATCCCCTTGAGCTCTACCGTGGGGTTCATCTCTGCCTTCCTTGTGCCAATCACCTAGTCAGGAATTGAGAAGGGCTTATAGGTGAATAGAGGACTCTGGTACGGAAGATCCCTGTACTTGGGCCCCACCCCTCAATCTGTAGTGAGCACTGTTGGCAGCTGTCCCGGATTTCTCTCACCACTTCTGTGCACCGGCCTCCATTCTGTGTGCCTTGTTTCTGATCACTGGCACCCATGACCTTATTGAGAGCCCTGCAACTGTTATGCAGAGAGCCAGAAGGACCTGGGGTCTGTGTCTCCCACCCTGCAGCAGCTACAGACAACAAGTGGGACTATAAAAGCCTTGTCTAGAGGTTGGACAAAGTCAGCCGTGTCATTCAAGACCCAGAATTCCCCCAGGGAAGCAGGCTGAGGCTGGAACATCACCTGAAATGTCACCCTTGCTTGATGTCTTCCCTGCCCTGCCTGTCCTGCTCACCCTGATCCCTTACTGGTTTCTCCTAGAAGCACTGTCTTAACAAATCACTTGCATACCAGTCTTTCTTTCAGGGTCTGCTTCCAGGAAAGTGACCTAAGACACTGTCACAATTGAGTTCCCATCATTGCCAAACACAGATTCTCTCCTTCCTCCCTTGGCCATTCCAGCTGTGCTCTCTGAATTAATCATAGCGATAGACATCTCAGGTGCATTTTGGCAAGTATTCACAAAGGGTTGGTTGGGGTTTTGGTTTGCTAATGGTTTTCATGTATCTATGTCTTCTTATCTTCCTAATGAGATCGTGAGTACCTTGAGAGCAGCGACAGACTTTTTGGCTTCTTTATAACCTTCCACGCCAGACGAGGCACAAAATATGCCCTTCAAGACCTACGAATGAACCCTGAAATGCACGCGCATTTGTCTCATGTATGTAGCCCAGCAACCTGGAACAAGGGGCCTCAGAGAAGGCAATGACAGGCGACCACCTGCACCACATACCTGGTCTGGGAAACGCAGCTGCGTCCCCCAGGAGACTGTGCCCATGGGGTCTGTGGGGACCTGTAAGAGGCACAAGGTCAGAGCTAGGATGGGCTGTTTATACCCTTTCAGTCTGCCCTCAAGCCTCTTCGGTGAACTCATACTGGGATTCCTGAGGATGGCCCAGGGCAAGGGGTCCAGCAGAGGAGCTCAGTCAGCCAGAGACAAAACATCTGTCTCCTCTTTCACATTCCTCCCCAACACACCCCCCCAGTTTCCCTTCCTTGATGTGCATGTCTAAATCTTATTCCCATGCTTTGCTCTCATTCCTATTAATACAAGGCCTCTGGGTGAACCACTTCTGGGAGATAATTTGTGTTTCAAGAGGGCTGGTAGAACTTTAGGTAGTCAGGGAGTCCAGAATCATAATCCCTTAAAACTGTGCAGCACTTTACAAAATACGTTTCACATTCATCATTCCATTAGGTGTCAGTAACAACAATCCTGGAAGATGGGCAAGGCTAATAGGATCATTATCCCCATTCTACAGACAAGGAAACTGAGATCTGGAGAGGTGGCGTGCCTCATCCTAGACCACACACCTGCTAAGCAACAAAGCCAAGGCTAGATAAGGAGTGTACCCACATCCGGGACAGCAACAAAGGCCAAGGCTCGTTCCCAGAACGAGGAAGTCTTGCTGTCAGCCACAGCAGACAGGACCACAAATGAGCCCATTCTTCTATCTCTGCCCCCAAAGGGAAAATCCATGGGGCTCTGGGCCTCTGGAAAAAAGAGAGTCAGAGTCAAACAGGACCAGAGTTGTGAGGTCATGATGGGGACAAAGCACTTCCCCTTGTGGTCTCTGATGAGGAAAGACCAGAGCTGCTGGAGAAAACATGGAAAAGAGGGAGATTAAGGTTTATCTAACACCTACGTACTGAACGCCAGATGCTGGCATGTAACAGTCTTCAAAAAACCCTGTGAAGGAAGTCACAGTGGCCCCACCTGACAGACGAGAAGACAAGCTCAGAGAGGGTAAGCCACTCTCCAGATCACACATCTAGTAATGTAAATCCAGGATGGTCCCAGCCATTTACTGAGCTCTTGCCTTGTGCCAGGCACTGTGCTGAGGAAATACATGCACTTATTAATTCTAATAATCCTTCATTCACAGACTGAAGGCTGAATGCATTAAATAAATAGTTCACAGATGTGGAAACGGAGTCTCATCAATTTTCTCAAGGCCACTCGGTTTGTGGGTAGCAGAGCCATCCTGAGGGTTTCGAGATCAAGCCGAGTCCCCTTCCCCATGACATCCTCAGACACATGACGGAGTAGTGGTTGGTCAGAGGCTGACCTGCGGGCACCGCGTTCTGCCCCTTCAGGAGGGGATGGGCAGCTGGGGAAGACACATGTACAGGTAACAGGGGAGGACAGCAAACAGCCACCTCTGCAGGGTGCTTTCAGGGGTACTGGAAAGGGTTCCATGCTGCCTCTGTCTGGGCTCAGCCCCTCACAACCAATGACAGCCCTCCAATATTCCCAGGGGGTCCTGGGAAAAGGAGTCACACAGGCAAACCTCCCGGCCCGTGACACCGCCGAGACCGTCTCTGCTCCCTGCACAAAGCAGAAGATTGGGCAGCCTGTGATAGAATAATATTCTGAGATTCCCAAACCCAAGTTTCCAAACCCCCCTCCAGGGTTCTGCCCTTCCTGCTCTGGGTCTGCCGAGAGTCTTTGGGCACAGCCTCCATGAGGATGGCCCAGAAGAACCACAGAGGAGGAAAAGAGTCAGTTCCCGGCTTGTGGTGTTCAGAGCTCAGCCCGGAGGAAAGAGTGGAGAGGATTCAGTGCCTGGACCACAGACCAAGGAGACTACCTGAAGAAACAGCTCAGAGGCTGTCCCACTGGGGAGCGGGGAGCGTCAGCGGTGAAGCAAGGAGTGGAGAGGTGTGGTGAGCCTCTGAGAAAGGGGAATGCTGCGCCCTGTCCCCCGACCCCCAGACGGCATTAGGACCACCCTCCTCACAGGTTTAGGGGAACTCGAACACTGGGGGTCCTTGCCCCCTTTCTCAGTAGAGCCCTAGAGAGGCAGCAAGACCTCAGAGAAGAAATAGTTGTGTGGTGCGTCCAGAGAGACAGTGGGATTTTCTTTTTTTGCAATCTTCCAAACAGAGTTATAATTCACATCACATAATATTCACGGTTTAAAAATGTACACATCTGCAGAATATCAGAATGAGAAGGTCTTTCATGGGAGGGCAAGCCTGTGTTCCTTAGAATGGCCAATTGGACCCATTTTAGCTGGTTTCCAGCTTCCTCTCCAGGACCCCTCCCCTTCAGCCACCCTGGACTGCTTGCTGTTCCCCACATCCTGGTGCACATTTGAACCTTGGTGTCTTAGCTCATGCTGTTCTTTCTGCCTTCCCTCTTCAAGGCCAAGTACAAATGTCCCTTCTTTCAATGAGTTGTTTCCTGACCCTCTCAGGCAAAATAAATCCATCTCTTATCTATGCCCCTTAGCATGTTACACACTTGGCATTGTAATTTGTTACAATGACTGTCTCTGTCTTCTGTCCAAAGCCCCTCTGAGCCCCTCCAGCTAAAGAGCTTTATCTTATTTGACTATGTCTCCCATGCTTTTCAACCCATAGGCAGTGTTCCATAAATACCTACTGAGTAAATTAATTAGGCCAAGCCTCTACTATATAAATAAGGGACCAAGGCCAAGACAGGTCAGGGACTTATCAAGGATTCCGGCAGTTAGCGTGTGGCTGAGCCTCTACTTGAACCCAGGACGCTGGGTTAATACAAGTGGCCGTGGAACTAATTTTGAAAAAATTTTTGTACAAAGGCAAAAAAAAAAAAAAAAAAGGACTTTTAAAAGGGTGCTTTCCAGGGCATGGGCAGAAGTTGCATCCAAACAAATACTCTAGAGTCATCCCAAATTCCTGTTGGTCCACAACTGCTTTCCTGAGTTTCTGATAAAATGATAAAATCAGGAATGTTACAAGTGGGGAACATTGCTGGCATATGCATTAGACTGGTATTTGAGGAAGAGACATATGGGGGAAAATGTTACAAGGACATTACGTAGTGTGCTGGGTGTACTTCTGAGGGAGGACAGTTTCTAGAAGTCTGCTTTACATTGATGTGAAATGATAGTTCATGATGAATAAATCAGCTCTGCAATGGCCAGATTCCCCACTCACCAACACTCCTCCTGCAAAACAGAATATTCACATTCAACCCATTGCAAAAGAGCAGCTGTCCAGGCTTTTCTGAGAAATCTCGGTGGAGGGACAAGCCTTCATGTTCCTTAGTTCATTGGATCACCAGCCTACAATAACAAAGCTCTTTCTACTATCCAAAATAAATCCCCCTGCAACCTTGTAAACTCTCGTAAGATTATACACTGAGTAAGATTTCACCAGAAGGCGCCTGGCTGGCTCAGTTGGTTAAGCGACTGCCTTCGGCTTAGGTCATGATCCTGGAGTCCCTGGTTTGAGTCCCTGGTTTGAGTCCCGCATCAGGCTCCCTGCTCGGCAGGGAGTCCGCTTCTCCCTCTGACCCTCCCCCCTCTCATGTGCGCTCTCTCTCTCTCTTTCTCATTCTCTCTCTCAAATAAATAAATTTAAAAAATCTTTAAAAAAAAGATTTCACCAGAAACTCTTACAAAGTCCCTTTACACACAGGAAGAGAAATCATTACAAACCCCTTGTTCCATCTTGTGGCAAAACAAACCAGAGTTGTTTTGTTTGGTCAGCTAAGTCTCCAGAAATAGCTCCTGACCACAGAACAGAAGTAGTTGGTAAAATTTACCCATTCCACCTGGTCCCCTCAAAATCTGAGGAGTGTAAGACTGCTCTGGACACCACACTGAAGACATGGCACCCTCCACACAGACAGCAAGCTGCACGTAACTAGTCTTCCAACAGTCCAGTCTGTTTCTGTAGCCAGCACGCTCCTGTTCTCTCGAAAGGCACATTAGCCCTCTCTATTCCGACGCCCTACACTCATCAGATGACCAGACTTCCTGCTTTGTGACAGAAAGAACCCTCCACCAGCGTATCTCTCACCCCCTTCCATGGCTAGCATCAGTAGCCCACCCTCCTTTCCTCTGCCCACCACGAATGAGCAGCAGAAAAATACCCCTCAGGGAGTAGAAGTGACCTCCCAGCTGCCCTCATTCACAAGGCCAAGAGGCAAAGATTCCAGGGATGGTCTGGGCTCCCCAGTGGGCTCCCTAGGCTACTTCAGGGGCTGGGCGTCCACAGCATCGTGATAACAAATGTCATTCAGATGTTTGGGGGTTCATCCATACAGCTTTGAAATCTAGGGAAAAACCAGATACTCTTCTATTTGCCTCAAATTGGTTAGGCAGGGTTAGGCAGGGCTGAACTTCCCTGTAGAGCAGGGGGAGATTTCCTTTGGACAGTGCCCAGGCAATCCTATCCATGAATTATCATCATTGGCCTACTCTAACTGAGCTCACACACAGTGCCTGGCAGCATCCTTTCTTTCAAAACAAGAAAAAGAAAAATAGGGAAAGGAGAACAGGAGTTTGTCCCCACCACAGAGGCTAGTAGTAGCTCAGTTTTCTCATATAAAGATGGGAATAAATAGTGGTTTTGTTGTTTAAAAGTCCCCAGAGTGCCTGACCGAGGACTTCTGAGCATGACACTGTGCAGTCATGCCCGTTCCTTGGGGCTGTGAGCCACAAAGGAGTGGGCTCCAGCTCTACCAGCCAGGGCTCCCAGAGACTTGCCCCAGCCCATCTTTCTGCTCACTGAGCTATTGGGGTTCATCCAAGAACAAGAACAAGAGTAAAGACTACTTTCAAACAGTGGGTGGGCGAGGAAGCAGCAGGTGGAAAGGGAGGAGGGGAACAGCTTCAATAGAAACAATTACATTTGCTGCTAAAACAGAGGCGAAGGGGATGCCTGGGAGAGGGCAGGTCCAATTGCTGGTAAAATCATCAGAAATAAATAGTCGGCTACCCAAGTACAACTTTTCCATACCCTCTAGCTGAGCTTCTTTGCTGCACTGGTTATATTTAGAACCTATTTGGGCAACCAGTTATTTTGTCCCTGGAGCCAAAGAATAAGGGCTCCTACCAGGGCCTGGGAGTGGGGAGGAGGAAGGGACAAGGGTGTAGAGAAGCTAGCTTCCCCCCACTTTAAGCCCCAGGAGGAGGAACCCCCCAGGGTGCAGCAGAAACCCACCCGGGGAAGGAACAGAGCACAGCAGTGGAGCCAAGAACAGCCTCGGAGGTGGCTCTAGCTCTGAATCTGGTGGCAGAGGGGTCTAACCAAGGCTGAGGCCTGTAGATCACAGGTCTCTTCTCCCAGCAAGGCCCGGCGGCGACAATGCAGAGGTCAGGGCATGCATGTCTTCTACAGAGAGCAGAGTGCTGGGGTGGGTCCAGCCACTAAAGCACCAAGTCAGACCAAAAGTCTATTCATGCATCTTTTTGTCCCAAGCACTAGGCACAACGTCCTGTGTTAAACTGGGGGAAGAGGAGATGGTATGGGTTAGAAAGAAAGCAAACAGATGATGTAAGAGCCACCTTCTATGATGTCACAATCAACCTGGAAACCCACCTGTATGTACACACACACACATACACACACAATTGGAAAGCAGCAGCCAGCAAATAGGGTGGATAGAGAGAGTCCCACTACCCTTCTCCATCCCTGTGTCCTCAGGCTCCACTTCCCTCCAGTTTAAGGAAAGTAACTGCCAGAGCACCTCCAAGTCATCTAGGACATTCCCAATATATCTGTCCGCAGGAGCACACCCACATGAGTCAAGGAAGTCACATGTTACATGTTGGCCATGAACCAAGACCAACCAAGCATTTTTAATATGCCTGCTCCCACTGGCACCAGGCAGCATGCAGGCCTGGGGGTGCAAAGGTGAGAAGACTCACTGCCTTGGCATTTTACAGCATGGCAAGCCTGCTCACACCCAGAGTTCGTGCATTTAGACGAAGACCCAAGCTTAGGATTCCTGCCCCAAGTCCCCACTTTGCTTTTCCCAGGGCACCTTTTAAAATGACCACTTAAGAGTTGAGAAAAGTTAGTGACTTCCACCCCAACCTCTTTATAAGTAACAGGTGCTTGCTAACCTGCTCTCTATCTTCTGCACACTCTTGACCCCGGATGGAGGGCTGCCCTGCTCCCCAGCTCATTGCAGCCCCCCACCTCCTGGTTTCTGGGATCTGTAAGTAACAAATCTTGTGACATGACTTCCTTTGTGTGGGTGTACTGAAACTGCACCTTCAATCAAAACAACCGTGGGGGGTTTTCATTTCCCCCAGGTGGGACCTTGGATGCTGAGTTACCTGCCTACCCTGGGTGGGAGGCTTGTGCCTTCTCACGTGGCAGGTCATAATCTGCATATTCTTAATTTAATACCAGCTCTAGCTCCAGCTTCTCAACACACCTACCGGTATGTTTTTTTGTGGGGCTCACAGGCTGGCAGGCTGTCCTAAAAGCATTATCTTAACCACAACACAGTAGGGTCAGCTCAGCTTATCAGTCCACACCTCACCAGAAACGCCTGTATGCTCTCACCACAGTAGGGATTATGTAATAGGCACCCCCAGCCCAGGTAGCTGAGGACCACCTGCCTGCACAGGTGCCTCAGCTCATCAATAATTGTGGGAGGGATTAGTAAACCAGAAAAGCGGGATGCAACCAAGTGTATATGTAATGATCTCATTTTTATCAGACAATGACAATAACCACTCTGTACATCACTACATTTTTAGATGACAGCATGACAGACGGAAGGGCACAAAATGATGTACATCCAGTTGTGACCATGGGGAGGAGATGCCCTGCTGGTACCAACATAAGGTAAAGGAGGGGTACTGCAAAAAAAGGAAAAGGGGAAAATAAGCCACTTAAAACAACTCAGCATACATTATATGAAATTTTGGATCACAAAGGAGTGTGCAAATTGTCTTATAAAGTGGGTCTCCATGCCCCGCGGGCTTGCCCCAGACTCTCAGAGATGCTTCACCCCCATCTCTGATGCTTCCATACTCGGCAACACCTTCTGTCAATTAAGCTGTAACCTCCTCTGTCCTCCAGCAACCCTCAAGCAGTTACCGATCTGTAAACAAGCACTGTGGTCTAGAGCTCTCTTTAAAGGAGGCCTTTAAATTGGATCTTATTTCTAATCATCAGTAAAATGAGCACTTCATCCATGGGATGCCCAGGGCTAATAACGCTCCACACCATGCTTCATGGAACTCCCACCTTCCCCCTGTGAGGTAGGCCTCATTTATTTTCCCACATTTTTCAGATGAGGAAACTGATAGGGAAAGGGGAACAATCCTGCCTAGGCACCAGCTGGTGTGTGACAGGGTCAGGATTCGATCCCAGGCAGTCAGGGCCCGGTCCAGCTTAACCACCTCATTGGATTCTTTCCCCTGGGAATGTTCAACTTTGTAAAGGGCATCTCTTCCCCTGTGGTTCTTCCCCCTCTTCATGGAGCAGGGCACTGTCAGACCCTGGTCCTCTTCTATTGCTTCACACAACTGAACACACTTCCTGGGAGTCTCGCACAAGAGTTCGTAAGATCCAGAACCTTGTTTGTTAATACCATTCACCAGGCTTGAGGTTGGCCATTTCAGTTTTTCTGTTTTGGGTTCTTCTTCATTAGCAAATCCTCCTTCCCCGCCCCCTTTCCTCTTCCTCTTTCCACAAAGGAACTTGAGCTCCCCGGCCTCACCCTATCTATTTGGCCTCTCCTCCCCAGAACCCCGGCAGGCAGCCAGCGCCTTCCAACTCTTCCCTTCTCCCTCTATGAAAACCTGCTCTTGGGGTGGCTTCAGCCACATCTTTCACAGTGAGCTCTAACAATAAAGGGCAGCTCAGTGGCCCTCTAAAACAACAGGCTGACGTACAGAAAATCCAAACCACAGGGAGGGATCTCTACTTGTAACCTTTCTGGCCCAGGAAGCTGGAGAGAAAGGTCTGGATTTTGGTGAGTAGATTCCCAGTGCCCCAAACCCACTGTGTAAGCTTGTTCATTCACTCCTTCAGATCTTCTCTCAGAATTTACCTTCTCATTGAGGGCTTCCCGGGAGAGCCCGATTTAAATAGCAACTCCTTCCTAGCGCTCCCTGTACTCCTACCTGGGTGTTCTCCACACTCATCAACATCTGATATACTGTAGATTTCCCCTATTTATTTTGTTTATGATCTGTTTCTCTCTATGCCCAGAATGTGCCTGGTACATGGTAGATGATACATATTTGTTTCACTCATTTATTCATTGAGCAAGCATTGACTGAGTGCCTACTATGCGACAAGCACTATTACAATAGACACTGGTTTAAAAAAAAGTCCTCTGCCCTTATTCATCCTATTCATCTAGTCTGATATGGAGATAAATATTAAAAGCAAATAATAAAAAAATAAAGTAAAATTCCAATTTGTATGTGCAGGGGAAGAACCAAGTCAGCCGGGGCAGTTAGACAGCACTCGGGACCTCAGGGAAGTGGCTATTTATCAAATATATACAGTAATATTTCATTTTTGACAACCCAATACAGCAGAATTGGTACCTACCAATTAAATATCCACTAATAGTCAAAGAATCTCTTCTAATTTCTTGCCTATAAATAAGAATAGCCTTGCCTCTTACAGCCTTCTATTGCCTTCCTTCCACAGTATGATGTCACAAATTCGACAAATATGACACCCCGCCTATCAAGACATAGTCTCCACCCCCAGCCCTTGAATCTCAGTGGGTGGTTCTGTGACTGCTTTTGATCAATAGAATGCATTGGAAAAAACACAGTGCCAGTCTCTGAGCCTATGCCTTGAGAAACTGACAGTTTCTAATTCCTCTCTCTTGGAATACTCCATCTGGAAATCCTGAGTTCCCACAGAGAAAGTTCTGCCACCCTGAGACAGTCTTGCTGCAGAGTCTCAGCTGAGCCTGGACTGCCAGCCATCTCCACCAAGGTGGCAGATGTGTGAGTGACAGCTTCTTGGAGTCTCCAGAGCAGCCCATCTGCCAGCCAAATACAACCAGTCACCTGAGTCAACCCCACATAGAACAGAAGAAGTGCCCAGCTGAGCCCTAGCCAAATTCATGACCCACAAAACAGTAAAATATAATAAAACATTTGTTGTTTTAAGCTACTAAGTTTGTAGGCCATTTGTTATGCCACAATAGGTGACTGGAGCATGATGGATGGACCTCATCTCTCCTCACTCAATGCTATTTCTGGAAGCTCTCACCTTTCCCTTGGTTTCAGTTACCATCTATGTGCTGAGGATCCAATTTTGCATCTTCTGCCCTGCTCTGTCTCATGTGTTGAGACCAGCATCTTCTCCTCTGCAATATCCCACAAGCATCTCAGTATCTTTCCTGAAAGTCTGCTGCACCTCTTGTGTTTTCTATCTGAGCAAAGGAAACCATTTTGTTGCCCAAAAATGAAGCCTGGGTGTCACCTTCTATTCCTCCTTTTCTCTCACTCTCCACAACCTTCAAGTCCTGTTCCTTCTACTCTTTTAATATTTCAAATATCTTCTCTTCTCTCCATCCCCACTGCCTAGACCTTAGTCTATCCCACTGATGTTTGTTGTCTGGATGACTACGATAGCCCCTGAACTGGAGTCCCTACTAAAGAATCCTAATCCCACCCCAAATCATCCTCCACATTACAGCCAGAGTGACTTTTCTAAAATAATAGTAAGTGAAAATCTGATCATGTCACTCCCACATTTAAACCCATTCATGACCCATTGCCCTGATGTTCCATCCAAATAACATAGGCTTGGTTCACCTCCATCTCTTCCGACCTCCATCCCTCACCCACCATTACATTCATGCCAAACTTCTTCTAGTTCCCTAAACACAATCTCTCTCTCTCTCTCTCTCTCTCCCCCTCCCCCCCCCCAGAGCTTATTCGTTGTTGTTCTGTCTATCTGGAATGTTCTCCTCTCCCTTTTACTTGGCTAATGCCAAATTATCTTTCAGACTTCAGAGTAGGCATGACTTCCTCCAGAAAGCCACTCCTGATTCTCAAGACCAGGTTTTGTGCTCTCAGATTACCCTGCACTCAGGCCTGCAGCAGCCTGTATTCCACTCTACTATGATTGCCTGTTCTTATCCGTTTCTCCCACTAGACAAAAGCTACTTAGGGCCAAGCCTATACCATGCCATGTGGTATCCCCAGAGCCTGACCCATAGTAGACTCCCATTAAATGCCTGTGGGATATATATATGAGGGCCTCTTGCAGGACCCCAGAGATATGTTATCCCACACACCCTTCTAGGTTAGTGGAGGAAGTAATCAGTTCATCAGAAGCCAAGTAGTGGCCATCTCATTAATTCCCAGCATGTATAGCTGACACTCACCTGCATTAGACAGAGCAGGCAGTGGCACAACTAATAACCAGCAGTTGTCCTGAAGCCAAGACAGCATGACAGAAGCTCCCCGAGACGACTCTGAAAGGGGCATGGAGGGCCAATCCAAGACCCTGTCCCACTCTCCCTCAGATCAGAGCAGTGCCTACCAATCCTGCATAGCACCAACCCATCGATTCATCTCCCACAGCCCATACTTAGCCCCACTTCCCGTCCCAATCAGAAAGAAAGTCTTATTTTAAAGGGCTCACCAACCTATATTGAGACAGATCAATGAGAGCAGACGTCAGTGTGGTCCCCCAGGAGCTTACAGCCAAGGACCCCTCACCCTCCAATCATAACAACCACATCCTCCCACAGCCAAGCAAGCGATTTAGCTGATGCCTGCAAATTGCCGTGCCACATCTTTGATCTATTTCTTTCCTCTCAGCACCTTAAGATGATATAGATGCTAACAAGTGGCAGAGGAGGCGGTGAAAAGAGAGACCAATGCATTAATTATTCAAATTTATTCTTGTTTAACTTCAGAAATAATAAAAAGAAATTCAATATTTCTGGAAAGACTGTCTAGGTAGGAGACCTTTATGTTTCTTTGACAGATCTAGGAAATACAGTATTCTCTTATTTACTTAATCTTGCCTCATGTAATTATTTAAGTCCATAAATTCTTAAAATCCAACCATAAGTAACTCAGAACTGAAGTCAGCAAAGGACCCTGTTAATGTCAGTGGAAGTCCCTACACCCTCTGCCACCCTCCTCTAACCCCACTCACTTGGACACCATCATTTCCCACTGCTCTGTGCCCTTTTACTCTGTGTCAGGAGGCTTTTTATTAAAAACACAAAGAGTTGATGCAGCTGAAAGGCCCAGGGCTTCTGCCAGCCCAAACTTCTCATCCCTCCTTCCTGCTGGTCAAATCCTCTCCTGGGAATAACAGGATTAAGATGTAATGAAAAATTAAAATATCATAGCTAGAGATATACTCAAGTGTTTTTAACAGTGTTTACTGGGGCTCCAACCAAGCCCCAAGCATCATCTAATCCAGACACTGGTGCTTGGATCCTGCCTCACTTCTCTCCCCTCTTCTCTTACAAGCACATCTATGGTAGGCTGAATAGCAACCCCCAAATATGTCCAAACTCTAATATTCCCAGAACCTGTGGACGTTACCTTATATGGCAAAAGGGACTTTGCAGATGTGATTACGGATCTTGAGATGGGGAGATTATCCTGAATTATCTGGGTAGGCCCCATTGCAATGACAAGTGTCCTTATAAGAAAGAGACAAGGGGATATTGGACACAGAAGAAGAAAGCAATGTGACCACCAAAGTAGAAATGGGGGTACTGCAGCCACCAGCCAAGGAATATTAGTAGCCACCAAAGCTGGAAAAGGTAAGGAATAGATTCTTCCCTAGAGCTTCCAGAGGGAGCTCAACCCTGACAACACCTTGATTTCGACTCAGTGACACTGATTTCTGATGTCTTCCAAAACCGTAAGAGATTAAATTTCTGTTGCTTTAAGCCACCGAGTGTGTGGTAATTGGCTACAGCTGCCACAGAAAACAGATAAAACATCCAAATCACTTTTTCTCCATAGTAGAACCCCAAACTTCTGCAAATCCCAGGAACTTGCATCCATATTCCTCAGTCTTGAAGAGTCCAGGGTACCCACCATGTTCCTTGACACACACCCATGGACCCTGAGCCCTTCATGTGGGCCTTGGGACTTCAGCACTGGGAGCTGTCCAAGCTGAAACTCCGTGCTTCACTCACCCCTATATAAACCACCAACCTACCCCCCACCCCGCCTTAATTTCATCACTGTTCACGAGTGAGGAATCCAGACACACTATACCTCCTTCAGTTATTCCGATACTCCCTGCCATTCACTCTAGCTGGGATTCTGCTCCTCCTGCTCTTCAAGGGGCTGGCTCCTTCCTCAGATCTAAACTTAAATGTCACCTCTTAGAGCATCCTTTCCTAACACAGCATCAAAAAAAGTTCTCCTGTGTTTTCTCTGCCAGCTTCCTGTTTGCTTTCTTCACAGGATTTACCATCAATTATCATTATTTATTTGCTTGATTACTTGGGGTTTTTTTTTTTATTTTAATTTTTTTAATTTGGGGTTTACCTTCCTCCCACAGTTCAGGGATTGCCTTTGTCTTGTTCCCTCCTATATCCTCAGCACCAACACTGTGCCTAATAAATGGTAGGCACTTAATAAATACTTGTCAAATTAATTAGTTTTTCCCTCAACTGGAAAAAAAAAATGGGGATATATGAGTCAAAGGAGGACATATCCGACCATTAGCAAGTTTGAGTCATGGGGCATGACCCTGTAAAGACAGAAGCCCAGTCTGAATGGCTAAAGGTGTATGTGATCAATGACTTGTTTACATGTTTGTTCTGACTGTGCCTTTCTCAACTTCCCCTCCCCCCTCTCCACCATCCTTCAAAGCCCATCAGCCCCCAACTCCTCCTGCCCCTTCAACTTGTCTCCTATAACTTCAGCCATGCCTGGACTATGATGGAACAGCAAAGACCCCGGCAGCTTCATCCCCCAAAGAATGGGGCCATCGGAAGACCAAGGATTTACATGCCCAAGGTTGACCTCATAGGCTCTCTGTACTGGCAGCCTACCCTCGTCCCTTGCTGGATTTGTAGAATTCTTAAGGCTGCCTCCACTTCCTGATTTGCATGTTAGCCTCTGTCCTGCTCCAATCCAGACAACTGTCCAACCACCGAGCCAGTGTACACACTCACCCCTACTTGATAAGCACGGTTACCACCTAGAAACTCTTGCTGCAATGCCCCCACTCATCAGATGCTCTTGGACCCAGGTCAGACCAAGATAATCATACCCCTTTGGACACTGATACGAAATGTTGATCACTTCCACTCAGGAACCAGGAAGTGTTTTCAGCCTGATTGATGAAAGATCAAGAGAAGAAGAATATCACATACATGAATTTTCCAAAATTAAAATGGAGAATAGGGCCTTCGGGAAGGCTGCCTGGATAATTAAAGCATTAATTCAGGCTCTGGTTTGTCTGAGAGCAATGGGCTCCTGAGAGGTCCATTAAATTTCTCCCAGTAAGTACTGGTGCCTCCGAGGCAGGCTCCTGGCCAGGGTGCACAGTCATAAAAGACACCCTTCCTCCCAGTCCCCTACCTGTCACCTCAGGGAAATATCCAGAGATGATAAAGTCAGGAAGTTGAGGGCCTACACTCAAAATGTCTCTCTCACAAGCTAGGGCTGGATAAGGTCTGGAAAGAACTATACACCAGGAAACTGAGGTACAAAAAGGGAACAATGAATCATGGATCACTACATCAAAAACTAATGACATATTGTATGGTGACTAACATAATAAAATTAAATTAAAAAAAAAAAGGAAGTGACTTGCTTGAGGTCACACAGCTGTTGGTAAGTAAGAGTGGAGACCAGAATTCAAATGTCCTCATATCAGAATAATACCTTTTCCAACTGTGTTCCATCACACACTTCTTGGAGCCTCATCCAGAACACCCCCATACACATGCGCATACACAGACATGCATGCACAAGCATGTACATGCACACACACATGAATCCTTTCTACACAAGCCTGTCTACTCATTGTCACTCCATAACTACATGCTTTTGTTTGAGATGCTCCCCAACCTAGCAACCCTCACACCTTCACTGCCTCTCTGATTTCATCCACCCTTGAGGCCTTAGTTCAAGACCACTCTTCTCCATCATCTTCCCTTTTAATACCCTTCATTCCTTTCTCTGAACAACTCCAGCACTTGAAGCTTAGTCCTGAATTTATCCTGTCTCCATGGTGCAGGGTTCTTTCCCCTCATCTTCTGAACAAGACTGCAAATTTCATGCAGATTCCTCTCAGTAGCTCCCCACCCCACCTCCCCAACCCCAGCCCAGCACATAATGAGAGCACCATCACTGCCTGCTCCTTGGAAATCAGGGATTCAAGGCCAGTCCAGGTTTGGGTGACTTCTGCAGCCTTGGACAAGCCCCACAGTAGACCTGTGCCTCCACCTCCACCCAAACAAGGGACATGTACCCCACCAAGGACCAACTTTATTCCACATTGTGATGTCTCCCTGTACCTTCTAACAATAGCCAGCCCAGTCCTGCCACAGCCCTGCTCTCCCTGCATGTCCCCCCAAAGCACCCCAAGGATACCACTGTCTGAGGAACTGCATGACAGCTCGTTCAACAACTGCCCTGCTCTCCCTGCCCATATTCTGAGTTCTCTAGACTTGCCCTGGAGATGAAGAGGAGCAGCATGACTGCTGGGGAGAGCCCTGGATGGGGACCTCTGGACTGAGTCCCGGTTTTGAGCCGCTCCCCACCCTTGCCTGCCTGGCTCTGGGACCAGTGCCACATGGCCTTGTTCACTCACTGCAGGCTCTTGTCTGTTAAATGAGGGTGTTATAGTTCACTACTGCTCCCTAAGGGCTCACTACCCTGTCCTTTGTAAAGTCTTAAGTAGCCATCAATGTCTCTGTGCACAAATGACAAGCAGAGCCGCTGAAAGCACCATGTAGCCTTAAAAGTCTGGGGCATGTAACAGGAGAAGGAGGAAAATCAGCCCTCTTCCTGGAAGTCTGACTTGCATTTCCCAAAAGAGAATGTGCAGTAAACACTAGAAGGCATGGAAACCTCTGAGGCAACCATACGCCCACCTGACACATACACACATTCCCTCACCACCGCATGCAGCTTCCCAGGAGCGTGGCAATGGTTAATTAGATCTGCGGCCCCATGACTTGTATCAAGGCTCATCAGGAAGACAATAACAAGCAGAACTGCCATTAAGCAAACCATATTGGCCCTCTAAGTCAGTTCCTGGGATCACAGATGTTTCCTTTGACTGTGAGAGAAGGGGTGAACTAGATGTGGGGAACCCACATACAACAGGCAGACATCAGGCTTGGAAGCCCCACATTATATATGACCCTTTCTTTCCTCTGGTGACCAACTGTGCCCAAGTAGGACCCTTTCTCTCCACTGAAAGGCCATCCTGTCTGCCTAGACCCCAGAGGATACCTCAGAGGACAGCTCAGTGCTGGGACACAACTGGCATTAACACTCCCACCCCCAAAACAAAGGACTTCAAGGCACAGGACTGAGTCTATTGCTATAACCGGTCACTTTGAAACTACAAGTCACCAGGTAGGACGCATCTGGAGAAGATGACCCTGCCCATCTCCTTCCCATACTCCGACCTCCATGGACTTCCGTATCAGTGACCAGATGGTGGCAATCCAAAGGAGTGCTGCAGCAGAAAGTCCGCCCATCTCAACAGTGCCCACGTGCCCTTGAGCAGATCACTTGAGCAGGTGAGGGCACAGAGCCTCGCTTGTATCCTGGCCCAGCCCAGCCCTTAATGGGCTCTCCCAAGGATTGCCTTTGTGCTCCTGGCTGTTAAGGGGAGCAGCTACCGCTGGACTGGCACCCTGAGGTAAGCTGTTGTGCAGTGCCAACAATTAAAACTATGAAAAGTGCCTTTTATGCGTCCAGCAGGGGTATTATTTCTTGATAAGAAGCCAAAATATTTACCATCTCAAAGCACTTCTGACTAGAATCCCCACAGAGCACAGGAAGGGGGAAAGCCCTTTGTGGTGAAGGGACCACTCCCAGCCCCACCCAACAGGCTGAGGCCCACGTGCTGTCACCAACTCTATCACCAGGGAGAGCAGACACAGTCACTGAGTTCAGACTGCCACTGGCCTCACAAGAGACTAAAACAAGCAAAATGAATAAAGGCCTGAGGCTGGAAGACCCAGAATCATGGATGGAGGAGAAACAGGTACAGAAGTAGGTACAGATCCTCTTACCCACTGTCCCTGAACCTATGAGTCTTTAGTTTGGGGTCAGAGATGGAAGGAGGGCTCTGAAGCTTTGTGGATGAGAGCCTTCTTGAAGAGGAAGCCTGTCTGCCTTACCATGCAAAAACAAGCCACACGTGGATTCATGGGCAAAACACCAAACAACTATCGGGGAAGGGAGGAATGAAGAAAAGACAAGGAAGGGAAGAATTTCAAATACATTTTTTTTCTTTATTCTTGTTACATTTTATTAGCATCACTTCGGCTCAGGTCATGATGCCAGGGTCCTGGGATCGAGTCCCACATCGGGCTCCTTGCTCAGCAGGGAGCCTGCTTCTCCCTCCCCCTGCTTGTGTGCTCTCGTTCTCTCTTTCTCTCTCTCAGACAAATAAATAAAATCTTTAAAAAAAATAAAAAATACATTTTATTGGCATCACGTTCATCTCTTTACAGAAGAAGTTGGCCCACACCCTAGAACGTAGTGCTCCGTTAAGCAAGTTACAATGCAGGGGCAGATCCTAGGGAGGGGGCAGAACTGCCAGGGTTCCATACCAAAGAAACAGGTTAATGAATAGTGGGCAATACTGGGCAGTTGGTGGGGAAAAGGAGAAAAAGGTTTGCTAACCTAAGGATACCACAACCCTGAAAGGAGTTCTAGAACAAGGTAAAATCACTAGGACAGATCTGTTAGGATTTTCCTTTTCCTCGTATGAGTGAAATACATTCTTATTTTATTGTTTCACTCCCCACTTTCTGTCTCTTCAGCTTGGGAAGATTCTTTGGACTTTCTGGCTCCATGAACAATCATGGTTTACAGGTAATTACACCAGTCCTAAGAGAAATCAGGTTAGAGTCTAAATAAATAAGCCTTTGAGACAAGTCTGTGGGACTTCATTTCTGTGACCCTGGTGAATGTGCAGGAAGGCGGTGGCCACTCCTCAAAGAGAAAGGATCTGAATAAAGGAATTTGGGAGAATAAAAATTTCCTTATTCCTAACTAAGCAATTTCCTATTCCAAATAAAGCAATGCTGGGATTTTCCCATTAAGAGCTGTGGTCCTCCTTGATTAGCCCAGGACATTCAGTCAACCAATATTTCTTGGGTGCCTGGCTCTGTTCTCAGCAAGTCTATAAGGAACTCTGTATGCCAAGCACAGGGCAGGCTGCCCTCAGAGTGCACTGCCTGGGGTTTGCTTCCATAAAATGTCTTCCATGAGGGTGAAAACAACAGTCCTGTGGCAGGTGGGGACAACAAGCACTGCCTCCCAGTATGAGAGGCAACCCCTGGAGGCCTGGGGTCAAGTGGGCCCTGTCCCTGGCCATGATGCCTGGAATTCCCTTTGCATAAAGGGAATGTGGTCCTAAGAGCCTTCTATTAAAAGCTAATAGAAGGTAAAGGTATTAACCCACACCTCAGGCTGGCTGACGACTCCCTGTGGGGAAGCATCTTGAGGAAAATGGAACCCTGCCCAGAGAGCTGTAAGCGGGGATTTAGGAAAGGTTAGAGTAACTTGCACTAATTAGGGAGAATGGGGACCTACAATAGCACCCTACAGCAGCCACAGTTGGTGACCCCATGGCGGCCCTCTCCCTCTCACTGGGGGCTGCCCGGCATCTTCGCTGACAGTAAGCAACAAATCAGACCAAGATCCCTGTCTTCCGATCACCTGCTTCTAATGGGAGGCTTCTAAGGGGGATACAGACAATATCCAAGACTTTTTTAGAAGTACAACAAATGGCATTTTAGATGGTGATAAGGGTTAAGGAAGAAAAATAAAGTAGGGAGATATACTGGCCTAAATTTTTAGAAAAGATGACCAAGGAAGTTCTTCTAGAAAGAGTTACTTCTGAGTAAAGATCTGAAAGGCAATGAAGGACGGAACTACAGAGATACCTGAGTAAATGCATTCCAAAGGGAAGAGCTACACAGGTGCTCTGAGACAGCAGATCTGGAAGAGAGGTGAGGACAGGAGGCGGCTGCTGGCTGGAGCAGATGGGGTCAGAGAGGGCGAGCTCATGGCCCCACTGCCCTTCAGTGTCCCTCCTCCCAGCTCTCCTACTGTCCCGCTGCCCACTTTAGCTATGCAGGGGTCTCCATTACACACCCTACCAGAGCTTGCCTTGTTAGGGCAAAGCCCCAGGCTTAGCTTTCCATGTCCAACTGCCCATGTGAAATGTCAGGAACACCTGGTCCCGTGTGGGCAAGAGGTGTGATGAGGAGTCTAGCCTCACACAGCTGTGGGGCAGGTGAAGCTTGCCCTTGGTGCCTGCAGCCCCTCCTCCACTCAGTGGCCCAGGAGCCCACTCCTCCCTCCATCAGACCTGGAAAGTATCAAGAGGGCCCTTGGCTAGGAGGAAGATCTAAGCTCGCAAGTCATCAGACCTTCCTGGCCTCGGTTTGTTCATTGTAAAAGGGGGACATCACAGAGCTCATCTCTAATGCCT
Source organism: Phoca vitulina (assembly GCF_004348235.1). Classification (NCBI taxonomy): domain Eukaryota; kingdom Metazoa; phylum Chordata; class Mammalia; order Carnivora; family Phocidae; genus Phoca; species Phoca vitulina. The sequence goes on along the minus strand of NW_022589774.1, from coordinate 8,159,759 downwards.
CTTCCAGCCCTTGGTGAGCCTGGCCCTCTGCTGATAAACCCCTCCTTGCCAATGTGTTCATCTGTGTCTCCTCCCAGGCCAGGAGCCGACATGCTAACAGTGGCCCTAAGTCATGTGGCCATTTGCCCAAGGGAGGCCCTGAAGCCAGCAGGCTGTGGGGCTTTTATTTTAGGCCCATGACTGCACTGGCACGGCCACTGGACCCAGCACCTTAGTGTGTGGCCACGCCAAACAATGAGGAGAAATGAAGCGATTTCATGTCAGCCTGCATTTTCATTGCCAAGGCTCACACTGACTGCGAGACTCCAATCCCAGGGTCTGTGGAGCTCTCGGGAAAAGGCTTTACAAGAAAATGAGCCAGCAGCACTGCAAGGTAATCATCGTCAATCAGCATGGCAGGTGATCGCTCACCCTGCAAGGCAGCTTCACCAGGGCTCGGCGCACGGTGACCTGAGCGGCTGAGTCCGAAGTCTGTGCCGCCGTCTGTGTGGTCCAGGCTGAGGCAGGGGGCTCCCTGCCACTGGGACAGCCCCACTCCACTGTCTTTCACTCTTGGGTCTGGGGTGGCTTACCTTTTTCTCACAGGGACAAAATTCAGTTCATCGTACCTGGGCCACCTACCAATGGAAGGTAGCACAGGAGGGATGTAGTATAACTGCAAGAATGACCCCCCGGCTAAATCCCTAGGCTGACCTGGCCAGTGTGAACTCTAGAGGCAACCAGGGCTCTACCTGCAGGTTCTTTAAAAAAAAGACTTCAGGTTCCTGAACAGCAAGCCCAGAAACCTGACCACCATCAGCCCACAAAAGGCCACACACTCTCGTGTGGCTCTTCTTCTACTTAATGGCTCCTGTAGAATTCAAGCTAAATGGAAGTGGGGGTGTTGAGCAGGGAAGATACACATAATGTAATCCGACTGGGCTTGCCAGATGTCTCCCTAGGACAAACAGCATTTTCCACCACTTAGACCCCAGGCAATGTTTCAGTCATTTTGTCTGGGAGGGCACGAGCTCTGTTCTCCCCTCTCTTCTTTGCAGCTGCTCCAATAACATTTTTGCCTCCTCCTTGGGGACCTTCCAAAGCCTTAGGCAGGGAAGCATCTGCACTCGCAGAAGACTTTGGGGGATGGCACCAAGCTCCCACTGTTCTTTCCCTAAAGGTCTGCCTTGGAGTCTCAGTCCTTAGCCACAGATGGAACTCTTGTGAAAGTAGCAACGTGGAGTGTGCCTTGGTGTGGAGGTAGTCCAAAAGGAAGTTTCACTGGTGGAAGAGAAAGACCACATGCCTGGAATGCATGCAGGGCAGGGTATGCATTAAATACTAATTTATTAGTATTAGCAGGTATGGTGCAGCTGCTTGGGACCCAATTGTGAACAGGACCCAGTCATTGCCCTCAAACAGCTTGTAGTGGAACAAAAAAGAAAAAGAAGGGATACTTGCAGAGTAGTGGAAAGACTGCTAACACAAGAGCTAGGTGAAGTGAGGGTTGCGAGCACACAGGAGGGCATCTCACTCAGTCCTGGGGGCTAACAAGCACTGAAAGGCTTCCTGGGGGGAACAGGTATTCCGGGTGAGTCTTGAAGAATGAGTCCCAGGGGCACCTGGGTGGCTCAGTTGGTTAAGCGTCTGCCTTCGGCTCAGGTCATGATCTCAGGGTCCTGGGATGGACGCCCGCATCAGGCTCCTTGCTCAGCGGGGAGCCTGCTTCTCCCTCTCCCTCTGCCTGCCGCTCCCCCTGCTTGTGCTCTCTCTCTCACTCGCTCTCTCTGTCAAATAAATAAATCTTAAAAAAAAAAAAAAAGAAAGAAATATTGAAGAATGAGTCCCAGCCCCCTCATCGCTCACCTGGAAGTCCGTAGTCACCTAGGTGACAGATGAAGGGTGTGAGATGAAGCTGGATATAAAGAGGACAACACATGGAAAAGCATGCCATCCTTTTATACGGCCCAAGTGGGGTGATAGAGGAGCAGCGGGGAGAGACAAAGCTGGAGAGGCAGGACCCAGTCGGATACAGGCTTGGGGCCACAATGAGGAATTCGGCCTCTACCCATTCAGCAACAGTCACTGGGGGGATTTTGAAAGGAGAAGCGTCATCCCAGATTTACTTTTTGGATATACCACCTGAACCATGGGGTCAAGAATACAACGAGGCCAGACACCTGGAGGCTGACTAGCCAGTTAGGAAGCTGGTGCCTACTGGATTTCTCCACTTAAATGCACATAAGCATCTCAAACTTGATAGAACCAAAGCAGAATTCTTTATCTCCGCTTCCAGCCTGCCCCTCCCAAGCCTTCTCTTTCTCAGTAAATGATAGCAGACACTCAAGCCAAACACCCGGGAGGCATCCTGATTGCTGCTTCGCTCATCACCACCACTAACCGCACCCAATCCATTGGCAAGCCCTGTGGACCTCACCTCTAAAACACGTCCCAAACCCAATCAATGAAAACCAGCACAGTCCCAGCCCCCTCACCACTCACCTGGACATCTGCAGTCACCTAGGTGACAGTCCTCCCTCCACCCTTTGTTCCCCTCAACCCACTTGCCACATGGCAGCCAAAGGAGGTTTTTACACATTTTGATTGTGAAATATAACACACATGCACAACAGTACAAAAAACAAATGTATAACTCAATGGTTTATCACAAAGTAAACATACATGTCATCATCCCCAAGGTCAAGGCATAAAACATTACTGGTTCTACCCCTGAAGCCCTCCTTGTCCTCTCTCCCTATCACTGCTTCTCCTTCCCCGCCAAAGGCAACCACCATCCTGGCTTTTAAGGTGATCACTTCCTTGACTTTCCTCACAGTTTACTACCTAAGAATGAATGTCTAAAAGCTATAGTTTGGATTTTGGCTAATGTTTGACCACTATATAAATGGAATCATACCACATGTATTATTTTGTATGGGACTTCTTTCACTCAGCATTATATTTATGAGATTCATCCACGTTGTGTAGGTAGCTCTAGTTTGCTTATTTTTATTGTTTTACAGAAGTCCATTATTTATCCATTCTACTGTTGATGGGCATTTGAATTTCTTCCGGGGTTTTTTTGGGGGGGCTGGGAGTTCAGGTTTTTTTAAGATTTCTTTCTTTTTTTTTTTTTAAAGATTTTATTTATTTATTTGAGAGAGAGAATGAGAGACAGAGAGCACGAGAGGGAAGAGGGTCAGAGGGAGAAGCAGACCGCCCGCTGAGCAGGGAGCCCGACGCGGGACTTGATCTCGGGACTCCAGGATCATGACCTGAGCCGAAGGCAGTCGCTTAACCAACTGAGCCACCCAGGCGCCCTAAGATTTATTTCTTAATTTTGAGAGAGAGAGAGAGAGAGAGGGGGGGGGGGGGGGGCGGGGCAGAGGGAGAGAAACTCAAGCAGACTCCCCAGTGAGCATGGAGTCTGCCTCGGGACTTGATTTCACAACTCTGAGATCATGACCTGAGCCAAAACCAAGAGTCGGATGCTCAACTGACTGAGCCACCCTGGTGCCCTGCTTCTGTTTTTCTTTTAATTGAAGTATAGTTGACACACAATGTTATATTAGTTTCAGGTGTACAACATAGTGATTCAACAACTCTATGTGTTATTCCATGCTCCCCACAAGTGTAACTACCATCTGTCACCATACAACGCTATTACAACACCACTGACTATATTCCCTATGCTGTACCTTTTATTCCTGTGGCTTATTCATTCCATAACTGGAAGCCTGTACCTCCTACTCCCCTTCACCCATTGGATTGCTTCTAGTTTTTCAGCTAATATGAATAATATTGCTATGAACAGTTTGATATCTGTCTCTTGGTGCCAGAATAGTGTTAAAACATGGATCAGACCACATCACTCCTCTATTTAAAAATCTCCAAAACCTTCCTGCCATACTTAAAATCCAAATTCCTTATCATGGCTTATAAGGCCTTCCCTCTCTGATGTCCTCTTCTATCTCTCTCCTCCTTGCTCACAGTGCTCCCACCTCATCAGTCTTTCTATTGCTGGAACACACTACACTCGCCTCTACCTCAGGGCCTTTACACTTGCTCTTCCCTTTGCCTGAATGCAGATCTTGGAATAGCCAGCTTCTTGACATTCAAGTTTTGAGTCAAATATCAACTCTTCAGACAACTCCTTTAACCACCTAATTTGGAAGAGACCTCCCAAAGCTCTCTTCTCTCGCATCCCCTTGTTTTATTTTCCTAATGGTACTCTTTGCTATGGAAAGCCATCTTCTCTAAATGTCTGGTTAGTTGCTTATTGTTTATCTCTTCCAACCTCCCTGAGCTCGGGGACACTGTCTCATTGGCTGTTGTATCCTCTGCATCTAGAACTGTATCTGACATAAAGTAGTGTTCAATAAAAGCTTCTTGGATGAATGAATAAACGATGAATGAATGAATGCTCCAGGAAAGATGTCAGCATAACCAAATCTAGTGGTAGTTAGAGGAGGGAAGCAGAGTAGAGAGCAATGAATACTTTTGAGAACAATGAGGGAAGAATAAAGAAAAGAAGGGAGGCAGGAGGTTAACAATGATTGAAACTCTGCTCTGTGCCCTAGGCTGAGGATTTCCCCCTTGCCCCTGCAGGTCTGATCACTGGTGTACTGGAGAGTACCTTGCAGTCTAGCTGATCCTACAGCCTGGGGAAAGGTTCTCTGTGAGGAAGGGAACACTGAACCTCCTTCAGAGCATAAGCCAAACCCTTGTGAAATAGGAGGAAAAGTGAGGCTGCCTTTAATCCTCATCTAGACAAGAACAGAGGAAGGTGGGAGTGTTTCATTATTCTGAGAAGTTAAGGCAGCAGAATGAGACAATTCAGGCTGCCAGCCTGCCAGTGCAACCTCTGGGAATGACAAACTTTCCCCACTACTGCCTCAATAAACATCAAGAGAGCAGCAAAAGCCATCACCAGACCCCTGTATCTCTCAGCTGGGCTGTGGGTTATGCTCCAAGCAGCCTTCGGCCCATCCCTGCACACATGCAGAGCAGCAAGTTGTGGACTCCAGGGAAAAAGGACTGGAATGGGGAGCAATCCTGGAAGAAGAGGCAGAAAGGCTCCTCCTGGAGATGGGATAAGAGTGTGGGGATCTGGGGAAAAGACAGTGATGATAAGAACCTGGCCTGAGTTCTGCCCCAGCCCATCTCTACTTCTGAGGTCTCAGGTGGGCTTCTTACTCTGTCCAAGCAGAAATTAATTTCTCCTTAAAATGGACATGAATAAATATCCTCAAAAACCTTAACATCTCAAGGTTGTTGTGAGGATTAAATAAAATCACATATATGAAACGCTTTTGAGGAAAACAGAAGATGATCATAATGAGCCTGACACAGACCCACTACTCAGAAAGTAAAACAGATAATAACTCATTGGCCAAGTTTGGAATAAGTAGCAATGTTTGGGAGGATTATTTTCTTTAGAGACACTGTAGCACCCCAGGCCAGGAGGGTGGGAAACTTCTAGTGACTGTGTTCCTAAGAGCACACTGAGACCTGGAGTAGGTAAGAATACGGACCCTTATGATAACAAAGGAAAACAAAATTAAAACCCTAGGAATTAATCTAATAATAAGTATGCAAAATGATGAAGAAATGTTTAATTTAAAACACTTTTTAAGGACACAAGAAATGGAACAATTGGACAAATGGAAAATCATACCATGTTCATGGATCAAAAAAAATTTAACATCACAAAGATGTAAGTTCTCCCTAAAGTTGATTTATAAACTGAATGTATTCTCAACAAAATTACCAATAAATTTTGGGGAGAGCTAGATAAATTTAATCTAAAATTCATATGGGACAACAAATAAATAATAATTTCCTAAAAAAATCTGAAAAAGAAATGTTATGAGAGAAAACTAGCCCTACAACATATTAAGGCATATTATAAAACTGCATTAATTAAAACATGCATTCTAGCATATAACTGGACAAATGGATCAATAGAAAAGAGTAAGAAATTCAGAAAGAGACCCAAAAACCTATGAGAAATATTGCATTTTAGATCATTTTTAGAAGAGTTGAATATTGAATAAATAGCATTGAGACAATTCTATAAACATATGGAAAAAAATTAAATAGAATCCCTCCCTCAATTCTTATACTAAAATGAACTACTGATGAATCAAAGATCTAAATGAAACCATAAAAATTCTAAAAGTAAAAAAATGTATAATTTTTGTAGTTGTGAAGGGTTTTGTTAGCAAAATACAAAACCAAAACACAGTAATAAAAAGACTGATGCATTCAGTTACATAAAAATGTAAAAACTGTCATAAAAACATAACTTCAAAAGGCAAATTACAAATTAGGAAAATATTTTCCGTATCTGTACTAGAGATAAAGGACTAATTTTCTTTTTTTTTTTTTTAAGATTTTATTTATTTATTTGACAGAGAGAGACACAGTGAGAGAGGGAACACAAGCAGGGGGAGTGGGAGAGGGAGAAGCAGGCTTCCCGCCGAGCAGGGAGCCCGATGCGGGGCTCGATCCCAGGACCCTGGGATCATGACCCGAGCCGAAGGCAGACACTTAACGACTGAGCCACCCAGGCACCCCAGGACTAATTTTCTTAATATATAAAGAACTGCTACAAATCAATGAAAAAATATACAAAGGATATGAATAATTAACTCACAGAAAGGGAAATATCAATGACTCTTAATTTATTTGAAGAAATGTTGAATCTCACAATAAGAGAAATTGAAACTAGGAGATACCACTTTAATCTCTTAGATAACCAATGACCAAAAAGCTTAATCCACACTATGCTGGCAAAAATGTGAGGAAACGGGCACTGTACCACTATATTGATAAATTGGTACAACTTCCATAGAAGGTAATTGGAAATATATTGCAAAATTTTAAACTCACTCTTTGGCTCCACAATTCCACTTTTAGGAAATTTTCTATTGCATATATTTGCATGTGTGCAAATGGCATCTTCATATGTTTATTCATTGAAGCATTAATATAATAGTGAAATATTACAGCGCTGTGAATTGTGCAAGACTGTTGAATCTCAGATCTGTACCTCTGAAACAAATAATGCAATATATGTTAAGAAAAAAAAAAAGAGGAAGAAGATAGCAGGAGGGGAAGAATGAAGGGGGGGAAATCGGAGGGGGAGACGAACCATGAGAGACGATGGACTCTGAAAAACAAACTGAGGGTTCTAGAGGGGAGGGGGGTGGGAGGATGGGTTAGCCTGGTGATGGGTATTAAAGAGGGCACGTTCTGCATGGAGCACTGGGTATTATGCACAAACAATGAATCATGGAACACTACATCTAAAATGAATGATGTAATGTATGGTGAGTAACATAACAATAAAAAAATTTTAAAAAAATAGTGAAATATTACAAAAAAAAAGAAACATTATATGTCCATTAAGCAGGGGTCAGCTAAATAAATTATGGAATGTATATAGCCTTTAAAAAGATTGAGGCAAATCTCAGTGCCCTGATTTGGAAGGATATCCAAGATCAATTATTAAGTAGAAAAATATCTAAGTGCAGAACAGTTATGTATGTTACTATTGGTTTTGAAAACTCTATATATTATAATTTTATTTATATATCTAGAAATGGAAGGATACGCAAGAAATGGTAACAATGCTTATCTTCTAGGAGGGGAGCAAGGTAACTAGGGGAAATTTTTATTTTATTTTATTTTATTATGTTGTTAGTCACCATACATCATTAGTTTTTGATGTAGTGTTCCATGATTCATTGTTTGCGTATAACACCCAGTGCTCCATGCAGTACGTGCCCTCCTTAATACCCATCACCAGGCTAACCCATCCCCCCACCCCATTCCCCTCTAAAACCCTCAGTTTGGGGGCGCCTGGGTGGCTCAGATGGTTAAGCATCTGCCTTCGGCTCAGGTCATGATCCCAGGGTCCTAGGATCGAGCCCCGCATCGGGCTCCCTGCTTGGCAGGGAGCCTGCTTCTCCCTCTCCCTCTACTGTTCCCCCTGCTTGTGCTCTCTCACTCTCTCTATCAAATAAATAAATAAAACCGGGCGCCTGGGTGGCTCAGTTGGTTAAGCGACTGCCTTCGGCTCAGGTCATGATCCTGGAGTCCCGGGATCAAGTCCCACATCGGGCTCCCTGCTCAGCAGGGAGTCTGCTTCTCCCTCTGACCCTCCCCCCTCTCGTGCTCTCTCTATCTCATTCTCTCTCTCAAATAAATAAATAAAATCTTTAAAAATAAATAAATAAAACCTTTAAAAAAAAAATTTTAAATAAATAAATAAATAAATAAATAAAACCCTCAGTTTGTTTCTCGGAGTGCATAGTCTCTCATGGTTCGTTTCCCCCTCCGATTTCCCCCCCTTCATTTTTCCCTTCCTTCTCCTAATTTTCTCCATGCTATTCCTTATGTTCCACAAATAAGTGAAACCATATGATAATTGACTTTCTCTGCTTGACTTATTTCACTTAGCATAATCTCCTCCAGTCCCATCCATGTTGATGTAAAAGCTGGGTATCCGAAGAAGATATGCAAATGACCAATAAGCACATGAAGATTCTCTATTCACTCTTAGGGAAATGCAAATCAAAACTATAATGAGATACCATTTCATACCCAATAGGATGCTCAATAAACAAACAAACAAACAAATAAATAAATAGGTGAGGATGTGGAGAACTTGGAACCCTTGTACATTGCAATGGGAATGTAAAATGGCACAGCCACTGTGGAAAACAGTATGAGAGTTCCTCAAAACAATTAAACATAGAATTGCCATATAATTCAGCAATTCTACTTCTGGGTATATACCCAAAAGAACTGAAGCTGGGACTCAAACAGATATTTGTACATCCATATTCATAGCAGTATCATTCACGATAGCTGAAAGGGGGAAGCAATCCAAATGTCCAACAATGGATAAGTGCATAAACAAAATGTGGAGTACACATACAATACAATATTATTCAGTCTTAAAAAGGAAGGAAATCCTGACTCGTGCTACCATATGGATGAACCTTGAAGACATTATACTAAGTAAAATAAGCCAGTCACAAAAGAACAAGTCTTATATGAATTCACCTGTATGAGGTACCTCATGTCGTCAAATCGATAGAGACAGAAAGTAGAATGGCAGTTGCCAGGGCTAGGGAGGGAGAAGAAGGGGGAGTTATTGTTTTATGGGAATGGGGTTCCAGTTTGGGAAGATGAAAAAGCTCTAGCAGACTTTATGATTGCACCACAGTGTGAATGTACTGAACACCACTAAACTTTACACTTCAATATGGGTAACACAATAAATCTTATGGTATAATATATTTTACCACAGTAAAAATATAAAGAAATAAACCTTAGATAATATACAAAAAAGAGCATGGATTCTAGCATCAGCTCTCCTGGGTTTGAATCCTCCCGTTCACAGCTCTGTCACCTTAGCTTAACATACTTGGTCAAGGTACTTAGTCTTCATATACCTCAATTTCCTCAACCATAAAATGATAATAGTTGCACTACCTACTATGTTGGGTTGGTCTGAGGAACATAAAGGGCTTAGAATAGTACCTGCCACACTGTAAGTGCTCCATAAGTAGTGGTTCCTCGCTATTATCTTTAACAAATATTTATTGAGTACCTATTATATTCAGGCACAATGCCAGGTACTGGGAATACAGAGATCAATAGGATGGGTTCCTGCCTTTAAGAGCCTCACCACTGAGTAAATGGGATCTTAACTGATTCTATCTTCACTCAAGCCCTCGCTTTAGGAATAAGTGTTGAAAGAGTCATTATGGTAGTATCCTTCAAGAAGGTAAACAGGAGACTCAATTAGGTTGAAGGTCTAAATTGTTTTCTAATGATTAGACCTATCTGAAAATTGAATGGGCTATTTTTAAAAGTAGTGAGTGGTCTGGGTAGCTACTTATCAGACATGTTGCAGAAGAGATTCAGAGGGTTAAAACCAGGTTACCTCTATGGCCCATCTGGTTCAGAGTCTGTGATGCTATAAGGTGAGGGCCAAGGACTGGGCTATGAGCAGCTTGGCTGGGGAAAGGCTCCAGGGTATCAGCCTCGCAGACATATCTGCTTCATGACATCATCCAAATTCCCCCCAGCAGGGACCAGAAGCCTCCATATGTCCAGTGCGGACTCAAATTCAAAATGACAGACACGATTTTCGCATAGATGAATGGAGAGGAACCAAGGCACGATCATCCCCGGAAGACAGAAAGAAGGCAGAAAGTCCCTAAGAGGGGACTGCCACAGCCTTTTTCTGGGCTAGCGTAAGCTCCAGGATCCAGGCCTTGGAATAAAACATTGAAACAGAATTCATGAGTGAAGACCTAGAAGAAAACACCCCAAGGTTGGCTGTGAATCCAAAGAGGTACCTCTACATAAGCCCCAAGCTCTGGGAACCACAGCTAGTCCAGCAACCCAGAGGATTCTAAGAGCTTAGTTTCTAAGGAAAGGGGAAAAGGTCACGTTAATATCTGCAGAAGAGCATCCCAAGCAGAGGAAACAGCAAATGCAGGGCCCGAGACAAAGGGTGTGCCTAGCATATCAGGAGCTTATGTGATTGGAGCAGAGAGATATATATGAAGTGTTACGTACAGGTCAAAGAGCTAAGAGGTGGTGGTGGCTTTCAGACCCTGTTGCGTTCTGTAGACCATTTTAAGGATTCGGGCTTCTACTCTTAATGAGATGGGAAGCCACTGGAAGGTTTTGAGCAGAAGAATGAGATATTCTGACATAGTTTTCAAAAGGTCCCTAGAGCTGCCAGGTTGAGAATTTACTCCAAGTAGGGAAGCATGAGCACCTGACCACCCTCAGTTAGTAGTAGCGTGTTGCAACAGTCTTGGAGAGGGGTAACAACAGCTTGTACCAGGTTGATAGCTTGGTGAGAAGTGGACATATTTGACAATTGAGCCAAGTGGATTTGCTGACAGACTAGATGCTCATATTTTTTGGCTGAAGCTACTAGAAGGGTGGAGTCATTAATTGAGACAGAGAAGACTGAAGAAGGAATGGGTTTTATGAGAAAGGCCAAGAATTCATAGTTGAGCAAGTAAGGTCTGGCATGCCTCTTTAGACATCCACGTGGAAATGTCTCATGGGTAACCGGATGTAGTGTTCAGAGAGAAGGCCAGGCTAGAGCTATATATTTAATATCCTATTAAATATGATATTTAATATACATATGTATGTAGCTATATGTTTATATATTTAGAGCCATCTGCAGACAGTGTCCTGGATAAGAGATTGTAGATAAAGAAGAGATCTGAGGACTGAGCCTAGGGGTATCCAACACTCAAGGTTGGCTGATGAGGAAAAATTAACAAAGCCACTGAAAAGGAATGACCAGTAACACGGAAAGAACACTGGGAGAAGATGTACATTCTGAACGCCAAGTGAAGCATTTCAAGAAAGAAAGAGTAATCAGCTATGTCAGACACTGCTGTTAAGTATCTCCAGATGAGAACTGAAAATTAACCACTGGCTGTAGCAAGAGGATGGTCACTGATGATCTTAGAACAATTCTGGTGGAGTAGGGACAAAAGGGAGCCTCATTAAAGAAGGGTCAAAAAGAACAGAGGGAGACTAATAATGCAGAGAAAATCTCTCCTTATAAGTTACTCCAACTAATAAATGAACAAGGAATGACAGGATCAGAATATCAACATTTTGCAAGCCCCTAATCCAGACAGTGGTCAGCAAACCATGGACCTTGGGCTGTATCTGGCCTGCTTGTTTCTGTGTATAAAGTTTTATTGGAACTCATACATGCCCATTCATGTACTACTGCACTATGGTGGCAGTTTTGAGAAGCCGTGATAGAGACTGCATGGCCCACAAACTAAAAGATTTACTGTCTGGCCTTCATAGAGAAAGTCTGCCAACCCTAATCTAGGTAACGATCCTCGGTGGCTGCTAATGTCATAAGAAGAGAAACAACCAGACATTAGGTGCCTCTGTTGGAAGTACACACCACTCCCTAGGAAGTCTACTTACAAAACAATAGAAAATCAAATCTGAATCAGATGGAACTAAGTACCAGTTTATAGGAAATCCAGGAAACAAAAACATTCAACAACACAATGGAGATGCAACCAGCCAAATCCAGGGGATGGGAAAATCTACAGAAAAAGACAACCAAGTTTCATCAACCAACAAATTCTAAGGCCAAAAACAAAGCAGGGGAAGAAACCTACAGATTCTGACTCAAGAAACATTTCAGTCAAATATAATGTGTGGCCTTTATTTGAATTCTGATTCAAACAAACTGCTAAAAAATAAAAAATAATAAGATACAATGGGGGAAATTCGAATATCAACTAGATACCTGGACATACTAAGAAAATATTATTATTTTGAAGGAGTGTAATAATGCTATTATGGTTATTTTTCTAGTCCATTATCTTTTGGAGACTGGTACCTAAATGTTTGCTTCAAAAAAACTCAGTGGGGAGGCAAAGTAGGGAGATTTAGGTGAAAAAAAACTGGTCAGAAGTCAATAATTATTGAAGTTGGGTGGTGAGTATTTGAGGGTTCATTATACTCTTCTCTCTACTTTAGTATATGTTTGAAATTTTCCACAATAAAAAGCTAATTTCAAAAGAAGAGAATACACTTACAGTAATGAACACTGAGTATTATACGGAATTGTTGAATCACTATATTGTACACTTGAAACTAATATAACACTGTATGCTAATCATACCTCAATTAAAAAAAAAAAGAAGAAGGAGGAGGAGGAGGAGGAGAAGAGGAAAAAGAGAAAATAAAGAGAGAGAGTTTGGACCCAACAAGTACAAGCAACTCTTTGGGGAAATCATACTGCTTTGAGAAGAGAAATCGAGCCATTTCCAGGGGAGGAAAGAGGAGTTTTAAAAACACAGTCATCTCCAGCAGACTCACCCTTCACAGCCCCTGCAGCGGTCACGGGAACTCTATTGCTTCTCCTGGCTGCTCTCCTAAATAACATATTTGGTGTCTTCTTAAACTTCCCACTCTGAGCCTCCAAGTAGCCAGGCAGAAGGTGTAGTCTCTGACCTTGAGAATCTGCCCTCTCATTGCACAGCCAAGTCCTACAGCTGAAAGGTTAACCAAAAAACACAAGGAGTATGGGATCACGTGGCACAGAGGATGGGAGGGCCATAATGATACTGGGGTCCACAGCAGTGATGGAAGGGAGGCACCTGGGAGAGACGCCAAATGCTTCCCAGAGGAGGTGAGACTCTGGAAGATGGTCAGAGAGGAGAGACCAGGGCATTTTAGGAAGGGAAGTAATGGGAGCAAAGGCTGAGGCCCAGGGGGAAGCCCCTTCCACAGACTTTTTACAGACTTCATGTTGGAGGGGGCTGAGAAATGACATCACCCACCCTCTAGGCCTCCCTCTGCTGTGTCGCTATGGATCGCTTCCCATGGGCCAAGCTGACCCACAGCCAGCCTTCTGGATAGCATCAGGGTCCACAGTTGCAGAAGGGAGCCCCTGTGAGGTGCAGGAGACATCCTCAGGGAGGGCAAGTTTGCATGCTGAGGAAGGAAACGTCTCTGCAGGAGTCCTGCACACCAGAAGCTGCAGTGAGGGCAAGCCCCAGATCTGCCTCTCCACCTGGCATCTCTGTCCTCTGAGCTCTGCCCAGTCCCCTTGTGGCTGATTCATGATGCTGGGGTGATCCACCCAGGCTCCAAGTAGGATGTGCTTCATGAGTTTCTGGGGTCCCCTGATATTATATGAATATTTGGGATGTGCATTTCACCAGGTTGAGTCCACAGTCTTCATCAAATTTTCAAAGGATTCTATGACCCCAAAGCTTAAGAATCACTGTACTAGAGGTTTAATCATTTTTTGATATACAGGATTTGGGGTGAGGTCTGCAGTATAATTACATCTGCTAGAGCTCCCTCAAAGGTCCTCCTACCCCTAAAAATAGAAGATTGTTTCAGGATCAGTGAAAACAAAAATTAAAATTCTTCAATTTTCAATTGCAATTCTTCAATGGCAGGCTAACAGCAATGCAAACCTCAAGCACCCTCTGCCTTTATAGGCTGAACAAAATAGCAAAATTATCAGGAGCTATTTCCTACATAACTGCTGACGTTATACATATTTTTCAAGCCCTACAGTTTACAAGGCAAATTATTTCATTGGCACTTCATATTTGGGCTTTGAAAATTTTGCTATGAAAACTTTAAAAAGCAGAGTGAAGAAATAAAATGGGGGTGCAATCTGTAATTTTTTCTAAATTGAACTGTGTTTGTCTTAATGGTTTGCATGGCCTTTACAAATGAGCATCCCCCAAACCCTCACAACTTTATGTGCCTACAAAAGCCTTGCCTAACAGGATGAGATCCAAGGCAACCCACACTGTCTGCCTACCTCAAATATTTTATATGCTCATTTAGTCAGCGTTTACCAGATACCTATTGAGCTCGAGGCTCTGAGACACTGTAGGATGGAAAATTAAGAGGCTGGCCCACTTAAGTGCACTATGGCAGTGCCCAGCCAAACCTCCTTACCATTGTGCCTTCTCTCCCCTCCCCTGAGAGCTCAGCACCATCCCCTGACCCAAAACAAGTCTCAATAATCTCTAGCTAATATCTGTTGATTGCTTATACTGACTCAAACTTCACACAAATCCCATGGGGTAGGTATGAGTCCTACACACATTCAAGGAAGCTGAGATTCAGAGAAAATAAGTCACCTGTGGAAAGCCACTTAGGAATGAATGGGAGAGTCAGGACCCTGACAGCCGCCTGACCCAGGGCTGGTGCTCTAAGTCCTCTACCACAGAACCCAGTCCCCATCTGCTTGGTGATTGCTTGTCTGACACCTCTCTGGACTCACCCACCCACTAGGAAAACCTGCCACAGGGACTTGGGCAGCTTTATGTTCCAGCAACAGAGTTTCAGCGACAATTCTAGGATGCCAGCAAGTCTTGCCTCCACCGCACAGGAAAGAGCATGGCAGTGGGCAGGGACAGAACTACTACAGCCACGTATTACACTCAGGCTGTGTTTGCCTGGTTCCCCAGGCACCTGCCTCCAAGTTCGCCTGACCAGGCAGCACTCTGCTCT
The DNA here is from genome assembly GCF_004348235.1 of Phoca vitulina. Lineage (NCBI taxonomy): Eukaryota > Metazoa > Chordata > Mammalia > Carnivora > Phocidae > Phoca > Phoca vitulina. Next base: position 8,144,711 of record NW_022589774.1, on the reverse strand, counting down.
GCTCACTCCCTGGGTGGCCAGTCTCTCACCAAGATGACTAACGCCTGTTTTGACATTTTGGAGATGTTTCGGCCTTTAGTTTCAGCCATAATGAACAGGACGCAGTCAGAGAAGAGGGGAAGATAGAGGGCTGGGAAGAGGTGGCCATGGTAGAGAAATGGTAGGTAAAAGCCAGAGGAAGTTGGAGGCACAATGCAGACAATTTGCATAGGATGCAAATTCTTGTTTGAGTTCCATCTTTTAAATTTTCCTCTATGTTTGTTGGAGAAGCTAGTGAGCTGTGATGTATGGTCAAAAATTGCTAAGGAAGGTGGTAAAGAAATGGACTAGGAGACCCTCACAGGTCAGAGGGTGGACGAAGAAATGGGCCCCAGCTTCACTGGGCCATCCCAGATAGCTGATCAGCACTATCTCTTTGGGAGCTGGTTGTTCAGCACAGAGGCATCCTCAGTCAGGTTGTGAAAGGGGTGGAGGGAGAGTAATGGCCCTGCAGCAGCCTTAAGAATGTGCCTGGCAGACATGTTAACTACAGGGCACCTAATTTACCAAGTGCCCCAGCTTTGGGCTCTGAAATCCATCACTGCATTTGACAGAGGGAGCAGGGCAGGCACAGTAAGGCAGGCCCACTCCTGGGAGAAATGAAATGCATCTGATGGCTGACTTTGGTCCAAGGGCTTCCCAGCAGCCCTGCTGAGCATCCTTAGATTGGACAGCAGGCTGGGACCCTTGCACCCAACCTTCTTTCCCTCTATCCATCACTCAGGGTCAGATTTGTATGATGCCCTGGTAGCTCTTCCAGCCTTTCCTGGCTCCCTCCCCATTACCTTTCATAGGTATATCCCCTAATAAAGTCCTTGGACATTTAATCCCATCTCAGTGTCTGCTCCTTGGAGGAGCTTTGCACACCACATCTGAGCTTGGCCCTGTGACTTGCTTTAGCCAATGAAACAATAACAAATGGGGCACAAGCAGAAGACAAGATCTGGTCAATGATGATGGGTTCAGTTTGGGACAAGGTAAGTCTGAGATACTATGAAGTGATGAAGTAGAAATGTCCAGTAGTCAGTCAGAGGGAAATGCTGAAACTCAAGAGACAATCCCGGGTTGGAAAACAAATTTGGAGGGCATCAGTATATGGGTGATGGCTGAAGAAAGGGAGGGGAGGAAATCTCTCTGAGAGAGTGTATACCATAAGAAGTGGAAAGGGCCAGGGTTGGGATGAGAAGGCACCTACATTTAAGGAGCAGTCCCTCAGTTCCCATCTGGAGGAGTAACCCAGCCAGAGCTAATCAGAGGCCAAATGACCAAGCAGTGAAAGCACCCGGAAAATACCACGGACACCTGGCTTGCTCCAGATCTCTTCTCAGAAGCCTACTGTAAATGGACAATAAAGCAATGAGCACTACGGTGTTAATGGTTAGTAACAGAAGTCTCCAGAAATATTTGCATTTTAAGTAAGCGTCTCAACCTCATAGTAATTCTGGCTTTGGAGCCAGTCTTGGCTCTACCACCTCCTGTGATCTTGGATTCTGGAGGCTTTTGTTTGCTCCTATAAAACAAGAGTAACAATTCCTGAGCGGCTCAGCCAGTTATGCGTCCAACTCTTAATTTCGGCTCAGGTCATGATCTCAGAGTCAGGCTCCCCACTCAGCACAGAGTCTGCTTGTCCCTCTCCATCTGCTCCTTCCCCCTGTGCCCCACCCTGCTCTCTCTCTCTCTCTCGCTCTCTCGCTCTCTCCTCACTCTCACGTGCTCTCTCTCTCTAATAAATAAATAAAATCTTTTAAAAAATAAAACAAGAATAACAAATCCTATATCCCAAACAGGTGTAAGCTATCCCATGTTTCTTGTACAGCCCTTCATCAATGGCTCTAACAGTGGTTCTCAAACTCTGACATGCATCAGACTCACCTGGAAGGTTTGCCCCAACCCGAGTTCCTGATTCAGGATGTCCAGGATGATAATGATGCTGCTGGTCCAGGAACCACACTTTGGGACAGTGCGTTCTCCCTGAAGGACCTCTACCATGGAGTGAATACCCCATCTACTCCAACAACTGGTCTCATGGCCCTAGAGCTGGGCTGTGGGATTAGAGGTCTAGGTTCTAAGTGCAGGAAGTGTGATAAAGCAACAGCAAGGTGAGGGACAGGGACAGGTACACAGTCTTCTCCCTCAGCTGTCATCCAAGACATCTCAAGGGCTACAAATTGAGTGATTCATACCTGGGTGTTTGAAAAGCCGTGACTCACTGGATGCAGTAGGTGGGCTACATTGACTCAACCCTCAGGGTGGTAGGGAGGGGAGCTGGTCTAGAGAGTCACAGCAACAGTCAGCAGAATGGACTGAGGTCTTCTGGGCACCTGATGAGCCTGGCTCCAGGGCTGGAGGAAGGCAAGGGCTGTAGAAGTGTGGAAAAGGAAGTCTTCCCCCAGTTATGGAGAGCAAGAATAAGCCTATAGCACCTCTTCCCAATTTCAGAGAAGTGAGCCTCTGTGCTGGGTTAAGAAGACCCCAAAAAGCAAGAAAAGCAATATGGGATTTCCTCAGGAAGTGTACTTGCTCAGTATTTCCCATCCCACTTTATCCCTCTCTGCCCTGGTGATGCTCCTCTCTGAGAGCTTCTCCACTCTCCCCAGGGCAATGCGTATAGAAATCTGCCCAGTAATGGCAAGAGTGAAAGGAATATTCTTTTAACAAAGGCCTGCCACAGATAACATCTTATTTTATGTCTTAAAAATCCCCTGTGAACTCCCAATTTCATAAACCTAATTCTTTTTCAACCCACATTTACTACCATGCTAGGTATTGAGATCGCAAATATTAATTAATCACCATGCCTGCCCTCAAGGAATTTTGCCTAATGGGATATAAAATGTGCTGCATTTATTTTATAGTCTACAAAACACTTTCTTGTGCAATGGTACCTGCTCCTCATAAGGGCCATAGAGAATTGGTGATATGGATCTTATTTCATTTTTTTGCCTTTCTGATCTTCACTTAACTATTACCTCCTCAGAAGCCTTCCCTGACATCCCAATCTTAAGAGCTACCCAGTCACCGCCACATCACCCTATGCTAATTTCCTGAGTGACATTTATCAGTCATTTTTTTTTTTACAAATTTACTTGTCTATTTTCTCTCTCTCTCTCTCTCTCTCTCTCTCTCTCTCTCCCTGCGATAGAATATAAATTTCACCGAAGTAGGAGCTTGTGCACTGCTGTATTCCCAGCACCCAAATCACTGCCTGGCCCAGAATGGGTACTCAGGATACATCATTTGCAGAAGGAAGGAGGGTGGGGAGAGAGGGTGGGAAAGGAGAAGGGAAGGAGGGGGACAAGCAGGGAGAGGCTGTTATTTTCCCACTGAGTAACAGAGCTGAGGTTCACATCTGGGGCTTTACTCCCCAGCCCAGACTCCTTCTCCCCCACACACCTTGGGGACGGTTCTGAGCCAGGGTCCAGGTTCTGAGGCTGGCAAGCTGACTTTCCTTGCCTGGGTACAGAGGCAGACGTACCCAGGACTCAGACTTCAGAGCCAAACAGCTCATTAACCCAGAGTCTGAGATGCAACAAAGAGAGAAGCAGGTTGTTGGATATGTTGGATATGTGTTCACCTCTCATTGCAAATCCCTTCACTAAAGAAGGCATGGAACTCTGTCTATACTGAGGATCATTATACTCAAGAAAACATCAGTCAAGAACCAAGTAAGTCAAGGGCGCCTGGGTGGCTCAGTTGGTTAAGCGACTGCCTTCGGCTCAGGTCATGATCCTGGAGTCCCGGGATCGAGTCCCGCATCGGGCTCCCTGCTCAGCGGGGGGTCTGCTTCTCCCTCTGACCCTCCCCCTTCTCATGCTCTCTCTCTCTCAAATAAATACATAAAATCTTTAAAAAAAAAAAAAAAAGAACCAAGTAAGTCAAGAGAGATTACTTTAAGCAGAAATATAAAATGTTCTTCACCACTTTTTAAATTAAGGAAAAAGAATAAAAGTCTTGTTCAGTAAATAGAGAAAACAAACAAAAAAAATTCTATTGTATGACACAGTAAGAGGGAGAGACAAAGAACAAAGAGAGGGGGAGAAAAGGGATGAGACAAAATCATGGAACAGTCATCGCTCTTAAAATGGGAAGGAATCTCAAGCCACCACAGGCTCCAGGCCCCTGCTCTGTAAGATAGGATCCTGGGCCTGTGTATTGATAACACAGCTGAGGCCCGGGGGTTAAGTGGTTTGTCTGTGGTCTACAGCCAGTAAGGACTGGAGTAAGACCAGATCCACGACGTCATGGTTAGATAACATATAATTTGGTAAAAGAAATAAAGACTTCTTCAAAGTACTGTACTGAGAGCTAGAAACCAATTATTTGAGAGTGAACCATGAAAATGAACCATGTCATTTTCATCTTTATTTTCCCACCCCTCCTAGAAAAAGGCCACGTACACACACGGTTCATGAGAAAGGGGGGAACCCCAAAAGATGTATGAGAGAAGCATAAACACACACCACCTCTGCAGTACACAAGAGACAAAGAACTACCTGGACATCGAGTTGCATTTTTGCAACAACAGTGAAACTTCCACCATTAAAAGGTGTCCCCATCGGTGTAGCCCTAGATTCTGTTACCCCGGTTAGAAATTGTATAAAAACCCCTGGGGATGGATTCGCTGCCCTGCCACAGGCTGGGCTGTCTGACCCGAACCCAAGACAGCATCACACCTTCCTCCTGCTGTTCCCCAGTTCTCTGCCCTTCCCCAAGGCCCACGCAGCTGGGGCTGCCAACACTAACCCCACATCAATAATCTAGGGCATTCTCTCTTCACCCCAATCCCAGGCTAGCAGTTTTAGAGGGGAAATTTTTCATTCAAGTGTGATCCATGTAGTTATAGAGGCTCTGTGATTCCACACGATGAATCTTTCCAAATAATACCATATGAACCATATAAATGGAAAGGCCTTTTCCTTGGTAAAGCCCAATTCTGTTCTAGAATCTCATTCACTGCAATTCCTCCACACCCATGCATGTAAGCTGACAGCAGAACCCTTTAGAATCCTCATGTCAGAGATGAAGATGAAACCCCTAGTAGAAGTTTCCCAGGTGATAGTGAGAAAGGCACCACACACCTTTGCTTCCTCCAGGAAGGTGCCTGATGTGCACATAACCAATCCTCTACCAGAACAAATGGTTTTATAATGAGCCTTTTGGTCCCAGATGGCTTTATGGTTTGTCACATGTATATTTCATGCAATGGCCTAGATCCAGGCTCCCCATCACACTGTCAGTGCATTGAGAACAAAGACTGTGCCCCCACCTTTTTTTGTAGACCACTTTCTCCCACTGTCCTATCTCCCATCCCCACTCCTTCTCCAGTGCTTAGCTCATCATTCAGGGCATATTATAGATGTTGATTAGCAGAGTATTGCATTTGCTGCTCTTCTCAATCCTCTGTCACTTACTGGGGATGCAAGGTTAACACAAGGCAGGGCAAAGGCTCTCCCCTTGCCAGATAAGCCACCTCATTCTTCCAGACACAAACTGGGCAGAGGCTGCCCACAGGAGGCCAAGAGCAGTCACTGCTCCTCCCCAGGATGCCTCTTTTGTGGTCCCTCCATCTAACGCCTATCCATCAGCCCCAGGTGCCCCGCTAGCTTCACCAAAAGAGGGGAAGGGAGGAGGGCTCTGCCTAGGATTTGCAGAGCACAGAGCACAAGGCCACCCTGAACTGTGGGATCTTAGACTGCCAAACTGGGACATACCTGGGAAGCATCTGCCCAAACTCCATTTTCGGGCAAGGTAAAAGAGGCCCAGGGAAGTGAATGACTGGCCCAGGGCCACATGGCTACTTAATGGGGCTGAGCCAGCGCTAGAAGTCAAGTCTTCCAGGGCAATGCACTTTTATCTACCTCACCCCACCTGATAATGCCCTCCTTCCCTCTAAGCATGCTGCTGTTCTAGGTCAGGCTGATTATGGTGCTACAGGGTAAAGAGAAATGATGAATAGGTGGAAACAATGTCTGGCATTATCTACTTAATGGCCTATTTTCACCTATATGATAGACAAAGAATCTGAGGGGCCTGGCCAACATACCTCCAGCTATGTACGGTCGCTAATCTACAGAATTATTTCTGGGTAAATATTCCCTTGCTAATCTGTAGGATTACTTCTGGGTAGGCACAGTCTCTCCAAGTCCAGGTCATGGTCAGTCTCTGAAACAACTGGACTCACTCAATGGTGATCCTGATCCTAAGAGAGATAGACTTCAATAACTAAGGTGTAGACAGATACTAAAAACCTGATAGTGACATATGCTCTGCCTTTCCAAGAAAGAATTCTACCACCCCAGGTAATCATGAGTTCATGATTTCCTGGAGTAGGATCCAGGAAAGAGACCCCTACAGTGATGGTCAAAAAGCAGGGCAGGGAATGAGACACAAACTTCATGGAGCCCAAGAAAGGGCCATGCTGACAGAAAGAACAGGGGCAACATGAGTCAAGAACTGGGCAGGATGGACAAGTGGAGTGCCCAACCCACTCCACTCTAGAATTGTCCATCATCCCCACGACCCCAAACAGGTGGGATTAATTCTGTGAGCCAAACACTGACCACATCAACTTCAGCACAACAAAGCACCATTGCACAGAAGGAGTCTGCTAGCCTTGGCTTTGAATCCCAGCTCTGCCCCCTTACTATCTGGGTGAACTTGAGCAAGTTACTAACTTTTCTGAGCTTAAGTTTCCTTATCTATTAAAGGAGGGAACTTACTTAAGAGGGTTGGATAAGGATTAATTATGATAAAGTCTAAAAATTGCTTGGTATCATATCTGGAAAATAATAAACAATCAATGGTAGCTAAATTTTTGAAGCCCTGCAGGGACGTGGCTGTCTGACAGACCCAGGGGCTCCCAGGGGAATGAAGGTATGACTAATAGACACATCCCCTAAGAATCCTCATCACTCCTGCACACAAGCGAGGCAGGAAAAGCCAGGTATTTCCCTGCAATAGGACAATTCTTGAACATCAGTTTCTCAGTTTTAAACCAAGACACACACCTCGCCCCAGCCGCAAGAGAACCAAGGAGGTATGACAGCAGTAATCCAGTAACTCAACTGTGTGACTGCGAGGGTCACTATATATCACACTGCCATCAACACACTTGAATTCCTGGCAGACGGGCCGCCTCCTGGGAGCCCCATGCTCATAAATATGACCGAGAAGCAGAGAGAGGAATAGAAACAGCTCCATGTAAATCACCCTCTGCTTGTAATCCCTGCAGTCAGAGCCCGAAGTCCCCATTCTGGGAATGGGATTTTTGGAGGGACTGGTGGAGCTGGGGAAAGAAGAGTTCATCAAGGGAAAGAGATTTGTATTCAGAGCTGGATTCTCAGAGAGAACCGAAATAAAGTCCGTTTGAGATCTGAGTCAGGAAGAACCATGACAGGAAGGAAGATGCAAGATCCAAATGATATGAAAGTAACATATGTTGCCTTGTGAACTGTCCCTACCTCTGACCATATAGTCACTCTTTGGGCGATCATTCATCCTTGTCTGGACAGCCTCTATTGTCCCTATGTAACTATTACTAATGTCTCTATCCACTCTCAAAAGTGTCCTGGCTTGCACAATAAATTACATGATTACCCATTACTACAAAGTTGTAAAAAACAAACAAACAACAACAGCAATAAAACCTCTTAGCTGGCCAGAGACTTAGCATGTGAAAAAAGAACAGTAGAATGGAATCAAACAGCAAGAAAAGATTGCCTTCTTCTAGGCCCTGGAGATGGCTGCACAATCATACAGGACTTAAACATTTGCAGAAGAGGAACTTCTATGTTTTCCATTAGTAATTCCTCTTGGAACTGTCAACAGGAAGTTTTCCCCTGGTGTCTACCCTAATTTCCAGCTGAGTAAAGAGAGCCCCTCTTCTCTGGCTGTGATGTCAGTGAAGAGAAAACCATGCTTTTTCTTCTTCTTTTTTTTTTTTTAGGCCATGCTTTTATTTAAGCATCACAAACATCCTATCCTTTCAGGAAAACGCTTCTCTGGATTAAGGGGTCCAGGCTCCCTCCATCCAGTCTTTCTTCTAAGGATGAGGCCTCTGTGACATGGGGCAGCTCTGGGCCCCCCAAGAGTAGGTAAGAATCCACCATCACGGCTTCCAAAGGGAAGAGCCAGCGAATCATTACAAGCCCCTAGATGTTGGTCACCAGCCCACTCAGCCTGAATTGCACACCCTGAGCGGCCTCATATTCACATACCCAGTGTGAGGGAACCCCCCCCCTTGGGCAAGTAGACAAACTGCCACCTCTGTCCCCAGGGTTGAGGTGGATGCCTCAATCTTAGGGGTTCGGAAGGCGTAGTGTTTCCCATCATTCTCTCCCAGGCAAGGGCACAAAGCAAAGAGGCACAAAAAACTGGGAGTTCCATCCCAAGAAAAGGATGCACAACCACTCTCACACTGGGAGACCCGAATTCTGTCAAACAGCAAGTCACTCGAAGTAGCCTGGCTTCTTCTCCTCACTGCCTTCCCTGCTCTGGGCCCAGCTGTCAGCCCCCTCCCAGGGTTGGGTCCACTCTCCACCTGCCCGACCCGCGCCTCCAGACACCCAGCATACCATTCCTGGGACGCCTCCAAGGGCGCACGCAGCTTCCGTCACAGAAACTTCGCTGGAAGCTGTCCCTGCTCAGCGAGCCCTCCCCTCGAGGGGTCCCCCGCGCAAAACTGCCGGGTACCAGGGGCTGGCGAACGGGCGGCGGGGCCGGCGAGGCTCGCTAAGACCAGGCGGCCGGCACCTGCGCCGAGCCTGGCGGCGCTCCCGGGCCGCGCGAGCCTCCCTCACCGCGGGCTGGGCCAGCGCGCAACCACGAGCGAGACGCCCGCCCGGGCGCCTGGCAAGGGCACACCACTCCCACCCCGAAATGCCGGACGGCACGGGGCTTTCTCACGCCCGGGAAATCGTCACGGAAGTTGCCAGGAAAGGGCAGCGCTTGGAGAGGCAAAGCTGGCGGAGAGCCGGATTCCGAGGAGGTCTGGGCAAACTAGGAATCCCCGCCGTCCATCATCCCCCAACAGGTAGCAGCGCCGGGACCGAGGCGCGGCGCCCGCCGCCGGGGAGGACAGCGCAGCGCGGCGGGCAGCAGCGGGCGCCGGCGCGGACCACGGTTCCGGCGGCGGCCAGACCCCGGGCTTACCTGGAATTCACGCAGGGTCCCGCGCTCGGCTGAATGGGGAGGGCGTGCTAGGATTCCCGAGACATCCCTGAATTATTTTAAAAGAGCAAAAGGGTGGGGGGAGGGGAACGGAGAGAGACGGGAGGAAAGATGGTGAGATTGCAGGGGGACGAAGGAGCCACCCGAAGAAGGAAGGGGGAAGGAAGGCAGGAGGAGATAAGGGGGAGAAACAGAAAATAAAATAAATAAAACAGAAGGAAGACAGTTAAAAGGGAAAAAATCTGCCTCCTGCCCACACAGTGGAAAAGAAATTTCTGACAGTCAGCAAGACAACTCGCACACATGCCCCCCCGCCCCCCCCCGAGAGGGCAGACGGGGGAATAACAAAGGAGCAGGGCGGCCGGGAGCCGGCTCCTGAGGAAGCGGCGGCGGTCCCGGCACCGGCAGCGCGCGCCGGTCGGCCAAGGAGCGGGCGGGCAGGCGCGGGGACTGCACGGCGGCGGGCGCGCGCACTCCCGGGGCTGCGGGCGGGGCGGGGCGGGGCCGGCGGGGCGGGGCGGGGCGGGGCGGGGGCAGCCGGGCCTGGGGTAGTGACGCGGGGCTCAGGGTAGTAAACAGCCTGGGGGCGAGAAATTCAGGTCAGGGTTCCGGCGGAAAAGTTCAGCGACCTCGAAATTCCCCAAGCGATTCCACTCCAGAACACTGTCCCGGTTTGTGGGCGGGAGCGACACCTCCCGAGGTCCTGCTCGGGCGCCTCACCCAGGCTCCGGGCTCCAGGGTGTCAGCCGCTGGCCTCGCCGTCGGGCAAGGGGGAGCAGTGATACGAGAGCATGATTATATCTAAAGAGAAACAAGCGAATTGGGGGCTTTAAGGAGTAAGGGAGAGAGGGAAGTGGTGGAGGGGACCAGTCCCTGAGCCAGATGCTGCCCAAGGACAGGGGGCCCCAGCCACGGTGGGGAGTCTCTCTGCTGCCTCTGGAAGGACCTAGAGGTTCTCTGCGGGTCCTGCTAGGGGCCAGGTGTGGGCTCTAAGGGAGACCCTGTTCCCTGGCGGGCACTTAAGGAACACAAAATAAACAGCCCTCAAAACCGTGTCAAACTGTCGTTTTGAAGGCTTTCTCTCAAGAGGGCTCCCTCTTCCCCCATTTCTCTGGCTCTTTGCATATCTTTCCTCAAGAATCACAGAAATGCCTCCCAGAGCCACTGCTGGTAAAGACCTTGGGCTCCACCAGCTCATCTCTTCAGTCCAAGTAGGTCCCCAGAGGGGCTTTGGCAGTTCCCAAAAGCAGATGCCCACCCTCCACCAAAAGCTCAGAATCAGAGCACAGAAGGGCCCCAGAGAGAGAAGAGGAGGCAGTAGGATTGAGGAAGAACCAGGGGAGGAGGAGGAGGAGAAAGGGGAGGGTTCTCTCCCTCACTGCTCTTGTTCCTTAGGCCTGGCCTTGGCACAGATGGGGCAAGTCCTCTGAAGGCTTGGTTTGGGGGTTGCCAAAGTTGAATGAGGACAGGCAGCCATTCCCACTTAACTATGGATCTTCCCGTGTCTGAGAGCAGGGATTCTATTTAGTCAACTTTGCACCCTGTACACCCACCCCCTCAAGGGCCTGGCACATCTTAGAAGACTTCACTGAAGGGAACTCAATAGCTGCAAGGCAGATGATTCCTGTCCCTCTCCTCTCATTTTAGGGTAGGGGAAGGAAGTGAAGACCAAGGGCTGGACCACCTCCTTGGCAATTCTCACTCCCTCCCTTCCTCCCCCTCTGAAGGTCTGTTTGGGAGGGTCACTCTGTGAGGACCCAGGACTTTGACCCCAGGTTCAGGTAAGTACTGAAAAGGAAGTGAGTCTGGTCTCTAAGAACTAGACTTTTAGAAAGCCAGGAATTTAGCTCTGACATTAAAAACTTCTCATGCTGGGCATTAGGAAAAAAAAAAACAATCAGGGCAACATATCAGTTGTTCTGAGGCTGATAGATTTTGAAAAAGTCTTACACATCTAGTTTCCCCTATTAAATATTTTATTTGGGGGGCACCTGCATGGCTCAGTGGGTTAAGCCTCTGACTCTTGATTTCAGTTCAGTTCTTGATCTCAAGGTTGTGAGATCAAGCCCCACCTTGGGCTCCACTCTCACTGGGGAGTCTGCTTGAGATTCTCTCCCTCTCCCTCTGCCCCTCCACTCGTGTGCTCTCTCTCTCTCTCTCTCTCACTCTCTCTCCCTCAAATAAATAAATCTTTAAAAACAAACAAAAACAACACCAAAAAAAATTTTTTTATTTTCTTTTTCAGTTCAAGCATCAGAGTGCAGTGGGAGCCCCTCTTGTGGAGGAGATCTTGGGCCCTGCACAAAGGGAGGTCAGAATCCTAGGGCCTGGGGAGTCAGCAGCCCTCCTCTCAAGGGAGAAAAAACACAAAGTGGAGAGGAAATAAACCTCAGAATAAACCTCTAGGAAATAAACCTCAGAATCTACTGAACCTGTTAAAGGGAAGGAGAATGACTCCATTAACCCCAAAATGCACTCCTCGTGCCCCCCCACTCCACCCCAGCATACAGAGAGGGCAGTTACCAGCCATTGAGGCCCTTCTTCCATCAGTCCATAAGCAGGAGCATTGACACTACAATGTTTGGGTTTCTTTTTGTAATGAAAAAGTTTAAAGAGCTAGGATACCAGAAGGCTGATGGTTTTCCTGGCTTGGAATCTCCTTAAGAGAAGAGCATCCATACTCACCCCCCCTCTCCATCATCAAAACAAAAAACAATTGTGCCCACAAACAAGATTCTCCTTGATGGCCCATTCATACTATTGGGATAAGGCCATGCCCACCAGCTGGATGGTTCCATGACAGATTTACTTAACCTATCCAAGGAGGCATCACAAATCCAGATGCCCAAGTACAACCCCTTGGACACACCTGTCATTTTATTTCTTGCCTCTCTGGCTACAAGTAACAACTAATTAGAACAATATGGTGTCATTTCAGACATAACAAAAATATTGGCTTTTGTTCTTATCCCATTTGAATGAGTGGTGGCTGTTGCCCGGCGCCTTTGGCTCTAGGCAGAGCAGGTTGGGGAAGTAGTCTGGGATGCAGGGGTTCAGTTCAGCACACAGAGCCTGTATCCCTCTGACCCCTCACCCCAGCAGATGCACCTCCTCCCCGCTCCAAGCCTCTGTGACAGCCAGCAGGGGGAAAGGGTTCAGTGCTCAAGACACACTGTCCTCTCTCCGAGCCACGCCAGCAAGAGAGCACCAAGGACAGCCCTGGGCACAAACCTATGCCCCATACTGCGCCCCCTAACGGTACTTCACACTGGGGCCTTGGCTTCAAAGACAAGACCCTGGTTTAATAATTTAGCCTGCTTGAATGCCATTTAGTAGCCGTGGCAACCAGTTCCCTGACATCTAGTTGTAGGCAGGATGTGGTTAGAAGGAAAAAGAGAGGGAGAGAGGAAGGTAAACGAGAAAGGAAAAGAAAGAAATCCAGCTCAGATTTCATCTAAACTTTCCCTGCATTCACTCTGGTAATCCTGACAGTGTGACACCAGTGAATATCGTCTCTCTGTGCCTCTCCCTAACTCTCTTACCTCCATCTCTGACTTCCCTTTCCCCCATCTTATCCCTCTCTAGCTCTTCCTCTCTCAAACCTACTGGAAGCTGAGATCTAGGTTCCTGACTCAGCATTCAGACTAAATACCTTCATGACTCTGGCAAATGACTTTCTTTGCCTCAGGTTCCATATCTGTAAAATGAGGGGCTTGTGGACATTCACTATGGTTCCTTTCAGCTCTAACAAACCATGAGGCTCTGGGCCTCCCTCTGTCTCTGTCATCTGTCCACCTATCAGCCTTTCCTCTCTGTCTACCTGTCTCTGTTTCTCTATCTCTTTGCCTCTTTGTTTCCTATGCCTCTTTCTCTCTCTCCCTCCCCCCCCCATTTTTCTCTCCCATGAATACCATTTGCCATGAGGTTTCACCTGTGAAGCAGTTATTTTTTTAATAAATATTTCATTTCATTTCCTCTTGCTTGACAGTGTACCATCACCCCCCTTTGCCCAGCTAACTTCCCCCATCCTTTGGGTGGCAGATCAGACATCAGTTTCTCTAAGAAAACTCCCTGCCCCCTTTATCCATGCTCTGGGTTAGCCCCTATTGTACCCCAGCTCACTGCTGGCTGGTAGGCTGCTACCTCTATACAGGTGAGCTCACTAAGGGTCAAATAGTGCCTCCTTCATTGCTGTATCCCCAGTTGCTGCTACTTGGAAGGCATTTAACAAGTAGTGTTTGGAAGACAGGATAAAAAACCTCAAACCACAGGTGTCTGAATCACTGCCTATGAGAGACTCAACATACACCCCATAAAGGGCACAGGGTAAGGAAGCCAGAGGGGGAGCCCATTCAAGCCCCAGCCTCCCCTGCACTACCATGGATGGGGTGAAGGAGACCTCCTTCCCAAACTGTTTTGATGAGGTGGTGAGCCTACAGCAATGGGCTCTTTCAGTCATTTTGGTGGGGATGCTCTATTATGGAAACAGCTCCTGGAGGGCCTGAAATGGGCTCCGGCAGGAGTGGGGAAAGGGAACAATGCCAAGTGGGTGGTTCCCTTTGGCCCATCTCTGAGGGTGCTATGTGCCACCATTTGGGCAAACTCAACAAGTAACTAAACTCATGCAGGAATAGAAGTGAAGTTCCCTCCAAGGTGTCAGAGCTTCGGGCAACTGCCTGACATCAAATGTCTTGTAGCCTTTTAGCGTGACTCCTTCTGGGAGCAGGGCCATGAGGAAAGCAGACGGAGGCTGAGATGATGCTGCCAGAGGCACATGGGCCACGGGCTGAGGAGTCAGGGAGGAGATGGGCAGTGTTTCAGGCCCCTGCTGGGAGATGCCAGTGTGGATTTCTGTCATCCAGGAAGTGGCTATTTTCAAAGGAGAAAAGAAAATATCCTTTTGATAGTCATTTCTTGATGGACAAACAAGACCTCCCCACTTGGGAACCCTTAGCTGTCAACGTGAATGAGAGGCAAGAATTCAGAAAACAAGGGTTTCTTCTCAAGGCTCCCTAGTGAATTCTCTTTCGGTCATACATTACGTAAAGAAGAAGGGACAGAGCTGATAAACACACAAACATTCAAGCTCTCACACTTGTGTGCCCAGAGCTCCATTAGGTTGAGACAGCCTCAGGCATGGGGGCTAGGCTTTGCACAGTGTGCCGTCCTCATTCACAACTCAGAAACCCAGGCATGCCTAGCTGAAGCCCCAGCCTTCATATCGCCTTTCCCCCAAATAATCCCTAATCCAGATGGAGCTGCCTTACCCTCAAAGATCTGCCAAGTGACACACAATCTTCTTGATATCATGCACATACTGAATGACACATTTCATTAGCAGACTTCCATGAGTTATCCTCACCACCCCCTCCCCAAGTGCCACATTCTCATACTCCTCTTGCCATAAGCAGGCTAGCCCCAGCTTCAGAAAAAGGGGAAGGTTTAAAGTAGAAAGAGCAGAAAGCTAGAAGAGAATAAAGAAAAGGCCAACACATACCCTGGAAAAACAAAAAGACACTGTTTCCCAAACCTGAATTTGCATCCACACTAGATTGTTTGATCCAATATGGATCCACACTGAGTTTTCCCATCCTGGGGGGGAATAATACCTCCCAGCTGGTGAAAAATCCACCTCCTGTACACTTTTGTGCAATAGAAATCTGATATGGGAAAAATAAGTTAAAAACCTTCCTGTATGCCCAAAGCATGCCGCTACAGCACCCTCCACAAAATTGAAAATGCACGTCCTCTCACCAGCTCCAAGTGCACCACCCAAACATTAGGACAAACCTACGCTCTTTCACCACCCGAGAGCAGAACCGGAAAGCATGTGGCAGCAAACGCCCATGATAATTCCATTTGATACACACACACAAACTGTCAAGGCATCACACAAACACACCCCACATACAGAATAAGTAAAACATGAGCACATGCATACATAGTCATATGTATACACTGCCCTCCCGGGGTGTGTGTGTGTGTGTGTGTGTGTGTGTGTTCTGCTTGGAGACTGGTGATGCTTTGGCTTATGAGGTTTCCATGGTTACCTTCTGTGGAGGGAACTGGGGTAATTGAACTCTTGGGGTTCACCATTCAATAGATGCAGCTTGCTCACTCCTGCATCCTCCCTTGCTTACTGGTTTGCTGTGTCTGCATTTCAGCACCATCCCCGTTTAGTTAGTTTCAAGTAAAATACATTGTAACAGAGTCAAACCTTCTTGGGGCTCTGGCTTTACCTCCCAAGGAGGGTATTGAAAACTCTGACTTTCAAAATATAGGTTACCCTGGGAAAGTCTCAGACTAAGTAGTGTCTAGGGGCAGCCAAGGTCATATACACCCACCGTTTCTACTCTATGCAAGAAAGACAACCACTCCAGAATGGGTGAGAAAAGCCATATTTACTAATTCATAAAAAAACTCTAAGAGAGGGGCCCCTGGGGGGCTCAGTCGTTAAGAGTCTGCCTTCAGCTCAGGTCATGATCCACAGTCCTGGGATCGAGCCCCCCATCAGGCTCCCTGCTCAGTGGAGAGCCTGCTTCTCCCTCTCCCACTCCCCCTGCTTGTGTTCCCTCTCTCGTGGTGTCTCTCTCTGTCAAATAAATAAATAAAATCTTTAAAAAAAAATAAAAAATTGGAATGCCAGTTTATTAATTTATACGGGAGGCTGTCTTTTCTGGGGCCTGGAGAAATGTATACAAATTCTGTAGTTGGCATACCTCCTTCTTGCTATCAGTGTATCTGCAAGACCAAATTAGTCATCAGAGGCTGCTTGGTGAGCACAGAATCATAACAAAGGAAGGACAGTGTTGGTACATTTAATCTAGGCCATGGAATATCCTAATAAGTAACCCCATCCAAAAATGGAGCTTGATTCTAGGGACTAACTATTGGTATAGTGTTGCCTATCTTAGGGGCTAACCGTCTAACCAAATCAGTATTATCTTGACTAAAAAATTTTTAAAAATCAATTTAAGAAATAAAGCATAAGATTTAAGCATAAAGACACCTCGAGTTCTAAAGCTAGGACAAATATCTTGTCACCTTTATCAAATCCTACTGATTCTACCTCTTAAATGTCTCTGGAATCCAAGTCCTCTGTCATGTCTGAGGCCAGGCCACCATCATTTTGCCTAGACAACTCCACCAGCCTCTTCCTGGTGTCCCTGCCATCCTTCTGTCCCCTCTACTTCATTCTAGACCACACTGCGCCCTGCACCCCCAGACTGATTTTTTAAATCACAGTCTGGATTACACACTTGCTTAAAATCCTCCAAGTTACGAATGGATGAAGAAAATGTGGTATACACATACAATGGAATATTATTCAACCTTAAAAAATAGAAATAAAGCATAATGCTTTATATAGACATATCACATTATTATTATTGTTGTTATTGTTATTATTATATGTTTATAATAATAAGCGTGGGTAGTGCCATACAGGTGGAAACATATTGAAATAGTCCGCAGAAACTTAGATTCTCATCACAGTTTTGCCATCCAATTACCGTAGGACACTGGGAAACTGACTATGGCACTCTGGCCCTTGGTTTTCTCATGTGTAATGTGACTGAGTTGAACCAGTTGAGCATCAAAGACAAGATTACTTGAGTCTATGGGCAGAATGGACAATAAGTGTTGGGATTTCAGAGGAGGGAGAAATCAGTGAGGTTTATTCACAAGGTGGATGGGGAGAAAAAGCACAGGGAATAAAACAAAGCCAATAGCACTCCTAGCAAAACAATTTAAAGAGTATCTCCTGTTGGGTCAGGAGGCAAATTAATGAGTGCAGAATGTCCAAAAACTACTGAGACAAGAATGACAACAATGTAACTATAGTTGCTGATCTGGAGGCAGCCTGCTCAGAAAATTCCTTGGACTCACCAAGCCTTTCAGATTAAAAAAGTCAAGTTGACAGTGTACAGGATGAGAATAAAATGCTGCTCTTTTTCAGTGCTGTGTACTTACTTTATTGATGTTAAATTTTAATTTCAATTAAAGTGTCAGGATCATGGCCCAAGATTTAATTTCATGAAATCCCTGAACTGTCGAAATGGCCACATTTACTTCCTTGATAATTCTCATCTTGGCTTTAAGCTCCTCACCTTAAGTTGAAACCTTCAGATACAAAGGTCCATTATTTACTTATTTATTTTAAAGCTTCACTCCTAATATCCTGCACTGCATACTCAGTCCCCTGAACTGGTAAAATTGCCCTGTCCTTCCTGCTGCGTTCTCAGCATGGTTTTAAGGCCACTTACTGTGAAATTTACTGACATTTTTTTTCTGCCTGCAAGCCCAGAGCTCTGAGCTGTCAAAATTGGTTCTTGGTTTCAGGCTTAATTCAACTCTACATTGACAACATATCCTATGCTAGACACTGCTAGGTGGACCCATCGTTTAGTAAATATGACCCAGCCCTCAAAATTATTACAGACTAGAAGAAAAAACAGGATTTATACAGATGAAATTATGAGAAGACAACACAAAGGCAATCTAGTCCACAGATATTCCTTTCTTTAAGAGACTTGAAAAAGAATGAGATTGGTGACAGTTAGAAAAGGCTTTATGAAAAAAAAAAAAAAAGTGGGACATGGAAGAGACCATAATACAGCATGAATGTCATACAAAACGCAGAAAATATGTGCCAATCCAGTGACTGCATTTCTCGAGATTCAAGAAATGGAGCCCCATCCCTGCTCCCCTTTCCCTGTGCTTTTGTAGACACAATATTCCTGGATGGAGGCAAGGTGGCCCTCTCACCGTCAGACTGAGGAGCATCCTCATACATGGGAGATTTAAAGAGATATGGTTCGTATTGATTCTACACCTGCTCTGCAAACCGGGATGCTTGCTGCGCACAGCCCTGCAAGCTTGGAGGCAGGAGGTGTGACACCTGATATTGTCCCGATTCCATCTAGCTCCATGGCTATCAAAGGCCACTGTGAGGCCCAGAGCATAAGGGTCAGGAAATACTTCCTTCAGAGACTTGTTAAATGGTGAACAGCCTCAACTCAGAGAAGGCAGGCTTTGCCATAGATGGAGTGGAGAAATCACTGTTGAGAGACTCTTATGACAAAAATTACCCCCACTGGGCCTGCCCCAGGCTAGATTCCCTTTGGGAACCTTTTCAAGTACTAAAAGAAGTACTATTTCTGGTATGGAGGAGTAAACACTTATCAAGCCAAGTAACAGCTATAAACCACAACAAAAATTCAGGGAACTCTGAAGACTGAAGAAAGGCAGGCCTACTTAGAGATGAGTAAAAACTGGAGCAAGTAACCAGTATGAAATGAGTTCCCTGCTTACTGTGGCCTTGCCCTGAGGGAAACCACAGCTGCAGTACTACTGGTGTGGGCTGGCTTAAATTCTGGAAGCAGGCCCACCATCTTTCTGACCACTGGAACCATGCAAAGGTGCCAGGACAACCAGGGCTGCCAGAAAGTAAGGGGGAACCTCAAAAAAGAGAGAGCAAGAAAAGGAGAACCTCAAATGCTATGTACAAACCCAGCCCAAGTCTCTGGCTAATCCTTGAGCCATGCAAATGTAGAACAAACTGAAAGTACGTTGTAATTATGGCTTATAGAGCTGAGGTAAGATCTGAACCACCACACAGCATAGGCATGATAGCTGGCAATCTGAGTCTAAACCAAGTTAATTGTCTGCTAAAACAAAATGTCAGCACTCCTTGGAGAAATATAACAGAATGCAGAGTTTCTGCAATATAACATTCACAATGTCCAGGATACAGTCCCAAATTATTCAACAAAGGAAGACTCAGGAAAATGTGACCCATTCTCAAAGAAAAAGGTAATCAACATATGCCAACCCTAAGATGATCCAGATGTTAGAATTCAAAGACTTTAAAGCAACAGTATAAATATGCTCAGGCAGGTAAAGGAAATACACTTGTAATGAATTAAAAAGTACAAAATCTCTGCAATGAAGTAGACATGATTCTGTGTGTAAAAAAAGTCTCAGGAAACTACAAAACACTTCCTAGAACTAATAAATAAATTATAGCAAGGCTGCAGGTTACAAGGTCAATTTACAAAAATTAATTCCACTTTTATACACTAGAGACAAACAACTAGAAATGAAAATTTTTAAACATTAAGTATATATTAATTGGTAAATCTAAGACTAAATTATAGTTATAAAGGAGAGTATGTAAGATACATAAGACAATATGTTTGAGTTGTATGTTTTGACAATCCCTGTGCAGTACAACCATTAAAAAGCAAAGGGAGACTGGAAAGAATATGTGAAAATATTCTCAGCTCACTGGGAATTAATTGGGACTAAAGGAAGCTACTTCAAAATAGATTCAGTGGAAGGAAAGGGAGGGAAAAGAAGAAATTATTAGGTAATTTCGATGTTGACCCAATAGACATAAAAAGAAACCAAGAGACAAAAATCCCAAATCTAGCATCTTACAAATAACGAAACACCAAAGGCTTCTCTGCGAAATTTAGAAACAAAACAAACACTATCTCTTCCTATATTTCACACTGTCTTGGAACTAATGTAATTAGACAAGAGAAAGCATCTAGAGGAATAAGAATTGGAACAAAAGAGGTAAAACTCTCTATTTACATATGATATGATCTCAGAAATTGAGAAGAATCCCTGAGAAAAATAATACAAATAATAAGAAAATTTAGTAAAGTAGCAGAGAGTAAAATTATCATAAACCAAAAGACCTAGTTAGAAGGCTAATGGAAGAGAAAACCCCTTTCACTGTAGCAAAAATAAAATAAAATGCCTACGCATACACCTACAAGAAATGCCCAAAATCCATATGAGGAAAACTATAAAACATTCAGAAAGAAACAAAAGTAGGCTTGAACAAATGAAATGAGATACTATGTGCGGAGATAGGAAGACTCAGCATCCCAAAGATGTCAGCTTTTTATAAGATATTTTGTAAGTGTAATGCAATCTCAATTTTTAAAAATGTCATCAGATAATTCTCTTTTGAGTTAGACAAGTTGATTATGAGGTTCATTTAGAAAAACAAACAAGCAAGAATCACCAGGAAAAAATCTTAAATGAAGAGCAATGACTTCATTTAAGCAAAGGGGGTAAGGGGAATAGTCTGGTCAGAATTCAACCCTATTATAAACCTCTATAATAAAATATTTTGAGCATCGAACAATGTATAGAATTGTTGAATCATTATACTGCACATCTGAAAGTAATATAACACTGCATGTTAATTAGAAAAAGTAAATAAATATGTATCACAAATTTAAAAATATATATATTTGGTGTTGTTATATGAACAGAAAATAAAATCTGGAAAATGACCCAGATATGAACATTTCATATATGACATGGGCATTTAGTATATGGTAATCACAGCATCTCACATCAGTGGAGAAAACATAGTATAAGGGACTGTGTAACAACATAGGAAAAGATAAGATCGGATCTATTGCTCATACTGCATTCCAGAATAAATTTCAATAAATTTCAGAGATTTAAACATCTAAAATTAAATCATACAAGTATTTGAAAAAAAAAAAATAGGTGAATTTCTCTACACTCTTAAAGTAGGGAATATCTTTTTAACTGTGACTTAAAACCCCAAAGCAATAAAAATATTGATCAATTTTATTACATAAAAAATTTTTTTAAGCTGTCACATGAAAAAAAACAAACAAAAAACAAACCTAAGAACAAAGACAAATGAAAAACAGGAAAAACTATTAGTAACTTATTCATTAAGAAACGGTTAAAAAAAAGGGTTAATATCGGGGTGCCTGGGTGGCTCAGTCGTTAAGCGTCTGTTTTTGGCTCAGGTCATGATCCCAGGGTCCTGGGATCGAGCCCCGCATCCGGCTCCCTGCTCGGCGGGAAGCCTGCTTCTCCCTCTCCCACTCCCCCTGCTTGTGTTCCTGCTCTCGCTATCTCTCTCTCTGTCAAATAAATAAAACCTTAAAAAAAAAAAAGGGTTAATATCCTTAGTATAGTGAGAGACCTTCGAAAAACAGAGAAGAAAGAGGCCAGCAACACTTTTAAAAATGTAATATGCGTTAAAGATATAAACTGAGAATTCATAGGAAAAAATGCAAATGGCTCCTAAGCACATGAAAATATCTTCACCCTCACTCATAATAACACCCAAGCAAAACTACACTGAGATACCATCTCTCACCAATCAGATAGGTAAAAATCTAAAGTTTGACATCATCTTCTGTTGAAAAACTGGTGGGAAGGCAAAATAATATAACCCGTATGGGGAAGAATTTGACAATATCTGGGGCGCCTGGGTGGTGCAGTCCGTTGAGCGACTGACTCTTTATTTCCGCTCAGGTCATGATGTTGGAGTCGCGGGATTGAGCCCTGAGTTGGGCTCCATGCTCAGCGGGGAGTCCATTTAAGATTCTCTCTCTCTCCCTCCCTCTGCTCCTCCCCCCATGTGCTCGCTCTCTCTCTCTAAAATAAATAAATAAATCTTAAAAAAAAAAAAAAAGAGGATCTCAGGATTGTGAGATCAAGCCCTACCTCCACTTCTGTGCTGGGAGTGGTGGGAGTGGAATCAGCTTAAGATTCTCTTTCTCCCTCTCCCTCTGCCCCTCCCCATGCTCATGCATGCTCTCTCATGCTCTAGGAAAAAAAAAAAAGAAGAAGTAGTTCAGGGAGTTATATGCCATATGCGTGTTAGCATTGTAACTGTAATTAGTTTATCTGAGAGTCTTGTGGGTCCTATTATCAGCTATCAGAGGGGTAGACCGGGTAAGAGTCCCTTCGCCCCATCAAAACTTCTCCATACCTCACACTGTTCCCTCAGAACACCAATGTCATGGTGCCTGTACATGGATCAATCAATCCTTCCAATATGCTAAATCTTTCTGCATCTCTCTCTTCTCTATCAGCAGCTCACACTCTTCTAACAAACCTGCTCCACAAGTAAAACTGCTGAGAGAAAGTGAAACCCAGAATTTATATATAAACAGTCTAGGATCTGAGGATGTTCTCTGAACTTCACAAAGATATAGTAAATTACAAAGAAAAACCCAGTTCCTCCTCTGGGAGGAGAATCCCATTTTTTCCCGGGATGCAAAACTGAAACTCAGGGAACCCCAAGTGAAGATCAAGCATCAGGGTAGGAAAGGCAAACAGAAAGAAAAGGGAAGTGAAGAAGCAAAATCTAAAAGTATTGCTGACCAAGGAAATAGGGGGAGACCCTTGGAAGGAAGAGAAACACAGAGCCAGGGGATGATGCCCTGAATCCATTCTCCTCATGCAAATCTGTCTTGATCCAGAGAACTAGCTTCCAAATAATTTTCCCATTACATTTCTCAGGTGGCTGCTCAGTGATCAGAAGGAGGAATGGGTTCGGTGGTTTCATTTTAGATGTGCTTATCTGGCTGTCATTATACTCTGATTCAGAACAGAGTGCATCTCTCCGTTCACTGCCCTATCATCACCCGCAGACCCAGCAGGAGCAGACATGTGATGTGTAGGTCCAGCCCCATCTGGTCGTGGGCAGTGCCTGGAGAAGCACATCCCCCACACTGAGTCCAAGTCTCAAGTACGGGGGCCACTCTCACAACACTGACCGATAGGCTGCACATGCTCATTGCTGGGACGGTGGGGGAGAGGTCAAAGCCATCCTTGGGTTCATAAGGATTCCCGGGGAAGAGCTCTTTGAGGGCATCATGAGAGATGCCTACTGAACAGATCAATGTGTTGGGAAACTAACCGGGGTCCCCTTGTAGCCCTTTCTGTGCAACATTAGCATGCCTCCCCCCATTCCTAGCCTCCTCTTGGAAACCAGGCAAGTTATCATCATAATTAGCTTCTGTACGCCTGAGCTTCCTCTCTAGAGGCTTCTGCATTTGTCTCCTACTCCACTTCATTTTGGTGTCTTCACTCCATCTAGGTAAACCTGTATGGAAAGTTAAATACACAATCATGGACTATAAAAACAGTGCACTATTTGTATTGTCTATAATAGAACTTAGCTCATTTCTTATTTCTTTCTCTGTCACAGAAATCTTAATTTTTCCAATTCAAGATTACTCAGCCTCTTTAGGATTTAATTAGGGTTACTTTGAGATGTACATGCTCCCACCCCCCACCCCCTTCTCTTTTCTTTCTTGCTGGGGATGTTCTAAATTTCCATTTTGGTGGAGGGCAGCCATTGCCCTGGCTTCTGGGGAAAGACATCTATCTTCAAGCTGTCCTCTGCACTGGCTGACTCCACTGAGGCATACCTCATTTTCTTTGGTCCTCACCATTCACCATCCTGCTATAGCATCTTACCAGGAAGTACATGCATCCTGCACCTTCCTTGTAGAATCCAGTACCGAGCTCCTTTAGAATCAACCAGCTTATTCTCAGTCACTTTTGCTGCCATTGTGGGTGTCATGGAACCTCTAGCATAGGATTGTGTGGAATTCCATGAGGCTGTCCTCAGATCTGCTAGCTAGACTTTCCCTAGCCATCACTATTCTGCAGCCCAGGGCCAAGTCGGGGGCAGGTGTACCTGGTCTTTGGACCACAGTCCAGGGAGAGAGAGGCACAAGTGTCTACTGCCTTGGAGCTCTTTTCAATCCAGTTACAATTTCAGTTGCCCAATCCTACCCCCTCCCATAATTCAGCCCTGGAGATAAGGAAGCTGACCCTCTTCATAGAAACTCCTAAGTTCTAGCAATATCTACTTTGCTTTGGTTCTCCTCATTCCCCCAGCTGGTCACATTTTTATCTCCTTTTGGGTAGGACATAAATTGTGTCATCCTGCCTTCTAAAATTTCAGCTCTCTAGACTTTGGCTCTTGATATTTAAAGCCAGCATTTTAGATTTAAAAAAAATATGTAAAGCCTCAGCTTTTAAGATTATTGTTTATGCTAGGCAAGTTCAGAAGACTCAATCAGAAATCCAATGGACTTCTTTGTCCCACCTCCATCCATCTGCCACCTAAGAGCAGTGTGATAAAAAGCTATCATAATCTGAATGTAAGGGAGAAGGAAAGAGAAAAGAAGTATGGGGATGGGAACAGGGACTCAAATTCTAAATATCTGAATTATTATAATCATCACAAGAACACCTTTGGCCTCCTCCCTTCTCATGCTCAAGTCTGGCTCCATCCTGCTCCAAGGTTCTGTCTCAATCCCCCTGTGCCCCCAGGCCAGACACTCACTACCTTAAGAATGTGGCTGAGGGTTCATCTCTGGCAGGGTGCCTTCCCTCACTACAGGCCGGCCCCAGTCACCCCTTTCACATCACCAGCGCTCACCACAGACAGCTGACCTGCCACTGTTGGCATCTGGATCAGGTGTCCAAACAGAGCTTCTCTGCAAAACCATCTCATGCCTCTGTGCTGTTTAGCGGGGCTGCAAGGTGACCTGCTGGCTTGCAGGCCCCTTAGCCAGCTGAGAGAAATTGAAAAGGTTTTGGACTGACAGGCTCTCAGAACATAACAGCTGTGAGAAGGTGGGTAAGAAGCGAGGAAGGAATGAGCTAGAATACTCCAGCTTGCGGCAGGGACAGAGTTGAAAAGGAAAAAAAAAAAAACCCAAGAGATGGAAGGCAGTCCTTGGCCTGTTGCTTAAACCCTACTCCTGTCCAACCTCCCACATGCTCTTGACATAAAAAAAAAATACATGATTTTTTAAAAAATATATTGCTGTGTAGCAAATGAACCACATTAGTGTGTTCCAGTTTTTATAGATCTTTTCATGCCCTTTTGACACTTCCATCATAATGCCAACTATTGTAACTATTATAATTCTTTGATTTTGGGGAAACTGAGTCAGGGAGCATGTGCATGTGTTCTTCTACCTCTCCCTATCCACTCTCCATGGAGGAAGTGCTCAGTAAGTGTTTTCAACTCGCTAAATGTCAGCAAGAGATATTTGGGTTTGGCAAAATGAAAAACTCCAGAAATTGGCTAGGAACTGGGGCAAAAATAGGGAATTATTCCCTGGAGATCTAAAAAAAAAAAAAACAAAACAGGATTTTTTTTTTTCTTCTTATTAAATGAGTTCAGTATCATCCTCCATTGTCCATTCATTTCCTCTCTCCTGAGGCCAAAGATTGCCAAGGGCATGGACTATTGCTGTTAAGTTTTCCTTAGAGCCTGAGAAAAGAGGCCCCACTACTTGATGCCCAATTGCCATTTCCAATAATCCTATAATAGCAGCACTATGAAAAACCAGCTGTGCACCTTGGGATGCACTCAGCTGCTCTGTGGGGCCCCACGGATTAGACCCTGAATTAGCCACTTAGTGCCCCAGGTTCCCAGTCCCACCTGCTGATCCTTCCCAAATGACCCCAGCCAAGGTTAGAAAAATACCATTCCAGGCCCATGAGAATAACAGAGAGTCCTTGGAGTTGGCAATCAGAAGTTAATATACCAGAAGAGAAAGTCGGGAAGGGTTTAAAGAGGAGCATGGGGTGGTCTGACCGACCATTATAAAAGATTTGAAAGCAGGTATCTTATTTCCTCACTTATCTTGTAGTTTGAGGAGTGTGTATATTTGTAAATTTAATGAAAAGTTTAGGACATAGAGTTAAACTTACCCACTTAATAAGTTCACGACTTTAAGTCATTTAATATAATCTCTATTTTGACTTAAAATAATGGTGTTGGTGGTAATAAGTATAATACTAACAATAATAACCTTAGCTCTACCTACCCATAGTGCTGTGAAATTAGGAATCCCAATAATAGTGACAATAATAACTCTACCTACCTCACAGTGCTATTAAATTAGGTAGGAAAAGCACTTTTGCAAATGTACAGCACTATAAAGATGTCAAATATTATTATTCAATTTTTCACACAGCATTAGAATATTTTTATTGACATTGAATCAGTATCTAATTTCCATCAATAATGTACTATGAAAGCACAAAAATAAGCCTAATTCTTCTTCCACATGATGGTCCTTTGAGTATTAGAATATGTTCCAATGCCATTCCCAAGGCTTCCTCTTTCCAAGTTAAGATGCTTAGTGTTCTTTGTTTCCCCAGTCATATGTCCCACATCATACAGTCCCGTGTGTTTAGTTGTGGCCTTCCTGGGCTTCTGTGAAGGTTCCTTCGGCTTCCTGGGCCTCTGGATTGTTAAGACAGAGGCTAAAGAATACTGCACCCGTCAGACAATTCTGGTATCTCAGTGAAGGAAGGAGGCCCCATCTGCAGCTTGTGTTCAATGCCAGGCTATTGTCCTACCCATGGCCCCATACCCCACATCTCTAGACCAGCTCTAGCCCTCACTTGCTCCTTCTTGTTGCAGCCCAATCAAAATGGGCCTTGAAAAGCACAAAAACCAAGAGTGTGAAAAAACCTACACCCCAGTTTGAACACCAGGGAGACCTCATTGTAACCTGTAGAAAGCATATGAATTAGAATGACAGAATCACTTACATATTAGATTTATATAGCTTCTTTCCTCTAAAATGCTTAGGGCACTGTACTGGGAAATTTTAGTGAATTAGCATATTATTTCTTCAGTGCTGCAGAGCTCAGCTTCTCAGGACTTTGCAAATGTCATTTCACTCACTTGGGCTGAGCTCTCCCTCCCTTGGAATGCAACCATTCCAACCATTCCATTCTTGTCTGTTGCTCACCCATGGTGACCTGTGGTATGGAGTGCCGGCAGAGAATGCTAAGCTGGAGTGGAATCACAGATGGTAGAGCCAAATGAACCTTTAGAGATAATCCAATCCATCCCTTCATTTTGAAGATGAGAAATCATGATGCTGAGAATGACTTCCTAGAGGTCACAGCTAGTTAAGGACCACATTGGCCTTTTTTTTTTTTTAACTTCCTCTCAGCTGAAAAACAGAACAAAAATGGGGCAAGGCTGCTCAGCACTCCTGATAGAGATAGAACTGAGGGCAATAGGACACTTCTTCATGGAGATCTTAGCTTTTGCCGTAAAGTTTGCAAGTTTCCCAGAGAAGAGCCACCATTCTGATTAGGTGAATACAAGGTCCAGCTGAAGACAGAATCAAACACCTGGCCAGGCAGGTTAGCTCTGTTACTAATGGTTTCAAAGCATGAGACAGACAGTGGTTTGGTGTTTCACAGTTGCTAAGTATAAAGGAGGACAAAGAATTTGAGCGGCAGAAGGGAAGGTAACTGGACAACAGGAACGAAGATGCTGAAAGAAGAAAGGAAAAACTAAGGCTGAATGTATGAGAATGCTGTCCAGCGTAGACCCTCAGGGACACTGGGTACCTTATTATAGACAACAATCTTTGTTTTGGCAGTAAAATCGGTCTGCCATGCTTCTTTGTCTTCTCCAGTTTTTGTGATGATTTATAGAATAGATACATGCACACACACACACACACACACACACACACACACACAAAGACAGTGTTCAAACACTCCTACAGTCATGAAAATCCCTCCCTGAAAGCCTGTTCCACATTTCTTAATTAATACCCAAAGCAATTAAATCATGGTGTGCTCCCATTACCTGCCAAGTTTTGTTATTTTTGAAGTACAACAACATGGTTTCAGATTCTATTATTTGGTCCACATGCAGCCTTTCAAAGGTGGTTTCCTTGGTTTCCCCACAAATGAACTTGCAGCCAGGCAGTAAAAACAAGCCTGCTTTGACATGGCTTGCTTTTGCTTGAGAAGACTCTCCTTTAAAGGGTGCCCTGCCCATACCCCAAAGCTTTCCCCAAAGGGAAAAATAAAAGAGCCAAGGAGATGTGGTGTGTGAGGTCACCATTGTCACCATCACACCGCAACCCACACATACACTGCCCTTGGCAATGATTCTGGAGGCCCTCCTCTTGGCTTCTCTTCCCGTTGGACACTGAGGGACTTAAAAGGCACATGAGGCTTCTTGAAAAACTTTCTGTTTTTTCTTCTAGGAAAAGTAATAGCCCAAATCATGGGGAGTGGGCTGTTGATTATTGATTTTGAGTAAACTCATGTCATCAGCAGCACAATCCCTAAAACTCACTGTAACAGACTCAGACAGACCTCAAAGATGATCTCCAAATGCTGGGCCAGAAGAGACAGCCAGGGGTTCAACACCTTCCCCAGCTGCAAGAATTTTCAAGTGATATAAGCCAGTCTGAATACCTAAAGGGTTTTTTTAAAAAATCCGGTGTTCAATGATTAATGTTCATAATGAAGAATCCATAACTTCCATACATAAAAACTAATCAACATCATCCTTTTACAAAAAGATCTACTTTGACAAATTGGCATGTATCCTTGATACTTGAATAAGCACATTCATTATGCAAAAGGACTGAGATAGGTGCTATGGAGAACACACAAAAGTATAAGCCAATCCCTAAAATCAAAAACAAGAAACAAGTGTTGGTGAGGATGTAGAGAAAGGGGAACCCTCTTATGCTGTTGGTGGGAATGCAAACTGGTGCAGCCACCGTGGAAAGCAGTATGGATATTCCACAAAAAGTTAAAAATAGAACTATCCTATGATCCAGTAATTTCAATAGTGGGTATTTAACCCCAAAATACAAAAATACTAATTCAAAGGGATGTATGTACTCCTGTGTTTATTGCAGCATTATTTGTAATAGCCAAATTATGGAAGCAACCCAAGTGTCCATCAATAGATGAAAGGATAAAGAAGATGTGGCGTATATACACAATGGATTATTACTCAGCCATAAAAAGAATTAAAGCTTATCATTTGCAACAAGATAGAAGGAGCTAGAGAATATAATGCCAAGCAAAATAAGTCAGTCAGAGAAAGACAAATACCATATGATTTTACTCATATGTGGAATTTAAGAAACAAAACAAATGAGCAAAGGGAAAAAAGAGAGAGAGAAACCAAGAAACAGACTCTTAACTATAGAGAACAAACTGATGGTTACCAGAGGAGAGAGGAGATGGGTAAAATAGGGGATGGGGATTAAGGAGAGCACTTTTCATGATGAGCACTGAGTGATATATAGAATTGTTGAATCACTATATTGTACATCTGAAACTAATATAACACTGTATGTTAACTATACTGGAATTAAAAACTTTAAAAAAAAAGAAAGAATATTTTTAAAAACTTAACTAAAAAGAGTATAAGCCCATCCTCACCTCAGGATTTTTACAATTTATTGAAGATAGAAGACAAGTACATGTGAGAAGATAACCACCAAAGGCAGTAAACGAGGGATGCATTGAGAGCAAGTGAGGAAAGGCATCAGCAGCAAACTCTAGAATACTCACATGTGCTGGTGATGAGACTCAAACATTCTAGAGATCAAGAAAGCCCCCACAAGCCAAAGGAAGAAAGAACAACTGAGACTATCCTGCTGCCAGGGAATACCAGACACAGCTTCAGAGCTGGTGTAAGCTCTGTTTCCCACTGACAACAGACCTATACTCACTTCACCCACCACCCCGGGGCCTAATTACCTCCCAGATGTAGAGGAGGGGTTGTCCAAGAACAGCCTCCTGCCTTGGGAAGTACAGACAGATAGAGGGGCCAATGGACCAACGGCCAACCTCCTCCCTGTAGGGCTGCATAAGGCTGGTGGTGCTGTTTCAAATGTTTGCCAAGAGCAACAGAAGGTGTTTTTCCTCTTGGAATTTTTTCTTTTCCTCTCTCCACCCTGCCTCTAAGGGTAGCTCAAATATGACTCAGAATTGGGGCCTCTGGCAGTTGTATTCTTTTTTTTTTTTTTTTTTTTTTTTTAAAGATTTTATTTATTTATTTGAGACAGAGAGAATGAGAGAGAGAGAGCACATGAGAGGGGAGAGGGTCAGAGGGAGAAGCAGACTCCCTGCCGAGCAGGGAGCCCGATGCGGGACTCGATCCAGGGACTCCAGGATCATGACCTGAGCCGAAGGCAGTCGCTTAACCAACTGAGCCACCCAGGCGCCCATGGCAGTTGTATTCTTTATCCACTCATCCAAGTTCCTCTGGGTTCCTATGAGCTCTACTTATCATCTCTCAGAGGGCACTGAGGTATGACAGGATTCATCATATGGTACAAAATCATTGAATCAAACAATATTGGAGCCTTCCACAACACTTTCCCCAGACGTACATCAAATCTATCCAGTGATGGGGCACTTACTACCCCAATGGACAAACTAGTCCATCTGGGAACAGTTTTGATTGTGGAGA
Organism: Phoca vitulina; assembly: GCF_004348235.1. Classification (NCBI taxonomy): domain Eukaryota; kingdom Metazoa; phylum Chordata; class Mammalia; order Carnivora; family Phocidae; genus Phoca; species Phoca vitulina. The sequence goes on along the minus strand of NW_022589774.1, from coordinate 8,114,419 downwards.
AGTTCTGCCTTACTTGGGTTTCCCTGATACTTCCCTTGATTTGCTCCTAATTGAATCTGTTGTATCTACACAGATCCAGCTTAATTCCTGTTTCACAAGATGGCCTGTCGGTTATTTGAAAGTTCTCAATTGCCTTTTAGTCCTTTCTTCTGCAAGAGCAACATATAGACTTCTTTCAACCATTCCAGATATCATTTGGTTTCAAACCCTTTCATTTTCACATTTGATTCCTTAATGTTTCAATAGATCAATTTGTTGTATTTCTCTTAAAACCTGACACCTAAAAATGAATAAAACACTCTAGACATAAACTGGCCAATGTAAAGTAAAACAGAAACTGTTTGTTTTAAATATCTTCCATATTATTCTTTTATGAATACAATCTAAAACTTTATTTAACTCCAAGTTGTGGTCACATGGCATGGCATGTGTTTACTATAGACTAAAATCCTTTAGCTGCAACTACTTCCCACCTGCTGATGAAATAATTGATTTTCATTTAATATGCCTCCCTCACACAGCCAGACATTATCCCCAAAACTATGTAAGTGACATCTTTCATGTTTTTTCCATCCTTTCTACTTGAGCCTCAATTTTAGATTCAGATGACTATTTCAACAATCCAGAAACAGAAACACCTTGCATGACCAAGAAATCTCCACGGGACATGTCAACATGGAGTTCTGAGATACGAGAATAAAGGCTTCAGCAGCCCCAGAAGACCCCAGCACTCTTCCTGATTTCCATTGTGAGCCCTCCCTTCCCATGTCCATAAACCAATCAGAAAGCCCTGGAGAGGGGCACCTGTGTGGCTCAGTTGGTTAGGTATCCAACTCTTGATCTCAGCTTAGATCTTGATCTCAGGGTTGTGAGTTGAAGCCCTGCATTGGGTTCCACACTGGGCATGGAGCCTACTTAAATAAAATAAAATAAAAAATAAATAAAATAAAGGCCCTGGAGAGAGGCCTGTGGGATGAGTGAGTGAACCCCTTGGACAGCTGAAGGAGAAGAAAGGTGACCTGAATTCAACCAGCCATTTACTTCAGTCCCTTCTGATCACTAGACTGTAAGACACTGAAGACATAGATAATGCTTCTAAGTGCTGTAAGATATTGATTGACTGAATGAATGAATGAAAAATGCTGAAGCTTTGTATCCCTCTCAGTGTCTTGCATTATGTCTGCAAGAGAAAAGGTGGTCAGTTACTAATTTAACATATCAATTCAATGGGTATGGTCCTAAAATTTTATTATAGATTTTTGTGGTAAAGAACTGTTTTTGGTTTGTTTAAAAAATAAAATGCGAGCATAAATCTTATTTTAAAAGCTTATTAGTGTCAAAAGGGAATTTAAAAATAAGCTCACATGAAAGTGGAGGAAAAAGAAGGGAACAGAAAACATAGGGCAAAAATTTCCATTACTTTATTACAGAAGAACCTCCCACAGTTCTCTATTCAATTATTGTATCAAGTCCACATGCCTCAGCCTACTCTTAAAGGTTTCCACCATCTGGGGTCCTCGTTTTATCCAGCCATATCTCCCCAAGTCCAAGTTCTACCCTGCCTGGGTCAGCCTGAACACCTATGATATTTGCCAGGAGATTCCTGTAGCCCAAAGGATCTTCCACCTCTTGTTTTCAGCATATCTTTCAAGAAAACACCCAAAGCCTCCTCTGAAAAGTCTTCTCTGGCTAATACCATCCCACACTGACTATCATTTTTCTTTCCCTACAGCATATGGACAATCTGTGAGACAGTATGTTGGTTATCTTTTTGACCATAGAAGGTATGAGAATTCATTTTTAAAGCAGTAAAGAGGGCGCCTGGGTGGCTCAGTCGGTTAAGCAACTGCCTTCGGCTCAGGTCATGATCCTGGAGTCCTGGGATCGAGTCCCACATCGGGCTCCTGGCTCAGCAGGGAGCCTGCTTCTCCCTCTGACCCTCTCCCTTCTCATGCTGTTTCTCTCTCCCTCGCTCTCTAATAAATAAATAAAATATTTTTAAAAAAAAGCAGTAAGATATTGCCAAAATAATGAACTATTATTATGTTATATTTTAACTAATATATTTGTCTTGCTTCCCCAAAGGGTTCACAAGCCCCTTGAGGGCAAGTGCAATAGTCTTTATTTTAGATTGCTTAAAAATGCCAGACACAACAGTTAAATAAAATATATACTGGATGAATAAATGAATGGATAATGCACTTCAGCACGTGAGTCTTTGAAGATTTCCTCAGTGCTGGAGCTATTGGAGGCTTTGGTTGCTGAGGATAATGATAAGCTTGGATACAACCAGCTAAGCAAATGACTAGTGGCAAATTTTGCTGACCTTGAACCCTGAGAGAACTCATCAGCTGGTTACTATACTGAGCATTAAATAACCTGCTGTACCTGTCACCCTCCTACATTTAGTCCTACCTACCTCAAACACCTCAATCACCATTTCATCAGGTCAACTCCCTGCTCAAAAATCTGTATGTAAGAGCTCCCTATTGCCTGAAGTAATTTTCAAAGTGGGTAGCACTAATGGAGTAGAAGGCGGGAGTTTTGTCATTTTGATTCTAAAATATATCTTAGAAGAGTGGCTATCACATAAGTTAAAAAACAATTACTGTGAGTAATGAGAGATATTTCTGAAGAATGCATGCCAAGGACTGAATTGTCCGCCCCCCCCCACCATCACCAAATTCATATGTTGAAACTCTAACCCCCAATGTGATGGTATTTGGAAATGGGACCTTCGGGAGGTAATTGGATTTAGATGAGATCATGAGGGTAGGACCCTCTTGATGAGATTAGTGTCCTTAAGAGAAAAGACACAAGAGAGCTAGCACACACACTCTTCCCCCTACCCCTTGCAGGTGAGGACATAGTGAAAAGGCAGCCATCTTCAAGCTAAGACAAGAACCCTCAACAGAACCCAACCAAGGTAGCACCCTGATACTGAATTTTCAGCCTCTAGATCTGTGAGAAAATACATTTTTATTGTTTAAGCACCAGTCTATGGTATTTTGTTATGGCAGCCCCAGCCAAGTAAGGCAATGTGTATGACCCATATTAACCATATGAAGGCACACACAATGCATACATATATCTGATCACACAAACTCAAACACATTGATAAATACTGCTGTAGACTTCTGCTTACACCTATGAACAAGTAACTGCTATGGAAATTGCTCTCCTGACTTAAACAAATGAAAACATAGACAAAATAAATTAAGTAAATATTTTCAGACATTGGACTACAAGCAAAGCAAGATTATGTTCCCTTAGAAAAGGGAAATAAATGAAGTATTTATATGTTTGCCCTGTCTACCTCGATGTAACCTCCAAACTGCAGCACAAGGAGGAGTAGTCTGAAAAAAGCCTTGCAAAGTTTGAGGTTTGAGAAGCCCAAAGCAGGTAGAACTTGCAGGGCAGAATATTGAAAATAAGGGAGCTATATGAAGAAAGAGCTCCAGAAATCTGCATGGGGGTCCCCTCAATCCTTTGCCTGAATAAATGTCTGTACATGCATAGGGTGAAGCTCCATGATGCTAGGAAAGATTAGTAGAATGTGGTAAGCCAAGAAATTCCCAGAGCCCAAACAGATCTGAAAAATCATTTGAATTTTTATCAACCAGAATAGGTAGACCTCACCGAATTCACAAAGCATTCAGAGGACTCATCAGAAGAGTCATAGCTTAGTAATGTAGCAAAGAAGCCCTAGTATACTGGAGCCCTAAAGTATCCTCCAAACCTGTCCTGAAAAAAGCTTTAAAACAAACCTCAAGAGGGTCAATCTGATCTTTAAGTAACTTACCTGCCTGCCAAAATAAAACTAATCATGTTTTAAAGGAATGCAACAAAATCAAGCACTCAACAAAGAAAACTCACAATGTTCACTTTCCAATAAAGATAATTATTAGATATATAAAATGTGACTCAAAACCACAAGTAAAGTCAGTCAATGATAGATCTAGACACAGATCTAGAAATGATAGATTTGATGGGGAATTTTCAGACAAAGACATAAAACAACAATTATAAGTGTCACAACTACGTATAAGTATTTAAAAGAAAACATGAACATGTGAAGAGAGAAATGGAAAACATAAACAAAAGCAACATAGATCATCTAGAGGTTAAAATTAAATTTGAAATGAAAAGTTCATTGAATGGGACTAAGAGCAAATTAAACACTGCAGAAGAAAAGATCAATACACTTGAAGCCATAACAGTAGAAACTATCCTAATTAAGTACAGAGGGTAAGAGGAAGAGAAAAGACAAAAATAAAATACTAGTGTCTTAATAATTAGTAGAACAATATTGAGCTCTTTAGCATGAATCTGGAGCCCCAGAAAGGAGAAGAGAACAAAAACAAATTTGAAGACTTTATGGCTGAAATTTTCCCAAATTTTATAAAAATTATAAATTTACAGATCAAAGACACTGAACAAAGAGTCTAAGCATATAGTTTAAGAAGTCTAAACACACAGAAAACATCACGAGTGCACCTCATAATAAAATTTCTCAAAACCAGGACAAGGAGAATATCTTTTTAGAAAGCCGGGGGGAGGGGGAGGCATACCACACAGAGGAATGAAAGTAAGATTATTGAGACTTCTTATCAAAAACAATGCAAGACAGGGGCGCCTGGATGGCTCAGATGTTAAGCACCTACTTTCGGCTCAGATCATGATCCCAAGGTCCTGGGATCGACCCCCGCATCAGGCTCCTTGAGCAGGGAGCCTGCTTCTCTCTCGCCTTCTCCTGCTCCCCCTGCTAGTGCTCTCTCGCTCTCTCTGTCAAATAAATAAATAAAATCTTAAATAAAAAACAATGCAGGGCACGTGGGTGGCTCAGTTGTTAAGCGTCTGCCTTAGGCTCAGGTCATGATTCCAGAGGCCTGGGATCCAGCCCCACATGGGGCTCCCTGCTCAGCAGGAAGCCTACTTCTCCCTCTCCCACTCCCCTTGCTTGTGTTCCTTCTCTTGCTGTGTCTCTCTCTGTCAAATAAATAAATAAAATCTTTAAAAAATAATAAAATAAATTTTAAAATAAATAAAAAAAAATAACGCAAGACAGAGGACGATAAAATGACATCTTTAAAGTGTGAAAAGGGAGAAAAACTGTTAACCTAGACTTTTAAATCCAGTGAAAATATAAAAATTAAATAATGAAGTCAAAATAAATATTTTTTCAGACAAAGGCTGAGGTAATTTGTTGCCAGAAGATCCATAATCCAAGAAATGTAAATCCACTTTGTTGATTTGGATGCCTTTTATTTCTTTTTGTTGTCTGATTGCTGAGGCTAGGACTTCCAGCACTATGTTGAACAACAGTGGTGAGAGTGGACATCCCTGTTGTGGTCCTGACCTTGGGGAAAAGCTCTCAGTTTTTCCCTGTTGAGGATGAAATTCGTGTGGGTCTTTTGTACATGGCTGTTATGATACTGAGGTATGTTCCCTCTATCCCTATACAGTGGAGAGTTTCTATCAAGAAAGTATGTTGTATTTTGTCAAATATTTTTTTTTCTGCATCTATTGAGAGGATCATATGATTCTTGTCCTTTCTTTTATTAATGTGGTGTATCACACTGATTGATTTATGGATGTTGAACTACACTTGCAGGTCAGGAATAAATACCACTTAATCGTGGTGTATGCTTCTTTTAATGTACTGTTGGATTCAATTTGCTAGTATTTTATTGAGAATTTTTACATTCATGTTCATCAGGGATATTGGCCTGCAATTCTTGTTTTTAGTGGGGTCTTTCTGGTTTTCAAGGTAAAGCTGGCCTCATAGAATGAGTTTAGAGGTTTTCCTTCCATTTCTACTTTTCTGAAACAGTTTCAGAAGAATAGGTATTAATTCTTCTTTAAATGTTTGGTAGAATTCTGCTGGGAAGCCATCCCGCCCTGGACTCTTGTTTGTTGGGAGATTTTCGATTACTGATTGAATTTCTTTGCTGGTTATGGGTTTGTTCAGGTTTTCTATTTCTTCCTGTTTCAGTTTGGGAAGTTTATATGTTTCTAGAAATGTATCCATTTCTTCCAGATTGCCTAATTTGTTGGCATATAATTGCTCATAATATTCTCTTATAATTGTTTGTATTTCTGGGTGTTGGTTGTGATCTCTCCTCTTTCATTCATGACTTGATTTATTTGGGTCCTTTCTCTTTTCTTTTTAATAAGTCTGGCTAGGGGTTTATCAATCTTATTAATTCTTTCAGAGAAGAAGCTCCTGATTTCATTGATCTGTTCTACTGTGGGTTTTTTTTTTTATTTCCGTCATTTCTGCTCTAATCTTTATTACTTCACTTCTCCTGCTGGATTAAGGCTTTATTTGCTGTTCTTTTTCCAGCTCCTTCAGGTGTAAGGTTAGGTTGTATATTTGAGACTTTTCTTGTTTCTTGAGGTAGAAAATCAAAAAGACTACACCTAAAAATTGCTAGAACTGATACAGGAATCCATCACAGGATAGAAAATCAATGCACAGAAGTTAGTTGCATTTCCATACACTAACAATGAAGCAGAAGAAAGAGAAATCAAGGAACTGATCCCATTTACAAATACACCAAAAACCATAAGACACCTAGGAATAAACCTAACCTTAGAGGTAAAAAATCTGTACTCTGAAAACTATAGAACACTTATGAAAGAAATTGAAGATGACACAAAGAAATGGAAAAACATTCCATGCTCATGGATTGGAAGAACAAATATTGTTAAAATGTCTATCCTACCCAGAGCAATCTACACATTCAATGCAATCCCCATCAAAATACCATCAACATTTTTCACAGAGTTGGAACAAACAATCCTAAAATTTGTATGGAACCACAGAAGAATCCAAATAACCAAAGTAATGTTGAAAAAGAAAACCAAAGCTGGAGGCATCACAATTCCGGACTTCAAGCTATATTATAAAGCTGTAGTCATCAAGACAGTATGGTACCGGCATAAAAACAGACACATAGATCAATGGAACAGAATAAAGAACCCAGAAATGGACCCTCAGCTCTATGGTCAACTAATCTTGACAAAGCAGGAAAAAATATCTAATGGAAAAAAGTCTCTTCAACAAATGGTGTTGGGAAAATTGGACAGCCACATGCAGAAGAATGAAACTGGACCATTTCCTTACACCACACACAAACATAGACTCAAAATGGATGAAAGAACTAAATGTGACACAGGAATCCATCAAAATCCTAGAGGATAACACAGGCAGCAACCTCTTTGACCTCAGCCACAGTAAGTTCTCGCTAGACACATCTCCAAAGGCAAGGCAAACAAAAGCAAAAATGAGCTATCAGGACTTCATCAAGACAAAAAACTTCTGTACAGCAAAGGAAACAGCCAATAAAACTAAAAGGCAGTGGCTGTCTGCTCCCCACCCCCAACTCCACTGCAGTGCCCCCTGGCTGCGGGTTTCCACGCGCTTTTCTTCCTTCTTGACCCTTATCGGGTCCCCTCAAGGCCTTCTGCCCCCAATCGCCCGGGCTCGCTGCTGCCATCCAGAGGAAAAATGAATGGGAGGGCTGATTTTCGAGAGCTGAATGCAGAAGTTCCAAGATCAATTCCCCACATAGGGGCTGATTACATTCCAACTGAAGAAGAAAGAAGAGTCTTCGCAGAGTGCAATGATGAAAGCTTCTGGTTCAGATCTGTTCCTTTGGCTGCAACAAGTATGTTGATTACTCAAGGATTAATTAGTAAAGGAATCCTTTCAAGTCATCCTAAATATGGTTCCATCCCTAAACTTATATTTGCTTGTATCATGGGATACTTTGCTGGAAAGCTTTCTTATGTGAAAACTTGCCAAGAGAAGTTCAGAAATCTTGAGAATTCCCCTCTGGGAGAAGCTTTACACTCAGCTTTACAGTCACGGCAATCTTCACCATCTGGGCACTATTCTCAAAAGTCAAAATATGACTCAAATTTGGGTGGTCATTCATCTTTTGTGACATCTCCAGCTGCAGACAACATAGAAAAAGAGATGCTTCCTCATTATGAGCCAATTCCATTCAGTGCTTCTATGAATGAATCTACTCCCACTGCTATTACTGATCATATTGCCCTAGGACCTGATCCCAACCCTGAAGAAAGTCCTAAGAGAAAAAATATTACATATGAGGAATTAAGGAATAAGAACAGAGAGTCATATGAAGTAACTTTAACACATAAGACTGACCCCTCAGTCAGGCCTATGCAGGAAAGAATGCCAAAAAAAGAAGTCAAAGTAAACAAATATGGAGATACTTGGGATGAGCGAAAAATTGCATCATTGGACCTATTGAAAGCGTTTCAATATCCAGCTTTATCTAGGTGGTCATGAATATCTGCATGCTTTGAGCTCAGCAGCAGTCTTCATAAACACATTTAAAACTAGAACCTAGGTTCTTGTGGTTTGGCTTATTAAAATGATGTTAAAAACACAGATTTTAGAGGGGGGGCCGAGCAAGATGGCGGAGGAGTAGGAGACCTGGATTTCGTCTCCTCTCAGGAATTCAGCTGGATAGGGATCAAACCATTCTGAACACCTATGAACTCAACAGGAGATCGAAGAAAAGAATAGCAACAACTCTCTGAACAGAAAAGCGACCACTTTCTGGAAGGTAGGACGTGCGGAGAAGTGAATCCGAGGCGATATTCGGGAGGATAGATGGCGGGGGAGGGGCCTCCATCGGCCGCTTCTGGCAAGTGATAGAGCCGCAGAGCACAAAATCGGAACTTTTAGAAGTCTGCTCCGCTGAGGGACGTCACTCTGGTGGCGAAGTGGGGGGTGGAACCCTCGCGGGACAGTGTGGTCTCAGGACCCTCGGGGTCACAGAAAGACCGGGGGTGCCTGAGTGCGGCAGAGCTCCCAGGTATCGGAGCAGGGAAGCCGGCTGCAGAGACGGAGCCCAGGCGCGGGCTCTCACCCCGGGGTTGCCATAAACCGTGATCCGCGGCACAGTCGGGCCACTGCTCCTCCAGCAGGGACCCAACAAGCGGCAGATCCGGGGAGACTCTCCTTCTTCCCCCGGGAGGAGAGGTGCGGGAGCGCACCACGGGGATCTGCTGGGTTTGGAGACTCCACCCGGGGTCGGGTGCCAGATAGAAAGGCGCGGTCACAGGCCGGGTGAGCGCGGAGTGTGGCCGGAGACCGGGGAGACGGGAGTGACTGACTGCTTTTCTCTGGGGGCTCACTGAGGAGCGGGGCCCGAGTTCTCGGCTCCTCCGGGGCGGAGACTGGGAAGCCGCCATTTTCACTCTCCGCCTCCAAAGCTGTACGGAAAGCTTGCAGGGAACAAAAGCTCCTGAGGGCAAACCCGAGCAGATTACTTAGCCGGACGGGCAAGGGCGGGGCAATTCTGCCTCCGGCAAAGACATTTGGGAACCATGGCAACAGGCCCCTCCCCCAGAAGATCAGCGAGAACAGCCAGCCAAGACCAGGTTTACCGATCAATGAGAACGGCAGAACTCCAGCGCTAGGGGAATACTGCACAGAGAATCCATGGCTTTTTTACCATGATTCCATAGTCTTTCAAAGTAAATTATTTTTTTTTAACTGTCTTTTTTTCTTTTTTCTTTTTTCTTTTTTTTTGAATTTTTCTTTTTCCCTTTTTCAACCAACATCTTATCAATCCCTTTTTAAAAAAAAAACATTTTTATTTTTCATTTTTAAAGTCATATTCTATCCCTTCATAGTAGTTACCCGTATTTTTGGCATATATATATAAGTTGTTCTCTCTTTAAAATTTTGAGATAGTTTCTGCTAACAGATCAAAATATACTCTAAATCTCTAGTGTATGGTTTTTTTCTACTCCCTTGCCTGATCACATTCTCTCCCTTTTTTCTTTCTTTCTTTTTTTTTTTAAATCCTCTTCTTTCTTTTTTCAAACAACTTATCAAATCCTTTTATAAAATTTTTTATAATTTCCATCTTTACAGTCATATTCCATCCCTTCATCATATCAACCCTTATTTTTGTACATATATAAGTTTTTCTTTCTTTAAAATTTTGGGAGGGACTTTCTTTTAACAGACCAAAATACACCCAAAATCTAGTGTGTGGCACTGATCTATAAACCAGCCTGATCATATTTGATCACATCATTCTGTTTTTGTTTTGTTTTGTTTTGTTCTGCTTTTGTTTGTTTTTATCTTTATCTTTATCTTTTTCTTTTTTCTTTTTTTTCTTTCTTTTTCTTTTTTCTCTCTTTCCCTTTCTTTTCCCACTGCTTCAGGTCTTTTCTGATTTGTTTAGAGTATATTTTCTGGGGACATTGTTACCCTGCTAGCATTTTGTTCTCTCATTAATCTATTCTCCTCTGCACAAAAATGACAAGACGGAAAAAATCACCTCAACAAAAAGAACAAGAGGTAGTACCGACTGCCAGGGACCTACTCAATACGGACATTAGTACGATGTCAGATCTAGAGTTCAGAATCATCACTTTAAAGATACTAGCTGGGCTTGAAAAAAGCATGGAAGTTATTAGAGAAACCCTTTCTGGAGAAGTAAAAGAACTAAAATCTAACCAAGTAGAAATCAAAAAGGCTATTAATGAGGTGCAATCAAATATGGGGGCGCTAACTGCTAGGATAAATGAGGCAGAAGAAAGAATCAGTGAGATAGAAGACCAAATGATGGAAAATAAAGAAGCTGAGAAAAAGAGAGATAAACAACTACTGGATCACGAGGGCAGAATTCGAGAGATAAACGATACCATAAGACGAAACAACATTAGAATAATTGGGATCCCAGAAGAAGAAGAAAGAGAGAGAGGGGCAGAAGGTATAATGGAGCAAATTATAGCAGAGAACTTCCCTAATTTGGGGAAGGAAACAGGCATCAAAATCCAGGAAGCACAGAGAACCCCTCTCAAAATCAATAAAAATAGGTCAACACCCCAACATCTAATAGTAAAACTTACGAGTCTCAGAGACAAAGAGAAAATCCTGAAAGCAGCTCGGGAGAAGAGATATGTAACCTACAATGGTAGAAACATTAGATTGGCAACAGACTTATCCACAGAGACCTGGCAGGCCAGAAAGGACTGGCAGGACATATTCAGAGCACTAAATGAGAAAAATATGCAGCCAAGAATACTATATCCAGCTAGGCCGTCATTGAAAATAGAAGGAGAGATAAAAAGCTTCCAGGACAAACAAAAACTAAAGGAATTTGCAAACACGAAACCAGCCCTACAAGAAATCTTGAAAGGGGTCCTTTAAGCAAAGAGAGAGCCTAAAAGCAACATAGACCAGAAAGGAACACAAACAATATACAGTAACAGTCACTTTACAGGCAATACAATGGCACTAAATTCCTATCTTTCAATAGTTACCCTGAATGTAAATGGGCTAAATGCCCCAATCAAAAGACACAGGCTATCAGATTGGATTAAAAAGACCCATCGATATGCTGTCTGCAAGAGACTCATTTTAGACCCAAAGACACCCCCAGATTTAAAGTGAGGGGGTGGAAAACCATTTACCATGCTAATGGACACCAAAAGAAAGCTGGGGTGGCAATCCTTATATCAGACAAATTAGATTTTAAACCAAAGACTGTAATAAGAGATGAGGAAGGACACTATATCATACTTAAAGGGTCTATCCAACAAGAAGATCTAACAATTGTAAATATCTATGCCCCTAACATGGGAGCAGCCAATTATATAAGCCAATTAATAACAAAAGCAAAGAAACACATTGACAACAATACAATAATAGTGGGGGACTTTAACACCCCCCTCACTGAAATGGACAGATCGTCTAAGCAAAAGATCAACAAGGAAATAAAGACTTTAAATGACACACTGGACCAAATGGACTTCACAGACATATTCAGAACATTCCATCCCAAAGCAACGGAATACACATTCTTCTCTAGTGCCCATGGAACATTCTCCAGAATAGATCACATCCTAGGTCATAAATCAGGTCTCAACCAGTACCAGAAGACTGGGATCATCCCCTGCATATTTTCAGACCACAATGCTTTGAAACTAGAACTCAATCACAAGAGGAAAGTCGGAAAGAATTCAAATACATGGAGGCTAAAGAGCATCCTACTGAAGAATGAATGGGTCAACCAGGAAATTAAAGAAGAATTAAAAAAATTCATGGAAACCAATGAAAATGAAAACACAACTATTCAAAATCTTTGGGATACAGCAAAGGCAGTCCTAAGAGGAAAGTATAGAGCAATACAAGCCTTTCTCAAGAAACAAGAAAGGTCTCAAGTACACAACCTAACCCTACACCTAAAGGAGCTGGAGAAAGAACAGCAAATAAAGCCTAAACCCAGCAGGAGAAGAGAAATAATAAAGATCAGAGCAGAAATCAATGAAATAGAAACCAAAAGAATGGTAGAACAGATCAACGAAACTAGGAGCTGGTTCTTTGAAAGAATTAGTAAGATTGATAAACCCCTGGCCAGACTTATCAAAAAGAAAAGAGAAATGACCCAAATCAACAAAATCATGAATGAAAGAGGAGAGATCACAACCCACACCAAAGAAATACAAACAATTATAAGAACATATTATGAGCAACTCTATGCCAGCAAATTAGATAACCTGGAAGTAATGGATGCATTCCTAGAGATGTATCAACTACCAAAACTGAACCAGGAAGAAATAGAAAACCTGAACAGACCTATAACCACTAAGGAAATTGAAGCAGTCATCAAAAATCTCCCAAAACACAAAAGCCCAGGGCCAGATGGCTTCCCAGGGGAATTCTACCAAACATTTCAAGAAGAATTAATACCTATTCTTCTGAAACTGTTCCAAAAAACAGAAATGGAATGAAAACTTCCAAACTCATTTTATGAGGCCAGCATTACCTTGATCCCAAAACCAGACAAAGACCCCATCAAAAAGGAGAATTACAGACCAATATCCCTGATGAACATGGATGCAAAAATTCTCACCAAAATACTAGCCAATAGGATCCAACAGTACATTAAAAGGATTATTCACCACGACCAAGTGGGATTTATCCCTGGGCTGCAAGGTTGGTTCAACATCCGCAAATCAATCAACGTGATACAATACATTAACAAAAGAAAGAACAAGAATCATATGATCCTCTCAATAGATGCAGAAAAAGCATTTGACAAAGTACAGCATCCTGTCTTGATCAAAACTCTTCAGAGTATAGGGATAGAGGGTACATACCTCAATATCATAAAAGCCATCTATGAAAAACCCACAGCGAATATCATTCTCAATGGGGAAAAACTGAGAGCTTTCCCCCTAAGGTCAGGAACGCGGCAGGGATGTCCACTATAACCACTGCTATTCAACATAGTATTGGAAGTCCTAGCCACAGCAATCAGACAACAAAAAGAAATCAAAGGCATCCAAATCAGCAAAGAAGAAGTCAAACTCTCACTCTTTGCAGATGATATGATACTTTATGTGGAAAATCCCAAAGACTCCACCCCAAAACTGCTAGAACTCATACAGGAATTCAGTAAAGTGGCAGGATATAAAATCAATGCACAGAAATCAGTGGCATTCCTATACACCAACAACAAGTCAGAAGAAAGAGAAATTAAGGAGTTGATCCCATTTACAATTGCACCCAAAACCATAAGATACCTAGGAATAAATCTAACCAAAGAGGCAAAGGATCTGTACTCAGGAAACTATAAAATACTCATGAAAGAAATTGAGGAAGACACAAAGAAATGGAAAAACGTTCCATGCTCATGGATTGGAAGAACAAATATTGTGAAGATGTCAATGCTACCTAGAGCAATCTACACATTCAATGCAATCCCCATCAAAATACCATCCACTTTTTTCAAAGAAATGGAACAAATAATCCTAAAATTTGTATGGAACCAGAAAAGACCCCGCATAGCCAGAGGAATGTTGAAAAAGAAAAGCAAAGCTGGCGGCATCACAATTCCGGACTTCCAGCTCTATTACAAAGCTGTCATCATCAAGACAGTATGGTACTGGCACAAAAACAGACACATAGATCAATGGAACAGAATAGAGAGCCCAGAAATGGACCCTCAACTATATGGTCAACTAATCTTTGACAAAGCAGGAAAGAATGTCCAATGGAAAAAAGACAGTCTCTTCAACAAATGGTATTGGGAAAATTGGACAGCCACATGCAGAAGAATGAAACTGGACCATTTCCTTACACCACACACAAAAATAGACTCCAAATGGTTGAAAGACCTCAATGTGAGACAGGAGTCCATCAAAATCCTAAAGGAGAACACAGGCAGCAACCTCTTCGACCTCAGCCGCAGCAACTTCTTCCTAGAAACATCGCCAAAGGCAAGGGAAGCAAGGGCAAAAATGAACTATTGGGACTTCATCAAGATAAAAAGCTTTTGCAAAGCAAAGGAAACAGTCAACAAAACCAAAAGACAACTGACAGAATGGGAGAAGATATTTGCAAATGACATATCAGATAAAGGGCTAGTATCCAAAATCTATAAAGAACTCATCAAACTCAACACCAAAAGAACAAAGAATCCAATCAAGAAATGGGCAGAAGACATGAACAGACATTTCTCCAAAGAAGACATCCAAATGGCCAACAGACACATGAAAAAGTGTTCAATATCGCTCGGCATCAGGGAAATCCAAATCAAAACCTCAATGAGATACCACCTCACACCAGTCAGAATGGCTAAAATTAACAAGTCAGGAAATGACAGATGTTGGCGGGGATGCGGAGAAAGGGGAACCCTCCTACGCTGTTGGTGGGAATGCAAGCTGGTGCAGCCACTCTGGAAAACAGTATGGAGGTTCCTCAAAAAGTTGAAAATAGAGCTACCATATGATCCAGCAATTGCACTACTGGGTATTTACCCCAAAGATACAAAAGTAGGGATCCGAAAGGGTACGTGCACCCCGATGTTTATAGCAGCAATGTCCACAATAGCCAAACTGTGGAAAGAGCCAAGATGTCCATCGACAGATGAATGGATAAAGAAGAGGTGGTATATATATACAATGGAATATTATGCAGCCATCAAAAGGAATGAGATCTTGCCATTTGCAACGACGTGGATGGAACTGGAGGGTATTATGCTGAGCGAAATAAGTCAAACAGAGAAAGACATGTATCATATGAACTCACTGATATGAGGAATTCTTAATCTCAGGAAACAAACTGAGGGTTGCTGGAGTGGGGGGTGGGGTGGGAGGGATGGGGTGACTGGGTGATGGACACTGGGGAGGGTATGTGCTCTGGTAAGCGCTGTGAATTGTGCAAGACTGTTGAATCTCAGATCTGTACCTCTGAAACAAATAATGCAATATATGTTAAGAAAGAAAAAAAGAAGAAGAAGAATGTAGCAGGAGGGGAAGAATGAAGGGGGGGAAATCGGAGGGGGAGAAGAACCATGAGAGACAATGGACTCTGAAAAACAAACTGAGGGTTCTAGAGGGGAGGGGGGTGGGAGGATGGGTTAGCCTGGTGATGGGTATTGAGGAGGGCACGTTCTGCATGGAGCACTGGGTGTTATGCACAAACAATGAATCATGGCACACTATATCTAAAACTAATGATGTAATGTATGGGGATTAACATAACAATAAAAAATTAAAAAAAAAATAAAACAAAAAGAAAAAAAAAAAACCTAAAAGGCAACATGCAAAATGGGAGAAGATATTTGCAAATGTCTTATCAGATAAAGGGCTAGTATCCAAAATCTATAAAGAACTTATCATATTCAACACCAAAAACAAAAAATCCAGTCAAGAAATGGGCAGTAGACATGAATGGACATGTCTCCAAAGAAGACTTACAAATGGCAAACAGACACATGAAAAAATGCTCAACATCACTGTGCACTGGGGAAACACAAATCAAAACCACAATAAGATACCACCTCACACTAGTCAGAATGGCTAAAATGAACAACTCAGGAAACAACAAACATTGGCAAGGATGCTGAGAAAGGGGAACTCTCTTACACTGTTGATAGGAATGGAAACTGGTACAGCCACTCTGAAAAACAGTATGGAGGTTCCTCAAAAAGTTAAAAATAGAATCACCCTACAATCCAGCAATTGCCCTACTAGGTATTTATCCAAAGGATACAAACGTAGTGATCCAAAGGGGCACATGCACCCCAATGTTTATAGCAGCAATGTCCACAATAGCCAAAATATGGAAAGAGCCCAGATGTCCATATATATGTATGTATGTATATATACATATATATATATGTGTGTGTGTGTGTGTATATGATGTAATATTACTCAGTCATCAAAAAGAATGAAATCTTGCCATTTGCAGTGACGTGAATGGCACTAGGGGGTATTATGTTAAGTGAAAGAAGTCAGTCAGAGAAAGACAAATACCATATGATTTCACTCATAAGTGGAATTTAAGAAAGAAAACAGATGAACATAGGGGAAGGGAAGGAAAAATAAAATAAGATGAAACCAGAGAGGGAGACAAACCATAAGAGACTCTTAACCATAGGAAACAAACTGAAGGTTGCTGGAGGGGAGGTAGGTGGGGGGATGGTGTAACTGGGTGATGGGCATTAAGGAGGGCACTTGGAGTAATGAGCACTGGGTGTTATATGCAACTGATGAATCACTAAATTCTACCTCTGAAACTAATAATACAGTATGTTAATTAAATTGAATTTAAATAAAAATTAAAAAAAAAAGAAATGTAAATCCGTTATCACTTAGGAAGAAGGAAAATAATACCAGATGGAAACTTGGAGCTATCCAAAGAAAGGAAGAAAGTTAAAATAATAAGTATAAGAATAAATGTAAAAATCCTTTTTTTCATATTTTAACTTTTTAAAAGATAACTGTTTAAAGAACTAAACAATGTATTGTGGAGTTTATAACACTTGTGGAAGTAAAATGTATGCCTATACTAACACAGAGGACAGGAAAAGGAAACAGAAGTATATTATTCTAAAATTCTTATATTACATATGAAGTGGCACAATATTATTTAAAGGTAGACTATTTTAAAGATGTATATTGTAAATCTAGAGCAAGCACCCTCCCCAAAACACACACATATACATAAACAAGAGGTATAGCTAGTGAGCCACTAGTGGAGAGAAAACAGAATACTACAAAATACTCAATCCAAAAACAAGGTAGAGAAAGAGGAAAACATAAATAAAGAACAGATTTAAACAAATCGAATAAGAAAACAAATAGATTTAGATTTAAATCCAGCTGTATCAATAATTACATTAAATACAAATAATCTAAATAGTCCAGTTAAAAGTCAAAGAAATTGTCAGACTGAATAAAAAAGCATACCCTAACAGAAGAAACCAGCATTAAATATAAAGTCAAAGATAAGTTAAAACTAAAAATATGTTTAAAAGATATATGATGGAAAAACACTAATCAAAAGAAAACTGGAATGCCTATGTTAATACCACAACAAGAAATACAACCAAGCATAAAGAGACACATTTCATAATGACAAAAGGGTCACTTCCTCAAGACATAATAATCCTAAATGACTGGCCCCTAACAACAGAGTTTTATAATAGAGAAAGCAAAATAGATTGAAGTGAAAGGAAAAATAAACACATAATTATAGTTAGAGATTTCAACAGGCCTCTTTCAGTAATTGATAGAATAAGTAGACTAAAAATTCAATAAAAATACAGTATACTCAACACTTGAATCAACTTGACTTAATTGACATTTATAGAATACTCCACTCAGCAGCATGTACTCAGAGAACTTACAATTTTCTCTGACCACAACAGAATGAAGAAATCAACAACAGAAAATTTATCTGGTGAACCTCAAAGTGTATTGAAATTAAACAAAATTATTCCAAATAATCCATGTGTCAAATAAAAAATCATAAGGAAAAATTTTAAATATCTTAAATGACAATGAAAATACAGATATCAAAATATGTGGCATGGAATTAAAGCAGAACTTACTAGAAAATTCATAACTTTTAACACTTATATTGGAGAAGAAAGTTCTAAAATAAATTATCTAAGCTCCCACCTTAAGCTAGAAAAAAGAACAAATTAAACGCAAATAAAGAAGACAAATTAAATAATAAAAACAAAAACAGAAACCAATAGCATAGAAAATGAATAAAATAGAAAAAAATTGATAAAGACATCTGGTTGTTTGAAAAGATCATTAGCAGTAGCATCAAAAAATGTGAAATATTTAGGGAAAATTTAAACAAAGTATGTGCAAAACCTGTACACCAAAAAATACAAAACACTGTTGGATAAATTAAAGTAAACCTAAATAATTGGAGAGCTATACCATGCTTGTAGACTGGAAGACTTTGTACTTTAACATGTTAATTCTCTCTAAATTGATCAGTAGATTCAGATTGGGATTCCAATGAAAATTTCAGCAGGTTTTCTTGTGGAACTTGACAAGTTGACTTCAAAATTTTTAGGGAAGTTCAAAGTACTTAGAATATCCAAAACAATTTTGAAAGAGAATAATAAACTTGGAAAACTTACACTACCTGATTTCAAGACTTACTATAAAGCTATGTATATGACCCAATTTTAAAGAGATATGTGTGTATGCATAGATGTGGGGTGTGTGTGTGTGTGTATATATATATTACAGTTGTATATATATACATACACATATATAACACATGCATATGGTTATACATAGTAAAAAGGCTGGCATTAAATACACCAAAATGTTAAAAAAAAAAAAAAAAAGCTACAGTAATCAAGACAGTGTGGAAGAAGTACAAGGATAGACATATAAATCAGTGGAAATGAATTGAGGGTCCAGAAATAAATCCACACACATCTGGGTCAGTTATCACTTTTGACCGAAGTGTCAAGGGAAACCAATGGGGAAAAAATAGTTGTTTCAACAAATGTTGCTGGAACAGTTGAATCTCAACCTTTCCCTCACATCATACCAAAAGAAGCTAACTTGATATGGATTGTAGACTTAAATGTAAAAGCTGAAACTATAAAACTTCTAGACGAAAACATGGAGGAAAATTTTTGTGACCTTAGGTTAGGCAAAGACTTCTTAGAGTATACAAAAAGCATGAACCATGAAAGAAAAAAATTGGTAAATTGGCCTTCAACAAAAATAAAAGTTTCTACTTTTTAAAAGGGACCATTACAAAAACAAAAAGGCAGGACATACAGGAAAATATTCACAACATATATGTGTGACAAAGGATCAATATCCAGAATATTTGAAGAATGTCTCAAACCCAATAACAAGACAACCAATTTTTTTATATTTGAATACTTTACAAAATAAGATATATAAATCTCAAATACATGAAAACATGTTTATCATCATTAGTCATAAATAAAATCTAAGTTCAAATCACAATGAGATACCAACACCCACTAGCATGGCATATATTTAGAAGACTGACCACATTAAGTATGAGGATATGGAGCAACTAGAATTTTCATACATGGCTGGGGTTATATATAATGTTTTAATCACTTTGAAAATAGTTTGGCAGTTTCATAAAAAGTTAAGTATACACTTACACAACCCAGCAGTTCCACTCTTAAGTATTCATCCAAGAAAAATGAGAATGTATTTCCACAAAAAGAATTGTACACAAATGGCCACAGAAAGTTTACTTCTAATAGTTCAAAACTGGAAACAACCTAAATATCTAACAACTGGTAAATGGATAAGCCAATTTTAGTATATCCGTAAAATGGAATACTAGTCACCATTTTTCTTTAAAACTATATACTACATACAAAATGGATACACCTCAAAAACATTATGCTAAGCCAAAGAAGCCAGTCTCATACAAGTACTTACTATTTGATTTCATTTATAAGAAATTCTATAAAAGGTAAGTTTATGCTTTATTTTTTGCCTAGTATTATGAGTGGTAGGGGTATTGGTTGCAAGGCAATATGAGAAAACATTTTGGGGTAATAGAAATGTTTTATAACTTGATTGTGGTGGTGTTTACTTGGGGGTATACATTTGTCAAAGCTCATCAAAATGTACACTTAAAATGAGTGAAATTTATTTTATGCAAATTATAAAGCTGATTTAAAAAAAAAAAAACTGGTCCCAGGAACCAACCCAGGCTCTCTCAGACTTACATTCAGGACTTCCAGAACTCCTTCCTACACGATTTTTTCAGCTTTATTTTTCATATGCCCCACATTCAAAATAATCCTCAAATACAAATTGGCTTATAGCCTGTCCTCCCTAAATAAGACTATTCATCACTCCTACTCTTAGCTTCCTGAGCTTACATAAACGCTCCTCAGACTGCAGAGCCCAGATTGATGACCACTCCTTTCACAAAGCCTTCCTCTAGATCACCCTGATTTGTCTATCCTTTGTTATTTGTACTGCTGTTACTGTTCAGGTCATTCATGATTCATTACGTGTGTTCCTCTCACTTCCCAAAATCAACTGTCACTCTCTGATATACAGTCAACTCTAGTTCTCCCGGCAGTTATGTTCTATGCAGTTGCTGGGAACATTGAATTAGCGAATACTGAGGCATTGCTCCTAGGGAAAATACAAGGTTAGATTCCTGTGAGACTCTGGTCACAACATTTTCATCAACCAATTAATACATAACCTTGTTTTATGTGTGTTTTTGTTTAAAGACACTTTATTTAATACGTATTGTTGATTTATTGAATTCATGGTCAACATAAATTAGGCCTTAATTAAGCTTATCTGAGCTTATTTTCTCCCTTCTTGAACATCACAGCTTAGGAACAGTAAACAGCACTTCAGCACTACCCTCGGGGGCTATTTTAAATAAAGAAATAACCAAGAAAAATGCAAAAATATGGCCACCAAATACATCACAAAAGGACTCTTACTCAGAATATGAGAGAGAAAACAAAAAGGCAGACTGATGCCTTGCTTTACCTCAGCTGGGAATGTGCATGTTGAGTGACTCAAATCTTCTTGGTACTACCATGAAAGAGCCATGAGCACTGATTTGGGGTTAACAATAAATTTCACCAAGATGCAAAATCATAATCATGGAATCCATGAATAATTAATATTGCTTGCACTTTGCAATGTATTATACTGTGTTAAGACACTTGTAAGCATTCAATAATTTGGGACGCCTGGGTGGCTCTGTCGGTTAAGTGTCTGCCTTCGGCTCAGGTCATGACCCCAGGGTCCTGGGATCGAGTCCCACATCTGGCTCCTTGCTCAGTGGTGAGCTGCTTCTCCCTCTGCCTGCCACCACCCCGCCCCGTCTGTGTGTTCTCACTCTCACTCTCTCTCCCTCTCACACACAAAGAAATAGATAAAAAAATCTTTTTAAAAAAAGCATTCAATAATTTATCTAGACAATTGGAAGGACAAAAGAAGGAACTAACTCATGACTTCACTTAAATCTCCATCGGAGAACCCTTATTTAAAATTCATTTTAGGAGGCATGTTCAGGCTGGAAGACAAGCTCTCCAAAGTTTCTGAGACTCTTGCAGAGGCAAATTGGAGTCCACTGCTAAGGAAAGGCTGAGAAGAAAATCTCAAAAGACCATCTGCTATTTGCAATATCCATTAAAGAAAAGAGGTTTCTTGTTCTTTATCAGCAACCTGAAATTTATCTGCTTCTGATTGGGGAGAATTGATAAAAGAAAAAAATTGATTGCTGTTTCTAAAGCAAAGGGATATTTGTATACTTTTTGAAGAGAAAATAGATTCAAGAGGCAATACACATAATTTAATTTACCCCATTAAAAATTTCTTTTTAAGAATCAGTTGTGTTTCTATACACTATGCACTATCAACAAAATATCTGAAAAAATAGAACAATTCCATTCATAATAGCCTCAAAAACAATAAAATACTTAGGAATAATTTTAACCAAGGAGGTGAAAGATCTATACATTGAAAACTATAATACTTTAATGAAAGAAATTGAAGAAGATACAGATAAATGGAAAGATACCTCATGCTCTTGAATTGGAAAATTTGATATCATTAAAATGTTCGTACTACCCAAAGCCATATATAGATTCAATGCAATCTCTATCAAAATTCCAATGGCATTTTTCACAGAAACAGGAAAAAATAATCCTAAAATTTGTATGGAACCACAAAGAACTTGAATAGCCAAAGCAAACCTGAGAAAGAACAAAGCTGGAAGCATCACGCTTCCTGATTTCAAACTATACTACAAAGTTAGAGTAATCATAAACAGTATGATATTGGTATACAAATAGACACAGACAAATGGATTGGAATCAACAGCCCAGAAATAAACCCTCACATATACAATCAACTAATATTTGACAAGGGAGCCAAAGATACTCAGTGGGGAAAGGACAGTCTCTTCAATAAATGGTGCTGGGAAAATTGGATAATCACATGTAGAAGAATGAAATTAGAACCCTATCTTACACAATCAACAAAAATTAGCTGAAAATGGATTACAGACTTAAACGCAAGACCTGAAACTATAAAACTTCTGGAAGAAAACACAGAGGAAAAACTCCTTGACGTTAGTCTTAGCAATAATTTTTGGATATGACACCAAAAGCACAAGCAACAACAGCCAAAATAAGTAAGTGGGGTTTCATCAAAATAAAAAGCTTACCCACAGCAAAATAAACAATTAACAAAATGAAAAGGCAACCTACATAATGGGAGGAAATATTTGCAAATCATATTTCTGACAAGGGGTTAATATCCAAAATATATAAGGAAATCATACAAGTCAATAGCAAAAAATAAACAATCCTATTTTTAAAAATGGACAGAGGGACTGAATAGACATTTTTCCAAAGAAGACAGAGAGATGGCCAACAGACACATGAAAAGATGCTCAACATCATTAATCACCAGAGAAATATAAATCAAAACCACAATGAGCTATCACCTCATACCTGTTAGAATGGCTAACAGGTCATCATGTCATCAAAAAGACAGGAGATGGGGCACCTGGGTGGCTCAGTTGTTAAGCGTCTGCCTTCGGCTCAGGTCACAGTCCCAGGGTCCTGGGATCGAGCCCCACATCGGGCTCCCTGCCTGGCAGGAAGCCTGCTTCTCCCTCTCCCACTCCCTCTGCTTGTGTTCCCTCTCTCGCTGTGTCTCTCCCTGTCAAATAAATAAAAAATCCTTAAACAAAACAAAACAAAAACAAACAAAAAAAAAGACAGGAAATAACAAGTATTGGCAATGATATGGAGAAAAGGGAAATCTTGTGCACTGTTGGTGGGAATGTAAATTGGGGCAGCCACTATGGAAAGTGGTATGGAGCTTCCTCAAAATATTAAAAATAAAACTACCATATGATCCAGTAATCCCATTTCTGGGTATATATTCAAAGGAAATGAAATCAGGATCTCAAAGAGGTATCTGTACCCCCATGTTCACAGAAGCATTATTCACAACAGCCCAGAAATGGAAACAACCTAAATGTGCATCTACAGATGAATGGGTAAAATCATACACACACACACACACACACACACACACACACACAATGGAATAGTACTCAGCTGTGAGAAGAAAAGAAATCCTGCCATTTGCAACAACATGGATGAACCCTGAGGACATTATGCGAAGTGAAATAAGCAAGACAGAGAAAGACAGATACTGTATGATATCACTTAAATATGGAATCTAAAAAAGATGAACTCATAGAAACAGAGCAGAATGGTGGTTGCCAATAGCTGGGGAATGGGAGAAATAAGGAAATGTAGGTCAAAGGATACAAACTTCCAGTTATATATATGATGAATAAGTTCTGGAGATCTAATATACAGCATGGTGATTATAGTTCACAATACTGTATTATATACTTGGAGGTTGCTAAAAGACTAGATCTTAAAATGTTCTCATCACAAGAAATAAATGGTAATTATGTGAGGTGATGGAGGTGTTAGCTAATGCTACTGAGGTAATCATTTCACAATACCTATATATCAAATCAACTTGTTGTATACCTTAAACTTACACAATGTTATATGTCAATTATATCTCAAAGCTGGGGAAAATTTTTCCTTTTGAGAATAATCCAGAAAGGAAACCATCAAAACAAAAATAACAAGAACACCAAGAAGTATTTTAAGTTAAAATGCCCAGTGCTGGCAGACATGGGGAAATGAGCATTCTTGTACATTGCTAATGAGAGTTTAAATTGATACAAATTTTCTAAGGGGGCTGGGTGGTAATATATATCAAGAGCCCTAAAAATACCTTATTTTTTGATCTGGTAATTCCACTCCTGGAAATCTAACCTCAGGAAATAATCTAAGATGCAGGTTAGGATTTATGTGTCACAATGTTCATGCAGTGTATTATAATAGAAAGACCTTGAAACAAGCCAAGTGGTTAACAAAGGAGAAATAGTTAAATAAATAAACAACGGTACATCCCTTTGTAGCTCAAACGTAGGTCTACCTCCTCCCTGCCCCTTTTCTACCTTTTATTTTCAAGGTCACCTTTCTCATTAAATGAGGGAAGGAGAATTTTTATGCTAAGGGTACTCAAGGGGCTTGTCTCGCCATTTCCAGCTCCACCTTGGACTGTCATTTACTTCACAGATGGTCTCCATATAGAACTGCTAGATGTAGTCACCTCCAAGGATACTATGGAGACTGGACTTGGAATTGGCCACACTTCCCTTTACTGACCTTTTACTTTATTCTTCAAACATCATGCCACAAGACTCTGAGTATAGCAGATTTTTCCCAACTATTGGATTAGAGAAAATTATACAATAGGAATGAAGAACCTAAAGCTGTATGTGATAGGAATTTTCTCCAGTCTAGGGATAAGCACTCTAATACTTAAGTCCTTCATGGAAGGGAGGATGGTTCCTTTCACTGATAAGATTACATGTCCTCTCTCTCCTCCTCTATCCCCACCTCTTTTCTAATCTCTTCCCACTGAACCTCCATGCAAGTTTTAGAAACCTCTCTTCCAATCTGTAAGAGTTAATCTCCCCACCCCCAGGGGTACATGTACTCCAATTCAAATGATCCATTCTAGAATAAAGTTCTATTTGGGGGTGGGGGTGAGAAGGAAGCAAAACTTTAGCAGAAGGGTCAATAATGGTTTGACAATGCAATCTGCAGGGGATGGGCAAAGGCAGGGGTGGGGGGTGTGTGGAGAGTAGCAATCCAAGACTCATGGAGCAGAGCAGGGTGAGTATAGATACTCAGCATCTAGTCTGTCTCTTTTGTGATACCCCCTTCATTAAGAATTGCAAATGTGCCTCTTTGTTCTCCCAATTTTCCAGCAAGTAACTGTTGAACAAAGTGTATAACCTCCCAAGAATAAACAGTATTTTTCTGAAATAATAGTTTAAGTCAATGGCTCTCAACCCAACTGCACATTAGAATTCCGTGATGTTTTTCAAAAATTTCAATGCCCAGGCCCCCGCCTCCAAAGATTCTGCTTTAATTGCTCGGGTGCAAATACTCAAATCAAGCACTGGAAATTATGCTACAATTGTTGAAAAAGTTATTGAATAATACTTTAAGATTTGTCCTGAAGCTTGCTTGCTCTGGAATTTAGAGTCTAAACAGGCTTTCTTTCTTTTAATTTATGCAAACTTTGGGTTACATTTCATGAGACCCAAGTGTTTGAATATAACATTTTTGATTATAATATCTTTAATTGATCATAATATACCTTTAATTCAAGTATAATTAACATACAGTGTTACAGGGCGCCTGAGTGGCTCAGTCGGTTAAGCGTCTGCCTTCAGCTCAGGTCATGATCCCAGGACGCTGGGCTCAAGTCCCACATTGGGCTCCCTGCTTGGTGGGGAGTCTGCTTCTCCCTCTACCCTTCCCCACTGCTTGTGCTCTTGTTCTCTCTCATGCTCTCTCTCTCTCAAGTAAATAAATAAAATCTTTTAAAAAAAATGCAGTGTTATATTAGTTTCAGGTGTACAATATAATGATTCAACAATTCTATACATTACTCAGTGCTCCTCATGATAAGTGTAAATCCCCTTCACCTATTTCACCCATCCCCCTGACAACCAATGAGAGGTTAGTATCCAAAATATATAAAGAACTTACACAACTCAACACCAAAAACCAAATAATCTAATTTTAAAAATGGACAGAAGACATGAACAGACACTTCTCTAAAGAAGACATACAGATAGCCAACAAACACATGAAAAGATGCTCAACATCGCTAATAATTAGGGAAATGCAAATCAAAACTATAATGAGATATTACCTCACACCTGTCAGAATGGTTGAACTCCAAAACACAAGAAATAACAAGCGCTGGCATGGATGTGGAGAATAAGGAACCCTCATGCACTGTTGGTGGGAATGCAAGCTGGTGTAGACACTGTGGAAAACAGTATGGAGGTTTCTCAAAAAATTAAAAACAGAAATACCATATGTACTATATGTTGGCTAACTGAACATAATAAAAAGAATACCATATGATCCAGTAATTCCACCACTGGATACTTATCCAAAGAAAACAAAACACTAACTCAAGGGGCTCCTGGGTGGTTCAGTTGGTTGAGTGTCCGACTCATAGTTTTGGCTCAGGTCATGATCTCAGGGTCATGGGATCAAGCCCCACATTGGGCTCCCTGATTAAAATGGAGTCTGCTTGAGATTCCCTCTCCCTCTGCACCCTCCTGCCACTGCTTGCACGCACATATTTTCTCTCTCTCTCAAATAAATAAATAAATAAAATATTTTTTAAAAAACACTAATTCAAAGGGATACTTGCTTCCCTATGTTTATTGAAGCATTATTTATAATAGCCAAGATATGGAAGCAACCCAGTGTCCACCAATAGATAAAGGGATAAAGAAGATGTGGTATATATACATATATATACATACACACATACAGAATGGAATATTACTTAGACAGCCTTTCTTAAAGAGAGCTCAAGGAGTATTAGTTTGGTGAGATTTCAACAGGTATTGGAACCTAAAAAGAAAATTTTAAAGGTTCTGTGCTCAAATAGGTTTTGGAAAAATCTAAACTCCAAAAGAAAATAAATCTTCCCTTGCTGCAGGATTTTTCAGGGACTGTGATGTGTCAGTATGCACAGTGACTCTCCAAGAGGCTATGTATAGTATGAAGTATTTTCTAAACTTACTTGGAAATAAGAATTTTTGATTGTTTGTTTTGTAAGATGGCTCTCGGAATCTCTGTCCAAGAAATATAGGTTGAAAAATACTAGCCATCCTTAATTTAAAGAAATTACTTTAAAATTATTATTTAAGAAGCAAATTAGTCATATTATTAACTATATCTTTGGCTTAATCTTTAAGATTTCACTTCTCTACACAGTGAACAGACCTACTGAATGTTGGATAATCAGACAAATCCACTGATACTCTTTCCATTGAACAGTGGAGTCCATATCCCCTCTCCTTGAACAGAAGTGAGTTTGTGATTCTATCAGCCTAGAGGATTATGTAGGCTAATCATAAAGACCCACGCAACTTTGGCTTTGTTTGCTAGAACATTTACTGTTGGAGCTCTAAGCAACACATATTTTATAAAGTAAATATGCCCTCCCAAAAAATTCATATGTTGAAATCCTAACCCCTAATGTGATGCTATTAGGATGTGGGGCCCTTAGGGGGTAAATAGGTCATGCGAATGGACCTCTTATGAATGGGATTAATGCCCTTGTAAGAAGAGACAGGAGAGCTTGCTCTCTCTGTTCTGCTCTTTAAAGCTATTCCCAGTTGTTCAAATATTCCCAGGTGCAGCCCCCAGACATCCTGAAACAGACAAGCCATCCCCACAGTGCTCTGTTAGAATTCCTGATCCACAGAATTTGTGAGCATAGTAAGTTTTGGGGTGGCTTATTATGCAGCAGCAGATAACCAAAACAGTCTAAAATAAGCTGTAAAGACATATGGAGACTCAATCACAATTTTAACAGAGCACATTGAGAGAAGGAAGATACAAAGGGGCATGAGGAAGACAAGTCAGCTCCACAGGTAAGTGGGAAAGGCTTAAATAGATGCTCTATTCTCCTAATTTTAGAGAGATGGCCCCATCATATCTACAAGGAGAATAAAGCTAGTGCCTGGCAGGGAAATGGGCTGAAACATCAAAGGTCCTTGGTTTATGTCTTGTTGACATGACAAACAGTGCTTCCATCAGCACCTTGTGACCCACCACAGTGGCTAGCCAGCGAGAATGAGAGTCTTGAGCCCCTCCAGCTTGCGCTCATCTCAGCATTTTCTCCCCAGGCTGGCAGGGCCAGCTTTCTGAAACACACCCACTAGGATCCCTCCCTTCCTCCCCTGCAGAGGTCAGCAAACTAGTCTTGCTCTCAGCACAAGAAAGAGATTGGTGGCTTGACTGTTAGAGGGGAAGAGGAATAGCTCCCAGCCACGGTATTGGAGAATGAGGTCTTTGGAAGGACGGTAGAAGCTGTTTTCTTACTGTGGAGTTTGCATTCTTATTTGTATATCCAGTTATCACAGTTGGGTCTTCATCTGGATCCAGAGTTATCATATTCTAAATTATCCACATATTTATATTCTCATTGTATTCCCACTTATTACCTTTGTACTCTCAGCCAGGTGAAGCTGTCTAGCCTCACGAAGATGATGGACGGGGCAGAGAAAGGGAGTAACTCTCCTCTCCTCTTACAAGACAATGGGAGCAGGAAGAGTTCAAATCATCATCTTCGTCATCACCATACTTGCCATCAACATCACTATCCTCACCATCACAGGGGCTACATTTACCAAGCACTTCCTATGTAGCAGTCATGGCACTTATGCCATTTAACCACCAAACAGCACTACGAGCGATGTTCAGAATTTCAAATGACTTGCCTAAGGATGCAGCTAGTAGTGCCTGAGGTAGGATTTGAACCCAGGCCTGTCTGAATATTACCAGGGCAATGACTCTGGCTTCAGAGACCTAGTCCTGCTGCCTGGCTCCTGTCTTGTCCCCACCGCCTTCCTTCCTAATAGGATTAACTTGTTTCTAGAGACTTCCAGTCACAAAGGGAAGAGGTTCTCTCAAGCCAAGACTTGGGGGGTAAGGAGAGCCATTTTCAAAAAGAGAAAAAATAGTTGAACTTCGTGGGCCTGACAGCAGTTCCACTAGAGAATAACAATCATAGCAGTAATAGCCAACATTTATTAGGCACTTACTGTAGCCAGGTTCAGGCTAAATGCTTATGTTGTGAGAATGAGAATTAGAAGGTGATAAGAAGAAGAAGAAGAAGAAGAAGAAGAAGAAGAAGAAGAAGAAGAAGA
>NW_022589774.1:7955745-8085251 GCF_004348235.1 Phoca vitulina | reverse complement strand
AAGAAGAAGAAGAAGAAGAAGAAGAAGAAGAAGAAGAAGAAGAAGAAAGAAGCAGCAGCTCTTAGGTTGGGTCTCACACTTGGAGCCAGTATTTTATGAGACCACACTAGTCCTGTGCATGCCACTCTCTGCCTCAGTTTACTCATCTGCCAAGTGGGACAATATCTGTTTCCACTTTATGAAATTATTGTGAGGATTAAATGAAGTAATATTTATGAAGCACTTAGAATAGTGCCTAGCAAGTAGCAAGTGCTATGTAAGTGTTTGCTTTTGTTCTTTAGAGTCCAAGAAAACAAATCAGTTCATCTCAGGGAGCAAGAAGACCAGGGATGTTGGGATGGGTGTGAGAGAAAAGTTTCTATTGCTCTATTCCTTCCTCCAGCAGGAAGGTCCCTCTGGCCTCAGCAGGACTGTATCTGTCCGTTTTCACATCCCCCGGTTACCAGCACAGTGCCTGGCTCACAGCAGGCTTTCTAAAAATGGCTGTTAGATACT
The DNA here is from genome assembly GCF_004348235.1 of Phoca vitulina. NCBI lineage: Eukaryota > Metazoa > Chordata > Mammalia > Carnivora > Phocidae > Phoca > Phoca vitulina. Next base: position 8,084,756 of record NW_022589774.1, on the reverse strand, counting down.
AGATTTCTGTCCATGGCTTCCTTCTCCACCCCCTCCCAATCCTGGTTAATAGCTCCACATTTGGAAAGTTCGTCTTCAGAAGGAAAAACAACCCGTGGAACATCCATTGGCAGGAGACTTCTCCTTCTCACTCCTTCTTTTGCCCTGCTATGCCTTGCCTGCCCCATCTGGCTGGCCTAACCCCTTGTCCAGACTGATGATGATCACTCTCACCAACCCCCGCTGGGTCTGGCCCTTTTCACCATTCACTGCAGAGAATGGAGCTGGTGTCTAGGAAATCTCCTCCTGCTGGTGAGTACATCTCAGTCTCTGGCCCAACATTAGATTTGGGGTCTTCAGGCCTCATATAAGGAGACCAAGTTCCTCAAATAGGCTGTGGGATATGGTTCTCCCATTTTGCAGATGAGCAAACAGGCTCAGGGGATTGAGCGACCCAGTGTCACTCAGGTATAAGCAGGATGCCAAGATTTGAGCTCAGGTCTATCTGATTACAAATTCGAGTTCTTTCCACTATAATATTTCCCTCTTCTGCACCTCTCCTACTTCATTCCCCCCACCCTTTTTTCAGCTTTCCATGCAAATTGGTCCCATTACTTCTAGGAATTTGCCCTTTCTGCCTTGGTTGTAAGGAGTAGCCATCTCCACTAACTTGCAACCTGTGAAAATCTACCCCACCCACAAATGTCCTCATGCTCTCCCCACCTTTAAAACCTCCTCTGTGCACACACCCATGATACTGCAATTTGTTGGTCTTTTTAATTTTTTAATTTTTTTTTTTTTTTTGGTTGTTGCAATTTCTTTTTAAATCCTACCAAGTGGACTGGGGGGTGGGGAAGTCAAATAGTTACTATATTTATACAGTGAATGGGTTTAGGTGATAATAAAGACAGATGTTGCTATAGCAACTAACGTTCCAGGATCCCATACAATCTTTTTGCCTTTGTGCAAAGTACACTGGGTGGTAGCTAACATCTCGCTGAATGGTCTGTGCAGAGCAGGGCATCCTGACCACTGTGGTCAGTTCAGGGCCAGATTACAAACATGGGGCTCCTTAGCTTCCAAAACACTGGCTGCCACTCACAGGTCCCGGTAAACCTGGCTGCCAGCGCGGTTGCAGGGAGCCATTCAGAGGCTGCCCTGTCTCCCTCCTGGGTGAACTCTCCCCCTTGCTCCCCATTTCTTTCCTTCTTTTTTCACACTGATTCTAAGTTATACTAACCAATTAATGACAGCTGAGGTTATTTTCTGAACACCACTGGTGGTAGAGGGGTCGTGTATTCACTTGGACCATAACATGCCTTGGTGTGAGAGAGAAAGCCCTGGGGCACGGCCTGTATGTTGTGCAGGTGGAACAGCCCAGGCCCCTTTCCCTGGGACCTCTCCCCTTCTTGCTGGGAGTTCCTACCCGAGAGCCTCCCACCACCCTGCTGGCCCCAGGTGCCAAGTACCACAGGTGCTCTCCCTCACCCACACAGTCAAAATTGTCCCCCTATGCACCACACAGAGGGGGAAAGACCTGGCTGGAATTTAGAGGGCATGTGTTCTAGCCACACATGACCCCCAGGAGCTGTGACCTCCGGGAGTCCTAGTCCCCTCCCAGGTGACAGAGGGCTGCATCTCAGTGCCAACCTAGTAGGATTCATTCACAAGAAGGGCAAAATGATAATACGTGACAAATGCACTTCCCACTGGTGTTTTGCCTTTTCTCACAAAATAGGAGCCTTAACCCAGTTTTCTTCTCTGTGAATTGGAAACAATATCTGTCTCATGGGTCTGTTTCTAGAGGATCTTATCTACTGCATGCTTTGTACTACCACTTATTTTTAATGGTTCCCAAACATCTACAATCCCAAATTCCCAGCCCAGATCTCTTCCCTGAACCCTACATCCACATGTCAAGCTCACAACTGGCAGCTGTGTGCCCCTCAGACACCTCAAACTCACTATATCCCCCAACTGAGCTCATCAGCTTCCCCTATAAATCTTTGCCTCCCTCTGAAGCAATAGCTCCATCTTCTATTTCTTGCTTCTCCTTACACACCCACAGGACCAACCAACCACCCAGTTCTATGGAGTTCACCTCCCAAGTATTTCTGGATGCCTTCTTTCCAACCTGAAATAATTGCCCTGGTCCTGACCTTCAGTATTGCCAGCCTCTAATGGGCCTTCCTCTCCCTAGTTTTGTCTCCATTAATCCCATCTTTCCCACAGATTCCAAAGGGCCCTTTCAACATGCAGAGGTGATAATCTTCTCCCTGCCACCTACAGAAAAGTCCAAACTCCTCTATGAGTCTCTTCAGAATGCAGCCTTTGCCATCTCCCTAGCCTCGCTAATCTCCACACCTCATTCACCTCATTCCTGGACCACAAACCTGCTTATAGTCCCTGACAAATCCATGGCACCCCTCACCTTTGTGCCTTTGCTTAGCTTTGTGTCCTCTCTGCTTGGGATGGCCTCTCTACACATATGTCCCTCTTTCTTCCCCTTTCCCCATCTTCCACATTCAGAGCATTACCCTTCTGATTTCCCTGGGTGAGCCTTCTTGAAATCCATATGCATATCTCTCTCGTCACATTCACCATGTTGTCCTCTGTATATATGCTCATTTCACCCACCATATAGTAAGCTCCACTGTGGCACAGACTAACCACCACTCATTCATCCATGTGCCTCTAGCTCCTAGCTCAGTGCAAAGGCTCCAAATTATGTCTGATGGAAGTGTGAATGAATGAAATATTTGGAAGAGAATCTTTCTCTAAAAACTGAACTGAACCCACAGACATAATAGCATTATTTTCTACCCACCTGAGCCAAGTGAAGGCGATATTGTTAAATTGGATGACCACTTCCAGATTCTAGTTGCAATGGTCACTTTTGCCTGTCAACTTAACTTGGCTGTAGTAGCTAGTTATTCAAGCAAACACCAATCTAGGTGTTTCTGTGAAGGCATTTTGTAGGTGTGATTAACATCTTTCAGGAGAATATCCTCAATAATCTTGGTGGGTCTGATCCAATCAGTTGAAAGACCTTTCAAACAGAACTGAGGTTTCCCTGAAGAAGAAGAAATCCTGCCTGTGGACTGCAGCTTTAGCTCCTACTGAGAGTTTTCAGTCTTTCCTTCCTGACAGCCTGCCCTATGGATTTCAGATTCGCCTAGCCAGCCCTTACAATTGTGTAAGCCAAGCCCTTGCACTAAATCTCTTGAGACACGCACACAAGTATATACACATGTATACACTACTATACACATATCCTATATATATATGACAGTATCATATATTCTGCCAGTTCCATTTCTCTGGTAAAATCCTGACTCATATACTAGCCTTCAAAGACCTAGAAAGTCCTTAATTTTGGACCAAAGCTCTTCCAGGGGGGAGCACACTTAGGAGCTCTTCCGATGTGCCCAATTTACAGTGCCTTTGCAACATCCACAAGAAGTGGGTAGGTGGTGAAGATCACGCTTCCTTTGCTCCAGGAGAAACTCAGCACAGGGTGGTTCAACAGCTTTACAAGACGGCACAGTGGGACTGCTTGTCAGGCATCCTGTCTCTGAGCCCAGGGCTCCCCAGCAGATCAAGTCTGAAGCATCAGTAATTTGTATTGATAAGAAGAAAAGGCTGCTGTAGATGATTGAACTTGGCCAATTAACAAGTAAACAAACATGCAATTGCAAGCCAGAGCCCTGGCTAACCCAATGTACTCTGCTCATTTAATTTGACATGAGACATTTAGTTTTAATTAGGACAATGCTTCATGGTATGTTAGTAGGAGTCCTGTAGTATACATTGTGAAAATAATGAAGGCTTAGCAACGAGCCCTGTTTCAGCACTCTGCTATTAAACCTTCACTGAGAAGGGAGGTAAGGCTGCCAGGCTCTTTGTCGAAATGATTGGGCTTGGAAATTAGCATTGTTAGAAAGAGCTAGGTGAGACAGAGTCTGGCAAAGCCCCCAGACTCAAGCAAACCCTGGAACACTCAGCTCATGAAACTAAGGACCAAGCCTACTGCTGAACCCCAGGATCACCCAGCTTTGGAGATCTGAACAAGGCATGAACCCCCCCCCCCAACTTCCCAGTGGCCAAGAGGGCAGGATGGACACTGCCCAGGAGAACATTAAAGCAGTCACCAGAAGGAGAATATCCCAGCTCAGATCCTAGTTGGTCATACTCAAACGCCGTTAACCTGAGCCTTCCTTGGGAAACCATTTGTCCCTAGTAGGAGGGAATGAGGATTCAGGCCTCACCGTCTCACTTGTTGGATGAGAACTGGGCCTCTCCCTTTCTTCTGCCTTCTTCAGTGTGCTCACTCAAGTCACTTCATCATGAGATGGTCCTGTTCATGCCCAGGATCGGATAGCTAGATTTGCTCCCCTCCCTCTCATCCACCCAATTTCAGTTTGAATTCCACACCTCTAGTCTTTCCAATTATCCTTTCTTGCCCTCTTTCCAGCCAGACACTGGGGTATCTTCACCCCCTCCCTGGCTGTCCCCTAAGGAACTACTATCCTTTATCCCTCAGCACAGAAGCATCCCCATCACTATTCTTTCCCCCATTATTTGCAATGCTCACCTTGCTTCTCTCATTTGTGGAACAAGAAGGTTGTCTTTTAAAGCAGTTCCAGGTATCATTGAATAAGTGGAAGATATTTGCCTAGGACAGGAGACAACTCTTCCCATCTGCAAAGTCACCAGCATGTTAAAGAAAATGCACTGACCTGAGAGACATAAGGAATATGGTCTAGGCCAGCTCTTACCACCAACTCTAAAGTCTTGGGTAAGTCATGCACTTCTTGGCCTCAGCTTCCCTTTTATAAAATGAAGGAGTTAGGCTAGACCATTTCAAGATGCCAAAGGAGAAAAAGCTCATTTGCCCACAGCCATCCCTTTTATACTTACTGTGTCACTACCTCTATGCTGCCTCTCTCTGCTCTATCCTTCCTTCCCTCCCACTTTGCCTCCCTCCTTCCCTCTTCTTCTCCAGCCCTGATTGCCTCTCTCTCTCTCCTCTCCCTCCCCACCCATTGTCTCTCCCTCAGAATTCAGTGAGTCACCACCAAGGCAGACAATCTATAAATCTCTATCTCCATGTTTCTGCAGCCCCATCGTGTGGTACCTAAGTTGCTCAACCAGTGAAAATAGTCCCAGAACCTCTCAGCATGAAAAGAAAGAGGAACGTTGGTGGGATATCAACTACTGTAATGGGAATGCTTTAAAGGAGTCCACAAATCTTCAGACCCCTTCAAGGTGAAAAAATTAGGGAACTTCAACTCTTGGGAATAAAATTTGGAGCCCTGGACAGTGAATATATGTCAGTTGCAGGGGTGGAACGGGTGTGTAGAGCATCTTAACTGATTCGTGTGTTTTGTGAACTCATATTAACATTACTAAGTGCATGGCATCAAGTTCAGAGTCGTTTATGAGTAAGACACCATCCCTACCCTCAAGGCACTCTGTGTATGGTGGGGGAGATGGACATGACGAGAGGTAATTATACAGAGAGGAAGCAGTGGGTGTGTGGGAGCACAGCGGAAGGCTACTGAATTCACTCAGGGGTTAGAACAGACTTCTTGGAGGAGGGGACAGACGACTTAAGACCTGAAAGAGTGCCTTCATCTAACTCAGTATGTCAGCAGCATTTGACGCAGTTAATACACCCTCTTCCTGGAAATACTTTCTTCACTTAGTTTCCCTCCTATTCAGCCACTCCTTCCTAATCTCCTTTGCTGGTGCCTCCTTATCTTCTGAAGTTTTAAATGTTAGAATACCCAGCACTTGATTCTTGGACCTCTTCTCTATTGCTCTCACTCCCAGAGAGCTCAGCCATATCTTGGCTTTAAGTACCACCTGCCACTAGAAACCACCAAATTTTTATTCCTAGCTCTGACCTCTCCCCTCTAACTGCTAACTTAACTTTCCCCTGCAAGGTCCAATAGGTGTCTTTAACTTACTACGAATGGAACTGGACACTCAATTTCTACCCTCGCTTCCCCCAAAACTGCATTCCCCTCAATCTTTCCTCTCAAAAGTGTTCTCTTCTCTCGTGCCAGCATCCAATCAGTCAACACATCTTGTGTTATCTCTCCTTAAACATGTAATCCTAATTTGGCCCCTTGTCACCACCTCTACTGTTCTCACCTTGGGCCAAGCCACCATACCTCCCTCTGAGACTCCTGCATTAGCCTGCTATCAAATCTCCTCACCTCCATTTGGTCCTTAAAATCAGAGTGATGTAAAACTGTAAGCCAGATCATGTCACTCACCTGCCCCAAAAGCCCCAGTGGTTTTCTGTCACTCAGAATGAAATCCCAAATCCCTCCCATCCCCCCAGAAGAATCTGATGTAATCAGAGAGGCCCCCACCTCTCTGCTCTCAACTCCTACTAGTCCCACCACTCTCACTGGCTCTAGCCACACTGCCTGGTTCCTAGTCCTTGAATGTGCCCAGCACCACTCCCCCACCTCCTCTTCCAGGTCTGCTCTGTCTACTCAACCATCTTTCCCCAGATACCTGCTTGACTTTCTCCTTCACTTCAAATGTTATCTCAGGTACGATCTTCAAAGAGCTCTTTTCCTGAAGGTACTATTCACAGAAGAAATCAAGAAGAGGTTTTTGCTCCCCTAAGGATTAGCAATGCTAAGAGGCGGACACCACCTTACTCATAGTCCTGAAGGACAAGGAAAGGAAATGGTGTTACCAGAGCCCACCTAAGAGCCACAGCCATGGGCAAGACTGTGCTTGGTAGACTTGTGGCTGGAACTATGGCTGAGCAGGAAGCAGGAAGAACTTTTCCCATCTTCGGGTCTCACGAAGCTGCATACTTTTGCCAAACACAACCAGGAGCCAGAAGGCAAGAAAGCCCTAGTGCTACAGCCCATGGAGTTCAGGTTCAAGAGCACACAGCAGGGCAGCAAAGAACAGAGAACATATTTGGGGCAAATGGAGATTACTCAGCACCTCGATATTTCTGGTTCCTCTCCTTCCAGGCCCAAGGTAGGGACTTACATTCTCTGCCAAGCCCTTAAGTCAGATCAATGTCACTTCCAGATGTAAGTGATCACATTCCCCCTTCAGCCTACTGTAATGACCAGGGACACTTCAGAACATAATGACGTGGTCTGCCCGGGTCCCAATGTGATAAGCATGTGGAGTAGAATCCCCTGTTGTCCCACAGTGGACATATAGCAAAAACAAAAAAGATAAGCCCTGAGATTGGGGGTTATTTGTTACTGCAATTTGATCTAGTATGTTCTGACTGATACACTTCCTCTGCTAAAATAGCATCCTCCCTCACCCTTATACCTTACTATGCCTTGTTTTTTTCATCAGACTTATCACCACCTGTAAACTTCAATAGTTGTTACTTGTCTGTCTCCCTCCTCTAAAATGTAAACCATGGGACTTTGTTTTGTTCACTATTAATTCTCAGCACCTAGAACAGCACCTGGTAAATAGCAGATGCCAAAATTCTTTGTTGTTGAGATGAATGAATAAATGGGCTCATAACAACCAACATGACTTAGGCACATTCTCAGGAATTGTATATGGACAACTCTGAGGAAGTGAAAGATAAAACAATTCACTAAGTTCACCCAGCTTAAGTCATGAGGTGAGTCGTGAAGGCATTTTGACTCCAGAGCCCAGGCGCTTGACCACTCTGCCTTGCCACTTCCCAGTATGAAGGGGGCTTGGTGGGGAAGCACAGGACAGGCCATCCAGGCAAAGGTCAGAGGTCGGAAAGAGCTGGGGTATTCCACATAAGTATTAGTTATGGCTGGAGCCAAGAGTGACAACCAATAAACTACCCAGGATAACAGGGAAAATTAGGAACTTTGCTTGGCTATGTAAAAATAATGCTAATTACAGTCATTTATGTGAATTGCTTACCATTTCTGCCTAATTATCAGGCAGCACAACAATTAGGTAGATCTTTAACTAATGTCAATCTAACTTTGTTTAAAGTTTTATTTGATTATAACTGTAAAAGCTAAAAATAAGAGCTTAGTCCAACAATGAGTTTGTTGTTCATGAGAACTAATTCCTTGCCCAGAATTTAAAATTAGAAAGGAGCTACCTGGTCTTTTTTTTTTAAGATTTTTATTTATTTATTGACACAGAGAGAAAGAGAGAGAGCACAAGTAGGCAGTGGGAGATAGGAGTAGCAGGTCCCAGCCGAGCAGAGAGCCTGACACGGTGCTAGATCCCAAGACCCGGGGATCATGACCTGAGCCACCCAGGCACCCCCAGAAAGGAGCTACCTGGTCTTTACCAGTTATTAACTGTACTCTTTAGTGATCTTCCAGGAATAAGGGTTTCACCAGGACCAGAAGGTCCTTGAGGCAGGTACTGTCTAATTTTTCATGGTATCATTATCCCCTCCCCACCTGAGCCCAGCTCAGCCCTGACTGGGGGGTAGGGGTGGCCTCTGTGCCAGTGTTCATCTGTTAGTGCTCTCTTTCTAGAAAAGATGGTCCTGGCTCATGTGTCTGAGTCTCCTCTCACTGTCTGGGCTGAGGGTGTGAGATCGGCCGGAACGTGCCAGGTCTATAACAGCTACAGACAGTGGCAGGAGCATTTCCTAAAACCCTGTAATAGGCCTTCAGAGGAGGTGTGGTGAGGGTAGGAGAGAGCATTTGGTGGCCTAAAGCTAGCTGAGAACCAACAAAATGTTATAATAGAGAGGCCAGCTGTTCCCCAGTGTCCATTTTTGCCTTCTAGGCAAAGTTTTAGCCAGGCATATGGCATCCCAGATGAAGGCCATATTTCTAGGCTTCTTTGCAGCTAGGTGTGGCCAGTAGGAAGTCAGCAGAAGGAATGTGTGCAAATTCAAGACCGTGCATCGAAGAGAGAAGAAATGAAATTCCCTTCCTGTTTCTCCTCTTTCCTCTGGCTGATATACAGGCAGGATGTTAGAGCTTAGCAAGCCTCCTTGGACCAAGGATACAATGCAGGTGTTGAGATGACAGAGTAGCAGGATCAAAGGAGTCAGAGCTGTGGGGCTGAGAATCACACCACTACAGAGCCGTGCCGCCATGCACATGCAACAGATGTAAGTCACCGTAAGAGCACAGAAAATAGTAAAATGTGGTAAAATAACTAGGAAGTGGTTCTGAGTATTCGTTACTTTGCTTTTAATATATTTTATTCCTTTCAAGTTTATATAATTTAATTTTTAATGAGGCCTATGTTTAACAACCAGCTCTTAAGATTTCTGAAGATTTGTGCCCGCTCCAGCTTCGGGTCTTTGTTAGAGTAACAAAATCTGCATCCTAACTAATACAAAGGTGATGGAGGAAGTGGGAAATAGGTTGAGATCATGTTCTCCGATGTATGTGATATATAACTCAGCCCCTGGATGACCTGGGGTTACCTGAAAAATGATGTTGTTCCAGGGATAACTTTAAAAAACAACAACAACAAAATTCTACAACTTCTATCAGTTATTATTTGAAAAAATTTCTTACAGCCTAACTCCAACTTAAAGATACCCCTGTCTGTGGAGAGCTGCTGTTCCAGATGATTGTTGAGAGCCTTCCTGCTCCAAAGCCCAGTGTTCCTACATAGCTCGCTTGAGCATTTCTGCCTCTTTCCCAACTGCTTCTCTTGGGATCTTCTCTTACCAGTGTAAGGGCCAAGAGGACATTGCTCTGGTGAGAGGCATAGGACCTGCCTAACCTCTCACTTTTACAAAACACAGAGCGAAAGGCAAGTATTAGCCATTCATTCAATAAATGAGCACAGATTAAGTGGACCAAAACGTGTCTCAGAATAATGTGTTTAGTAGAATCCCACTTGTTAACAGTAAGAAAGGAAGCAAGGGAGGGAGGGAGGGAGGGAAGACGGGAGGGAGGGAGGGAGGAAGGGAGGAAGGGAGGAAGGAAGGAAGGAAGGAAGGAAGGAAGGAAGGAAGGAATGAAGGAAGGAAGGAAAGGGAGAAAGAAAGAAAATCTCTAGTCTCATTCTACTAGACTTTAGGAACACAAAAAAGTAATTCAGAATCAGCCCCTGTTTTTAAGAATCTTATGCCTAGCAGGAAAGACAGATGACTAACTAAGTATAATTCACTAGGTTTGCTCTATGGTAGAGACGCATAGCCCTAGCAGTGCTTCTTCTGTTGCTAGAGAAGGTAGCAAACAGGCATGGAGAGGAAGTATGTGGGGGGGAAAGTGGACTTATGCGCACATCCCAGCTCCATGACTCACAGATCTGAGATCTTGAATAAATTACACAACTTCTCTAAGTCCTGTTCCTCATCCTGGTACCTTGATGGGGCAGTCAGTGCTCGATAACCATTAGAACACATGAGGAAATGAAGGATCGAGAAACATGAATGATTCATCCAAGACCAAACTATAGTGGATGACAAATCCGGAATTCCAAACCAGGGGTGTGATCCCCAGGGTGCCTTGAACACAGTAAGAACCTTGAGTTTTCTAGGTGCTCAATAAATGCTTGTTGAATTAAGACTGAATTTCTGGAAAATTCCATACATTCCCATACCTTCTCCCTTTAACTACAGCCCCCCATCACTACCTCGTGGCAGACAGTCCCTCCCTTGCTGTCCTGCCTGCCACTTCCTTGCTGTATATTCAATAAACTTCTATCTCCTTAAAAAAAAGAAAGATTGAATTTCTAATTTAAAGTCAACTTTTTCATCATAGACTCATTTAAAACTAAAATAGTAATTCAAAGGGGCACATATACCCCAATGTTTATAGCAGCAATATCCACAATACCCAAAATATGGAAAGAGCCCAGATGTCTATCAACAGATGAACAGACAAAGAAGATGAGATATATATATACAATGGAATACTACTCAGCCATCAAAAAGAATGAAATATTGCCATTTGCAATGACGTGGATAGAACTTTTATGCTAAACGAAATAAGTCAATCAGAGAAAGATAAATACTGTGTGATTTCACTCATGTGTGGAATTTAGGAAATAAAACAGATGAACACAGGGGAAGGGAAGGAAAAATAAAATAAGATAAAACAAGAGAGGGAGACAAACCATAAAAGACTCTTAACTATAGGAAACAAACTGAGGGTTGCTGGAGGGGAGGTAGGTAGGGGGATGGGGTAATTGCATGATGGGCATTAAGGAGGGCATGTTGTAATGAGCACTGGATATTATATGCAACTGATGAATCACTACATTCTACCCCTGAAACTAATAATACAGTATATGTTAACTCAATTGAATTTAAATAAAAAATCTAAAAAATCAAAATAAATGAAATTTAAAAATAAAGATAAAGGCTTTTAAAAAAACTAAAATTAAGACTGTTGAATCTCAGATCTGTACCTCTGAAACAAATAATGCAATAGATGTTAAGAAAGAAAAAAAGAAGAAGAAGAATGTAGCAGGAGGGGAAGAATGAAGGGGGGGAAATCGGAGGGGGAGAAGAACCATGAGAGACAATGGACTCTGAAAAACAAACTGAGGGTTCTAGAGGGGAGGGGGTTGGGAGGATGGGTTAGCCTGGTGATGGGTATTGAGGAGGGCACGTTCTGCATGGAGCACTGGGTGTTATGCACAAACAATGAATCATGGAACACTATATCTAAAACTAATGATGTAATGTATGGGGATTAACATAACAATAAAAAAATTTTTTAAAAAATTTAAAAAAACTAAAATTAAATTAAAAGAATAAATCATTTAACCATAACACTTAGGAAAGGCAAGACAGAGAGAGGTCAATGGACTTCCCAAGACCTCACAGCAGGTGGGGCCAGCCCCCAGGTCTCCCACCTCCTATCACTCCACCCCACCCAGGTTCAGAGGTCCCCTCCTGCTGTTGCCTGCACATCTCCCCTCTCTCCAGCCCATGACACTAGTGATCACTCATCAAACCTATCCTCCTTGAGCTTTCAAGACGCCACTTGCTCCTAATTTCCCTCCCACTTCACTGTCAGCTCCCTCCAGTGTCCTGTCTGGCCAGCTCCTTCTCTACCCCTGTGATATTTTCTGTGGCTTTGGAGGAACTTGGACTTCCCTGTGCCTCTGGAAAGCTAGGTCAGGCCAGGATGGGCACTAGAGTGGATTTGAACTCCTGAGGCCAAGACTTACCCACTATCTTGGGCTGCCTCTTCGGAACAAGACATACAGTAGACCCCCTGGGCTGAATCCTCTCAACAATAGTTGACAGACCTCGGTTTGACGTAAACCTACAAGATGAGGAAAATGAATCTGCATACATATTTTCCTTCTTACATCAACATTCAAGTTCAGTTTGCTTGTGGCCCACATCCTGTGCAGTTGGGTCTAGAGTCTACAATGTTCCCAGCCCCTTCCTTCTTGTTTTCATTTGAAAATGAAATGTTGCTCCGTGTGCCATTGATCACATTGAGCTTTGCATTTTTCTCTGGGCATTTTTCTCCACAGTCGCAAATGCCCCTTTAAAGTCTTCGAGATGGTTTTGGCAAACACCCAGGCCAAAACCCCACACCTCCTGAGATTTCACTCCCTCGTGCCAGCAACCCCTCACTCTGGTGTGTCAAGTCCACCAATTCCATACTTCGAAAGCCCTCCACAAAGCCAGCCCCTCCCGTCCTGAGACCTCCCTTCTTTCCCCAAGTCACAACCTTCAACAGGAAGGAGGGATGAAAACACCCCATGAGCCCCCAAGTCCTTCTATTTCTTACTCAAAATGTCAGGGTCTGGGGAGACACGCTCGAGGTTTGTTTTTTACTCTGGACTGGATTGTTTTTCCTGTGTGAATCAGCAGAAGGGGGCAGTCATGAGAGACTTGAACCGCATGCTAAACCCTGTCACATTCCAAATTAGAAGAGATGACGGAAATGTGAGTGATTTGTAAGTAGTAGAGTACCAGTAAGATATTAGATGGTAACAGTTATTTGAGATGAGCCACCCAGGAGGATGGTGGCCTATCTCCATTTTAGTCCTGTCAGATCCGGTAGAGTATCGCTGATTTTATACCTTAAGGGGAGGGGTCACCAATCCTCGTAACACTACCTCCAGGGAGCCCACCAGGATACCTCCTACCTTCCAGATAGTGCCTGCAGACATTGTTCTGTTGGGAGAGCATCTGTTCAGCCAGATAGACTAAACAGCTCTTGGATACACCTTTGTTTTCTCTGATTTGCCACTCTTACGCCCTTGAGCTCCTGTTATATCACCAAAGACCTGCCCCTCCCACCACTAGTTAAATGGCCAAGACCTTCCCACACAAGGGCTTCTTGACCAGTGACTTTGCTTCACGGGTTTGCAAAATAACAAATGCAGTTAACATTTATTAAACAGTGAATACATCTGATTTAATTTGATTCTTACATCTATGCTGTGATATCATTAACACATTACACTTCGGAAAATTGGGACTGAGAGAGGTTAACTGCCTTTATTAAAACCCCAAGCTAGTAAGTGGGAGAGCTGAGATTTGAACCCATGGCTGTATCATGCAAAAGCTCATTCTCTTAGCCATTTTGTTAGCCCCCTCATAACTTCAGAGCTAAGAACACAAGTGGTTTATAACTAACTAAAAACCGAGCCCCCAACCCTTTATTCTAGGGAGACCAGGTAAGGAGCCAAGCTCCCTTGCTCAAGCCACAAGCCCCACTTAGATTGCTCAGACAACATCTGCTGCTTCTCAGACTTTCAAGCACATGGGAATCACCTGGAGATCTGGTCCAGATGCAGGGTTCTGACTCTAGGTACGGTGAGCCTGAAAGTTACAGTCCTAACAAGCTCCCAGGTGCTGCTATGCTGCCGATCTAGGTATCACACTCTGAGTATGAGGTCTTACAGGTCTGGTGTTCTGACTCAACTAACTGTGAGCAGCTGATCAGACCATCCGCCAAGGCCGGTTTTCTGGGCGGGAGGAACAGCAAGAGCAAAGACCTAGAATTCTCAGCGTGGATGGTATGTGCTGTCAAAGGATGTCAGGCAATCAGCAGGGCTAGGACCCAAGGCACATGGAAGAATGCAGTAGAACACAAGTCTTAGAAAACAAGTCTGGAAGGAAAAATTTGGACTGAGAACAGCCTCGACTATGATGCTAAGACATTAAAGAGTCAAATTTACACATCTTTTCAACCACACCTCTCTTATGGTGAAATTATCCATTTCTAGCTTCTTAATATCTATCCACCTTATTAGAAATAAGATGTGAAGTCTTGGAATTGTCTTTGTATCCCCTAAATTGCCTTTCACCTGGCCATCTTCAGTAATGAGTAGAGAATGGGAAACACTGGAGTTCTCTGAAACAGGAATGGAAGGACTCTGTGTCACAGACATTAGGAATGGTGGACAGGGAGATGGGTTAGGAGCTTGTCCCAATAGTCTAGGGGTGGAATAACGAGGCTGGAACAAAGATGATGACTGTGGGAATGGATGGAAAGCAGAGAGGCATTCTGGAAGCAATCAGACTGTGTTCTCATTGCCACCCCTCTGCCCCATCCTTCTGGCTCTCTTCGCCCTGTGCTGTTCTTCAGAAGATGGACCCCTGTGGATTGCATCATCCAGGCAAACTTTCCTTCTGCTTCCGGTTGAGCTCAGCCAGTGAGAGGCACCAGTAGGAGACTGGGGAGGGAAGAAATGGAGGACAGAGATCAGGGTATTTCTTTCTATGCCCCCTGACCCTTTGCTTCCTCCCTACATTACCGAGGTTTTGGCAGTGGCTGCATTCATCTATGACCAGAGCTTTAGTAGGGCAGTCCCTTTTCCATGTTGCTTGGGCCCCACAGCCTGTAAGGTTGGGATGCTAACCTATAGGATGAAATAAATGGCCAATGTATGGTGTTACTTCCCCAAAGTCAGATAACCCAGGGCCCGGAGCCAAGAGGCAAAGGTGAGAATGGCCCCTCTTACTACCTAATAACACACTTTAGGGATTTTTGGGGGGGCTCAGTGAGTATGACACATGCTTCCCGTGGCCTACCTGTTGGATTCCCCCACAGGTGCAGCAGACAGTCCCAGCATGCCGTTAAGCTGCTTCTCTGCCAAAGGGCTTTCTCCAGCATTGAGGGAGCTTGCTCCACCCGAGACAGTCTAGAAGTCAAGGAAAAGTTACTCTCTAGGTGGAAACCCTCTGCCAGTGAGGGATGGGAGTAAAGCTCCAGCCTCCCTGTTCGCTGGTAGGATGATTCTTAATTCCACACCATTTCTCAGAGGGTCTCCCGCAGGACCAAACCCAGTTGCCCACAGGAATCTGCTCATTCATTCACCCTTTATTGGCTTTTCTCCCTTTCCCATGCCCTCCCTCTTATTTTCTGGGATCACCTTTCAAAGAAACTACTTGCACCCAGGGCCCCGTCCCAAGGTTGGTTTTGGAGGAACCCAAACTAACAGAGTGCCTTTGGAGCAAGGCTTCCCGCAGAGAACACGGTCTGAGCTACATTCAGTTGGCAGCTGAGCCCGCCCCCGGCCACTTGGGGCTAAATGGACAGTCAGAGGGCAGAGGTGCTAAATGCACAGGAGGCACATATCGGGGCAAACACTGCATTCCCTTCCCCTCCCAGACAACTGGGAGTGTTCCTCGGCTAGTCTCACTCCATGCCTGACCCCAGGGATGGCAGGAGTTAGTGATTAATCATTAGATATAATTTATTTAGAGACACTAGAGGCTGTGCAAGCCATGTACCTGTTTGCTCTTAGATCCATTCCCTGCCCTTCCCCTACTTTGTCCTGTATCACAGAAGACTCGTTTCCCACGCTCCTTTGCCCTCTAGCGGGCCCCGCCAGTGGGGCACTTGTGCTGGATTGGAGGGTGAAAGGAAGCAAGAAGCCCGGGGAGTTCTCCTCTTCTCTCTCCGCTGTGAATGGCCTTTCCAGCTATTCTTTGTCTCTCCCATTACTCTAGCTCTCCCTTGACCTTCCCTCTTTTCATTGTCCCAGCTCCCCGGGGACAGCCCTGGCTTCCAAACTCTGATAAGACACCCCACTCTGGGTCTCAGGGGGCAGCAGCTTCCTGCTGTGCTGGTCCCCAAGCCCCGCGACGTGCCGTTTGTCTCTTTAGCTCTTCCATTGTCTGTATAATTAAATACCCTCTGATGAAAGACTAAGAGCAGCTTCTGTTTTCCTGGATGGATCCTGATGGATGAAGTGACTCGTCCAAGATCACACGACTGGTAAGTGGCAGAGCAGAATCAAACCAGTTCTGCTGCCCTGAAAGCCCTCCATTGTGTCCCCCGCTGTGCCATCCTGCCACCCTAATCGCCTCAGAGGGCTCCAGGCCTAGACATCTCACCAACACTTCTGCTTCCCTCTGGAGCTGAGCATCTGTCATGAGACTCAGGGTTTTCATATTCGGATTCAAGGGTTATTGTGTTAGTGACCTGATTGGCCTGGATCAGAGCTCATTTAGGACCCAAAACACAACAATTACCGGGCCTGGAAGGAAGGCCTCGCTTTGCTTTCGTTCATTTTCTTATTTTGCTTATCCGTGGGCAAGAAGATCTCAAGTCAATTTAGAAGTCCCCCTGCCTCACCCTACTGCATACAAATACACCTCGAAAATCCTCTGGGTTTAAAAGAGAACTTACTTACCCAAGACTTGGAGTAAGGACAAGACGCTGTCTGAGCAAGTGCCCCCACTGGACCGCAAGGCCCACTCCACTCCACTGTCTCTGGAAGATTATATAACAGCCCCCAAGGACCCCACTGTAATTGGCGTGGGTATAGCTGTTTCTCTCCAATTCTCTTGCTGGGTGGAAATGATGAGAAACAGCACGTTCCCAGCTCCTCTCAGGTAGCTCAATGTGAACCCAGATCTGAGGAAAACCACACTGCAAAATAATGAGGTTTCATCTAACGGTGAAGGGGTTATATAACTGGGAATCCGCCCATCAGCCATAACAAAACAATTGGGGAGGGTCCGAAAGACAGAGAGCTCTGTTCTCAGCTATCCATTTGCGTTCTGAGGAGGGTGGGGATGGAGATTAACAGCCCACTAAAGATGCAATTCTAAATTATTCAACTTTTTTTTTTTTAAAGATTGTATTTATTTATTTGACAGAGACACAGCGCGAGAGAGGGAACACAAGCAGGGGGAGTGGGAGAGGGAGAAGCAGGCTTCCTGCTGAGCAGGGAGCCCGATGTGGGGCTCCATCCCAGGAACCTGAGATCATGACCTGAGCCAAAGGCAGACGCTTAACGACTGAGCCACCCAGGCACCCCTCTAAATTATTCAACTTGACTGTCCCCTTAGCAGTGCCAGGAGACTGGGAGGGCTCCTGGGGGGGGGGGGGCTTTTCTTTCTCCACTTTTCAGAAGCTCTCCCACTCTCCTCACACCAAGCTCAGGCCTTGTCTTTCTACTTCCCTCTCTGACCTCCCAGAACAGTTATTATCAGCACTGCTGGCCCTTAAATATTTCTACCTGACTCAGAAAGGGTCATTTCCATCATTTCCACCCAGCAAGAGAATTGGAGAGAAACAGCTATACCCACGCCAATTACAGTGGGGTCCTTGGGGGCTGTTATATAATCTTCCAGAGACAGTGGAGTGGAGTGGGCCTTGCGGTCCAGTGGGGGCACTTGCTCAGACAGCGTCTTGTCCTTAGGAAAGGGTCAGAAAGGGTGATCATTCCCACATTTGAGAAAGAGAGAGAGAATGAGAGCACAAGAAAGATCTCTATGTCTTAACAGCAGAACAGAAATAAATAATGAGCTTTATTCACCAACCTGACAATAGAATGAGCTTTGGTACAAAAGCCTATATCCAAACCAGTTGTTACCAAAACTCTGTCAGAGCAGGTGGATGACAAAGGATTACCTCACACACGTAGGCACACTCACTCTCCACAGACAAAAGTGAAAATTAAACACAGACAGAAAAGACAAATCAATACTACTAGTAAGTACCATAGCTCATCAGATACTAAAATCTCCCAAGGACGTTTTGGGGCACCTGGGAGGCTCAGTCAGTTAAGCATCCGACTCTTGGTTTCAGCTCTGGTCACAATCTCACGGGTTGTGAGATTGAGCCCCACGACAGGCTCCCTGCTCAGTGGGGCATCTGCTTGGAATTCTCTCTCTCTGCCCCTCCCCCCACTTGAGCACACATGCTCTCGCTCTCTCTCTCTAAAATAAATACAGAAATCTTTAAAAAAAAGAAATACTAAAAAGTAAAATCTCTTGAGGACATTTTAAAACTTTATTCCCAGTTCCTGTCCCCAGAAACTGGGCTTTACTGGTCTGGGGCGGAGCCTGGAGGCCACATGCTGGCCAGCCAGGCAGCCGGGCTCTGGGCTGAGCTCAGGTAGCCACCATATCTTCCCAGGAAGGCTTGCCTGGGAACACTCTTCCTTCGTTCATACAAAAAGGAGGAGCCCTTCAGTTCTATTCGCACCCAGTGCAAGGCGGTTCCAAGAATTGAGAAAGAACGTCACAAGATGAGGAGACATCATTTGAGATTTTAAGATTCATATGTTTTTATGTATCAAGCACTTACGTAGCATACCTATATTCCAGACGTTTTTCTAAACACTTTACAAATGTTCATTTACGTCATTCATGCAACCTTGCTACAAATTGTCGGAGGCAGGTACTATTATTATCACCCCATTTTCAAAGAGGGGCAAGTGATTGGCATAATATCACGCACTTAAGTGCTAGAGTCAGGATCTCAACCCAGACAGCCTGACTTCGGAAGGCATACACACACACACATACACACACACACACACACACACACACACGTGTGTGTGTGTTTGTCGCACACAAGCCATTTGAAAACTTGTGTTCAACAAAACTGAACTCCTTGAGGCAAGGATGATGTGTTAGTCACCTGGCCCATAGAGCAAGCCCCCAGTAACCATCACTGGATGGGGGGCCCGCTCTGTGCCAGGCTCTGGGCTAGATACTTTCACATCGAGTTCCACATTAGCCCTCACCAACCCTGCCTCAAATATGCCTCCTCGTTCTCTTTCTTTCTCCTCATGGAAAGGTGACAAGTCTCAGACTAGGAGATATTCACAGGCACATCCTTGCTGTGCTTTTCAAACTGTTTCTGTCTTCCACGGCTGGGAGCCTTTTCTGCTTTCCAGTTCGTGGGATCCTAGGACATGCTTTCCTTGACAGGAGGAAAGAAGGAGGAATGGGAGGTCCTAAGACAGGAGGGGAATGGAGATTCTGGCCGGAGTCGGAGCTTGAAGATTTGGGGGGCATGTCAGGTGTGTGACCTGCCACACCTGGCTGCAGTGTCCTCAGCAAACCCAGGCACACCGACTCACCTCCGCTCCACCTCTTGCCCATCGGTAACCATCATGCGTTTACTACAGGCAGATCCCTTTACAGGATGAGGCAAAGGAGCGTCTGAGCAATTATGCTTGGGTGAATCTAAAGTTATATTTCTCCCTAGTTCAGTTTTGCCCCCAAGATAAAGTCTTAGACTCCCTTGCTAGGCTTCCAGGCATTTCCTGGCCATGCAACGGTTTCAACACACTGTCAGCCCTCTCCATCCCAATACCCCATGATGGCCTCCTAATTGGTCACCCTGTTTCTATTTATGTTCCCCCCAGTCTATTCTCAATACAGCACCAGTGCCATCCTGCTGAAACGTAAGTCAGATCATGCCTTTCTTCTGCTCAAGCCCTCTTGGGTAGGCGGAATTCTGAAATGGTCCCACTGGTGTGGGCAGGCCTGGTTTAATCAGGTGAGTCCTTTTAAAAGGTCCAGAAGTCAGAGACAGAGGAAGTCAAAGCAGCAGAATTGCCCTCAAAAACAGCCATGCTGTGGAGAGGGCCAGGTGGCAGGGAATAGCAAGTGACCTCTGGGAGCTGAGAATGGCTCCAGGCTAACAGGTAGGAAGAAAGTGGGGATCTCAGCCCTATAACAACATGGAACTGAATTCTGCCAACAACAGTGAACTTGGAAAAGGATCCCAAACCTCAGAGGAGACTGCAACTCCCACTGACAGCTTGATTCAACCTGGTGAGATCCTGAATTAAGGACCCACTGAAAACATGCCAGAATCCTGACCCTTGGAAATGGTGAGATAATAAATTTATGCCATTTTAGGGGCGCCTGGGTGGCTCAGTCGTTAAGCGTCTGCCTTCGGCTCAGGTCATGATCCCAGGCTCCTGGGATCGAGCCCCGCATCGGACTCCCTGCTCCGTGGGAAGCCTGCTTCTCCCTCTCCCACTCCCCCTGCTTGTGTTCCCTCTCTCGCTGTGTCTCTCTCTGTCAAATGAATAAATAAAATCTTTAAAAATAATAATAATAAATTTATGCCATTTTAAACCCTTAAGTTTGTGGTAATTTGTTACACAGCAAAAGAGAACTAATATACCCTCCATGCTTTCTTTCTCACTCAGACTAAAAGTTTGAACCCCCAACCTCCCATTCTGTTTGCCCTAGTTCACTCTGAGCCAGCCACGTAGACCAGGCATACACACACCTCAGGGCCCTTGTACCTGCTATTCCTTCTGCCTGCATGCTCTTCACCAAAGATCCACATGGCTCCCTATCTCACTTCTGGGGACCTGGTCCTTGCACCCACTCCACCCTGCTGCCCTTCTGTAGCATTCTTTTTTGCTTTATTCTTCCCCAAAGCTCTCTACACCTGCTAACAGACCACAAACTCACTCACTTACTTATTGTTTGTCTCTCGCCACAAGAATGGGAGCTCCCTGAGGACAGAGACTGTTTTTCTCTCTTCTGTTCACTGCCACATCCCAAGCACCAAGCAAATACCCGGTACTTATGTGCTGAATGAATGAGTCCCCTTTAGTCCCAAACGTTCTCAGTTGTGTAGACATTATGTACTTTTCAAGGCCTAGAAGAAGTGCTACTTTCTTTATGACATCCTTCCTTCTCCAGCCTCATGTATCTCCAACCTCCTAAAATAGCAACGGTCAGGGCCACAGTGCTCATTTAGCAGCTAAGTATACCCAGAAGTTTTTATGGGGCTTAATAATTGCTTCCCAGATTTAAGTCTCCTCTCTTCCTCATGTCTTCCCCCCAGCTCTACCCTGCACTAGGCAGTGGGCTTCTTGAGGGCCATTTTTTTATTTAAAAAATAATGTATAGAGCACCTAGAAAGTTCCAGACCCTAATCTCAGGACTGGGGATGCTAGGCATAGTCCATGATCCCACGGAAATTTCAATTTAGTGGTGAGGGTAGGGAGAAGTACACCGTTGTAGTGGTTTCCTTAAAGCAAGGTACAGAGCTGAGCAAAGTCATTCATGAAATACCTGTTGATTGGTTGATTGACTGTTTGAAAGTGGCTGAGCTCTTTGTATGTCTGGGTGCAATGGGAGTGGAAGGGGTGGTGGGAGTTGGGACTGGGATGGGGGATGGATAATGTATTAGTCAGGGTTCTCCAGAGAAGCAGAGCCAAGAGGATAGAGAAAAAGAGTGCATGAAAGATTTACTATAAGGAATTGGCTCACACCATTATGGAGGCTGAGAAATCCCACAATCTGCTGTCTGCAAGCTGAAGGCCCAAGAAAGCCATGGTGCAATTCTAGTCCAACCCAAAGATTTCAGACAGAGGAGACAATGATGTAAGCCCCAATCCAAAGACCCAAGAAGTGGAAGCACATATGTCCGAGGGCAAGAGAAGATGGATGTCCCCACTAGAGCAGAGAGCAAATTTACCGTTCCTCCATGTTTTTATTCTACTCAGGTCCTCAAAGGATTGGACAATGCCCACCCACATGCGTGAGAGCAATCTTCTTTATTCAGTCTATGGATTCAAGTGCTAATCTCTTCCAGAAACACCCTACAGACACACCCAGCTCTCTGGGCCTCCCTTAGCCCAGTCAAGATGACACATAAAATTGACCATCACAGATAGCATTGAAAAGAAGCACATGCCCTCTTCATGTTACATGAAATTCCAAGAAGTAGCCATATCCAAGATAATGAAATGATAAATCTCTCTCTGTCCTAATGCATTTTGAGATCCCCACGCATGTCACCAGAATGTGGGGAGGACTTCAGGGAAGTACTTTGTTGGAAAGTGCTGCTAAATTTGCCACAGTTCTCATGGGCCTCTCTTCCTGGGGGAGACTTACAAAAGGAAGGTTAATGAGATAACTTATAGTTCAGAAGGAAAATTAATGGATTACAGCTCCCGCTGCTGCAGCTATGCAACGTCTCTTTCTGCCACTATCTGTTGCAGATGTTGAGATGTTCCCTCATCTTCAGTTAGCACCTTTGCTGGGTTCATGCTATCGGCATAACTTGGAGCCTTGGGCCTGAGGGTCTGAGCTCTATTCACCTTGCCCTTGGGGTTACTGTACTTGTCCATTTACCATCACAGTTAAGGAAGGGAATACTAAAGAGGTGCCCAGGTATCACCTGCCTCCCTGTCTCCATTGTGTAATAGCAGCTCTACCTCCCAAATAATCAGGGTCAATCATCCCTGTCAAGATGGTGATTTCTTGCCTGCTGATCCCTGGACATGAAGAGCCTGAAGTGCCAGGTGGCAGCTGAAGTTATGGTTCAAGGAGTTTCGTGCTGAGTCCCCTGGTGGAAATGTTCCCACCTTAGAGATGGGGACCTTTAACCTTGAAAAACCCGGAGTTGTAGGCACAGAAAACACAAATTTTTTATGTGGGTTATTGGGAGTGATCATAAGCAGGGCCACTCCTGCATCCTTCTTGGTCCCTGGACCCATGAATTCTTCCAATTTAGGATATAGCACCATAGAGGTCTTTGATTCAAGGTGTATGTTGTATCCTAGAGTATGACACCTCATCTTCACAAATATCACCTCTGAGCTAGAGCTTCAGCTATTTCTTTAGTAGGCCATCCCAAAGCTCTACCATCCTATTGGCTTCTAGGTTGTCTGGCATGAGATATGACCAATATATTCCATGATGATGGATCCATTCCTGTACCTCCCTTTCTGTAAAGTGGATATCCGATCTGATGTGACTTTCTGTGAGATCTTGTGTACATCCCCAGAGAGTGGCATTGACAGGAAAGGCAAATCCATGCTCAGAATGAGTATCTATTCATGTCAGAACAAATTGCTGGTCCTTCCAGTGTGAAAGAGACTCAGTGCGGTCAACTTGCTAACTGCTAAATTGAGGGCAAGTATTGGTTTCTCCTGCTGTAAAAGTTGGACATTTGGTTGCAGTAGCAGCTAGATTAGCCTTGGCAAATGGGAGCCCAGGTTATCCTCAGTATCTGCCGCCATGGCCACCTCATTCTTATTCTCATCATACCAGCACTGTAGTGGCTGATGACAGGAGCTGACTGATATCAACTGTCTGGGTCATTTTAGCAGCTTGCTTGCTTAGTGTCTCTCCCATCGTAGATGCACTCTGATGGGTGTTAGCATATGATACAAAGATATTTATAATTTTTACATGTTCCCACATGTCCATCAATATGCCTCTACCCCAGACATCCTGGTTCCCAGCATTCCAGCCTTTCTCCTTTTAGGTCACTGATCAGTTGTCAGATTATTTGCCACTACCTATTAGGCTATATATATCCTGGAGCTATTTCGCTTTCTACACAGAGTGGATGGTCAGATGTAACACTTGGAGCTCCATCCACTGGGAGGATTTTCCCTCACCTCTGTCTTTCCAGGCTATCCCTAAGGGAGGTTGTAGTACAGCTACTGTGCCTATTTTGGCTTGAGCCCAGACACTAAGCTCACACATCTATAATCCAAGACTGGGCTTTTCATTCTCTGTCAGCTAGTCATAAAGATTCTCCCATACGGCTGTAAGTGTGAGCTAAGAGAGGAACCCCAGTGAAATAATGGTAGATGATGTGAGATCTGAGCAGCTTGCATGTGCCCTCTGGTTCTAGTCATATTCAATCTGATGTACCACTTCCACTTTACAATGAACTATATCCATCTCAATTAGACATTTAGACATTTTGGGACTGGGAAAATGACCACAGGTGGGTCCATAAGACTCAGTAGAAGCACTGAGAGCTAGACCTTGGCCAGAACTTGATTTACTAGGTGGTCTTCCTATGCCTACCTTAACTGGGGGACCTTGGTGATATTTCAGGTATCTGAGTATCAGTGTCAACTCAAACCCTATGTCTAACTATCCATAAAATATTTGGGTATTTTCCTTTCCTCAGAGTATAATTATCAGAGTAAATCATTATAGATCATTTTGGGGGGAAGGACTAGTGGAATCATTATATATGTGCAGAGGTGCTACAGGGTCCTTCTGCTTGTGGACATGGCCTCTCCTTCAATCAATGAGCCCTGTGTCTGAAAACTAGCTCAGATCCAGAAACCAAGTAAGGACCCTTAATTTTTATGGGGTAACTGTCCTGATCATCTATCTGTGGTTTCTTTTGCTGACACAAGTTGAGTAGTACTCTTGTTTGCTGCTCATATATTCTTCCCCTTAGGATACAGTGCTCCATTAACTATCTCCACAACTCTTTGTGGGTTAGGCCTCTTTGGCTACCACTCTGAACTTGCTGCTCACTATAATAATTGTATCCACAATAATGGCATTACAATTATTGCATCCATAAATAGCTTCTGAAGGATAAGTAATGCCACTTGGCCTCGGCTGTGTTGGAGTCCTATTTCCTCTGCTTTCAGTGAGCCTAGATCTGTAATGGTCCCTCCTACCACCTGCTCTGGCCCATAGAGATGAACCAACATCAAACAGTGATGCCGGTGCCTCTCTGTCAGTGCATTCTTTAAATGGTGCATCTCCATCTAGTGTAGCTTCCCAGCCTCACTTGGTATATCCATTCAGCATGTCTGCATCCCTGAGTCTTTTAATTCCTTCTCTACCATCTATGATGAACCATGCTGGCATTTTGACCTCATGAAGGTGGGCCATCACTTTTTGTATGCTTCTAGAAGCCATTACAGCAGCAAGTTTACACCATCTGATTAAATTATAAGTCTTAGGAGCATTTCCAAATGAGTGTTTTCCCATATTCAATCTTACATTCTGGCATTCACGATTAAGCACTCTCAGAATCTGGTCTAGTGTATTCCTCTGGCTCCTTCCAGTATATGCTGGCTTGATTTGGGAGACAGTCTCCCTTTCCTCCCTCTTTCAAGCTACCATGTCCCTGACTGGGCTGTCCTGTGACTTAACTCTAGTTATAGGCCCAATGGCCAGGAAGAAGCAGGGACAGATCCTGAGGGAAAGGGAACACATTCTATCCTGCAGGGAAGAGGACTTTGCATTGTCTTCAAGCAAGGATGGGAGTGCTAGCTTTTAACAGGGATGGTGGCCAACTTCCACAGGCTCAGAGAGTTCAAAGAAATCTGAGAAGTTGAGTTTGGGGGACATTGACACAGATATCCATGTGGCAGAGTCCCATCTTTTCCCAACCAGGGTCCTGACCTTGGCATAGCGGACCTGCCGTGTTTGGAAATTTAGCCTTCTTTAGAGATCAGCCACTCTGACCATTAAGTATTGGGCCTTAGTCTCCACTTTCTCTGCACTTCCTCTGTAGGATGAGAGCCTCTTTATATGAAACAAGGAGGCTTTCACATGGTTTGAGTTGGATGTTAACTGCTCTCAGTCTCTTGCTTTCTTTTTCTAACACTTCATAAAGCTTAGCAATAGCCATCTGTGGAAGCAGAACAATGGCACCCCAAAGATTTCTATGTCCTAATCCTCAGAACTCATGAATATGTGACCTTACATGGAAAAATGACTTTACAAATGTGAATAAGATTAAGGACCTTGAGATGGGGAGATTATCCTGGATTATCTAGGTGGACCCTATCTAATTATATGAGTCCTTAAAAGCAGAGATCCTTTTTAAGCTGCAGAAAACTAGAGTTGGCAGAATGAGAAGGACTCCACGTACCATTACTGACTTTGAAGATGAAGAAAGGAGCTGTGAGCTAAGGAATATAGTCAGCTACTAAGAGCTATAAAAAGCAAGGAAGCAGATTCTTCCCTAGAGCCTTCAGAAAGAAATGCAATCCTGCCAACTTATAGGTAGGTCAGTGAGACCTGTGTCAGATTTCTGACCTATAGAATTATAAGATAATAAATTCGAATTGTACAAGCCACTAAGGTTGTGGTAATTTGTAACAGCAGCAATATAAAACTAATACATAATCCAATTGTGTTTATAGCATTAGTTCCCTCTTATTTTTCAAACACCTGATGTATAGCACCAGCTAGTGCATTTTCTTCTACTGGTACACCATCCAATTCACCACTGGTGAAAGTTAACCATTGGACTTGCACCAGGGACTCTCTGTGCCTACCTATAACCAATGATGGGATCCTTATTTTTAAATGGGAGGTGAATGATCCAGCTCCCAAATCCCCTCTTAGTACCTACTTTTATGGAATGCTCCTTAAAAAGCTATTGCAAGTGCTGGGTGTTATACACGACTGATGAATTATTGAACTCTACATCTGAATATAATGATGTACTATATGTTGGCTAATTGAATTTAAATAAAAAAAAAAAAAGAAGCTGTTGCAAGTTGGGTCATCCAGAAAGCAGATTGTGTGAGAAAGAGTTTACTGTTCAGGAAGTTTATTAGGGAGTGCTCCTGGGATCAACACCTATAGAAGGGAAAGGGATGGGGCAGAGGGAAAAATAGTCTGACAGCCTCAGTCAACTCCATAGGGAGCTCTAAGCCTGAAATGGTCCAACAAAGTCATCCCACAGTGGGTCAAAATATGCCAGGCCCTTATATCTCCACCTTGATCAATTACTGGATATAGGCCACTCCTGGAAGGACAATCTGGAAGGGGCTCTCTGCAGCTGAGACTATCCATGAAGGAAATGACAGCTGAAGACTATCTACTAACCACACTCCCAGAAGCTGATTCAACAAGGCCTTCTTTGAAGGTGGAGCTCCATGTCCACCACAGGTCCCTTTCCCTCCTAAGCAGCCAGTCTTACTGGCTTACAAGGTAAGAGATAAGATGATTTTTTATAAGGAAACTGAGCCATGAGAAAGTCCTAAGATACGGACATCTGGAGGTCTGCCAGGAAATTGGCAATAGGGAGGCCCACTAATCAAGAAATCTCTCAGAAGTTCCAAAAAGATTTAATACCTCTCTCCTTTATATGAAAAGTTAGCCAAGAATTGCAAGACATTTGAAGAAATCCTTAAATATGGCAGAGAAAATCCAAAACAAACAGAAATTTGAAGGGTATTTAGAGGTAAAAGAGACACTGAAAGAAGCAGAAGAAAACATTTTTTTAAAACTATAATTGCGATATTCTCTTTGTAGAGATCCAGATCTTCTTACATCTCAGGCTGGTTTCGTGGGTGCTCAGAGTGGTCTGGTAGATATCCAGCTCAATTCCTGGGACCAGCTGAAATAGGGTCCCCTACTCCTCTGCCACCTTTAAATTGGACCTTAAAAGGTGGGAAAGAAATATTTCCACTGCTAAAGAGTTTGAAGAAAGTTAGTTTAAAAATGGAAACATGACACAAATAAAACTTCAAAGAGTAGAATGGGCAAATTGGCAGGGTGGTGGGTTTTAGTCAACAGATATTTACTGAGTACTGACTGTGTGCTTACATTCTAGGCACTTGGAATATCTCAGTGAATAAAAACATAAAAATCACTGCCCTGTGGAGCTTACATTCTAGGGGTGTTTGTGTATATGTATGGTGGGAGGAAACAGACAATAAATGAATAAGTAAATATTAAAAAACAAACAAAACAAAACAAAAAACTATAATTGCGTCCTCAGGGAGATAAAAAATATTACATTCATGAAACAAGAATATAATGCTAGGGGAAAAAAGTAAGATTGATCGATAATGATTTAGGGAAAAGAAAGAACTTTTGGAAATTAAAATACAATCAGGAAGTAAAAATTTCAACAAAAGTGCTATAAGTTAATATTAAGAAAATCCCCCAGAAAAAATCAGATCATTCCAGAAGGGCCAAAATCTGAATAATGGGAACTTCCAGAAAAAGGGAACAGGAAAAGATTATAAAAAAAAAAAAAAAAAAACCAAATTTCCCAGAACTGAAAGTTTTAAATTTCTAACTTAAAATAGCCCACCGCATGCTTATCTGAAGGTATGAAAAATGACTCAAATCAAGGCATATTGTTTAAACATAAGAACACTGAGGACAAAGACAGTATTCTGAAATCTTTCAGAGGGAAAATCAGATCACATACTAAAAAAAGAAGTAAGAATAGCACTGAACTTGTGTGCAACAACTTGGGAAGACAGTAGAGCAATGCCTTAAAAATTTGGAAAGAAAAATTATCCAACTTAGAATGCTGTACTCGACCAAACCACAAATTAGGAGTAAACATCAGCTATAAAACAAGAATACAAATCAGACATTCAAAACTTCTATAATTTTATCTCTCATGCATTCTTTCTTAGAAAACTACTGGAAGATATGTCACAGCAAAATGAAAGAATAAATAAGAAAAAAATAAAGACATAAGATCCAGAAAATAGGCTCCAACACAAGAGAGAAGCAAAGGGAATTCCCTAAAATGATGATAAATGTTAATAGCTACACAGTAGAACTAGCAGGAAAGCTGATTAGAGAAGGTATTCAGCAAGCTCCAGAAAACTTTCCAAAAGAAATAATTGGAAGGAACTGATAGATTTCCTGATATGATTAACTGTGCTGCAATGAGATTTAGGGTTCTGTAGGGTGGGAATTGATTAATGATAGGTACTGTATTAGGGTAAGCTAATCTATAGAAACAAATATATCCCCAAAAAGTCAGTGGTTTAGAGACAAGTTTATTTCTTTCTGGTGTTAACAGTCCTGGGCAGACATTGAAGTTGGTGATAATTATCGCCACACATTCATCAGTGACCCTGGTTGATGGATGCTCTGCCATCTTCAAAACATGCCTTCCAAGGACACCCTAATTGTCACCTTCCCAGTCAGCCAGAATAGGGGGTAGAAGGAGCATGGAGGAGACTAGAGGAGGTTTTTATGAGCCAGGCCTGAAGGCAGCACACATCACTGCCATTCATAGGACCATACTTAACCAGAAGATAGACTGGGAAAGGTAGCCTAACTGAGATCCAAAGAAGGGCATAATGGATTTTGGTGGAGAGCTAGTAGTTTCTACTTTAGGTACAGAGAGGGATAGGATCCACTTTGAGGGGCCTGAAGCTTATATAACTGGGGGTAATGGGGCTTATTTAATGAAAAGAATATAAAACCACAAATACAAAATGTCTAGAGTCCCTACCAGGGCCTTTGAAAGAGACACATGCAAATAAGAAACCCTGAAGCTTGAACTCCACTAGCTTCATGGAAAATCTGCCCCTAGACATTATAGGAGCTGTTAATACAGTTAGGCCCCAAAGAAACCCAGTGAGGCAGAAACTCAAACAAGATGGCAGCCTATTTCTTTCTTATGGTAAGGCACTCTTCTTCAATCACATTGTTCTTCACTCCTCAACATGTGACTTCTACCTTAGAGTCTTAATTGGCTGATCTTTCTCCTGCCATCACATCTGCATTTCTGTAGCAGAATGGAGGAAAGAGAAAGAGGAAGGTACATTCCTACCTCTAAGGGCATGTCCCAGGTATTGCTATATCTGCTCACTTCCTATTGGCACAACTTAGTCACAGTGACCATACCCAGCTACAAGGGAGGCTAGGAACCATAGCTTTAGCTGGATGGCTCAATGTATACCTACAAACTCTCTTACTCCAGAACAAGGGGAGAAAGCTATGTTGGGGCACAGCTGACTGTCTCCGCCACAGGTACCTAGAAAACTAAAACTAAGCAATTATTCCAAGAGACATCTAAGTTATATAATGAAGCAAATATAGTCATAATCACCATATGGCTTGGCTGGGAACAATTTTGCCTAGATCAACACACTGATTTTTACTTAACCAAACATTGTAAGATAGCTATTGGGAGAAGATGGAGGGAGAGAATTGGATCTGTTGAAAGGGACAGGGAAATGGATGGAAAAGCTAATCATTAGTCTTGATGGAAAGTCAGTAGATAATGCCTCAAACTGAAAAATCAAGAAGTAGAGATACACACATGCCATTTGGAAATATGGAAGCTAAACATCAGAATCAACAACTAAAAGAGTTGAAAGAGGTTGCCTCTGGGAATCTGAGATAGAGAGAGGTAGAATGGGGACTGATGATTTTCATTAAAATCCTTGCAGTGCCTTTAACTTTTAAATTCATATATATATATATACATACATATTGATGGAAATAAGAATTTAAGATATGGTATAGCTGTAAAAGAAATTCTGCATAGTTAAATAATATTTAAAGTTTTGCTAATTTTCAAGAGTCAATAAGCCTAACTTTAACCAATTTTTCTACTTCCTATCTCTATCTCTATCTATGACCTGAACTCAGTGTTTCTAAATATGTAATCAGTATATCATCTACATGAGAATAACCCAGGGAACTTGTATTAAGTACAGATTCCTAGACAACGTTCCTCGATAATTCAGCAATTCAGCACACTGAAGCTTGAGAACAACCTCCATGCTTCAAGCCTTGGCTCCAGCCAAGCTTCTCTTGTACTTGTTTCCACAAAATCTTTGGCATAGTCCTATCTTCAAATTATTCTATCCTTTCCGGGGATTCTGCCCCCTACCCCCCAGCCCCCTCTCCTTGCCTAGATAAGCCCTTCCGGGTCTCTGTAGAGTTCCTCTGATTATCATGTGACCAGTAGGTAGAAAACCACAAGGGATGTCAGCCCTGTCTGCTGACTCAACCCCAGTCCCATCTGTGCCCTACGCTGCTGCCCATCCTGCTTTGTAATTGCCATTTTATCTAGTATGGGGCTGGTCCCCTCGTTAATAGTTGACCAGTTGGTTGATGGATTGGATTCACGTGAGTTATGTATTGAGCTAGGGGATGTTACCCATAAGGTAATGCTGACTTGACAGCTTAAAGCACCTCTCCAGGTAGTTTCCTGTGGCTGCTGTAACAAAGTACCATAAATTGCATGGCTTAAAACAACACACAGTTACTCTCTCACCACTCTAGAGGCCAGAAGTCAGAAATTGGTTTCATGGGACCAAAATCAAGGCATTGGCAGGGCTGTGCTCTCTGTGGAGGCTCTAGAGAGAATCTGTTCCTTGCTTCTTCTGGTTTCTGGTGGCTGCCAGCATCCCTTGGCTTGTGGTCATATCATCGCAATCATCAAGGCTAGCATCTTCAAGTCTCTCTGCTCCATCTTCCCATCACTTTCTCCTCTGTGTCTGCATAATCTCCCTCTGTCCCCTCTTATAAGGATATTTGTGATTGTACTTAGGGCTCACTCAAAATACCCAGGATAATCTTCCCATTTTAAGATTCTTAATTTAATCATATCTGCAAAGACACTTTTTCCAAATAAGATAATATTTGTAAGTTTTAGGGATTAGAACCTGGTATCTTTGGGTGCCATGATTCAGCCTACTGCAGGCAGTGTCTTAACCCACAGAACTGCCTCACCAACAAATGCCTCCAAACAGCATTTGGTCAAAGTACCTTCAGGTGGCTCTTACAGATCCATCTCTGGAAGCAGTGGATCCAACTCTGGCTGCATTTGAGAATCACCTGAGGACTTTTATAAAAATGTGTTACTCAGATTACATCAAATTAAAAAGCTTCTGCACAGCAAAGGAAACCATTAACAAAACAAAAAAGCAACTTACTGAAGGGGAGAAGATATTTGCAAATCATATATCCAATAAGGGGTTAATATCCAAAATATATAAAGAACTCACACAACTCAATAACAACAACAATGGCAAAGCCAATTAAAAATGGGCAGAGAATCAGAATTGACATTTCTCCAAAGAAGACATACAGATGGCCAACAGGCATATGAAAACATGCTCAACATCACTCATCATCAGGAAAATGCAAATCAAAATCACAATGAGATATCACCTCACACCTGTCAGAATGGCTAAATTCCAAAACACAAGAAATAACAAGTGTTGGTAAGGGTGTGAAGAAAAAGGAACCCTCTGCATTGTTGGTGGGGATGCAAACTGGTACAAACACTCTAGAAAACAGTATAGAGGTTCCTCAAAAACATAAAAACAAAACTATTATATGATCCAGCAATTCTACCACTGGGTATCTGTCTGAAGAAAATGAAAACACTAATCAAGGGAGGCCTGGGTGGCTCAGTTGGTTAAGCATCTGCCTTCAGCTCAGGTCATGATCCCACGGTCCTGGGATCGAGTCCCAAATTGGGCTTCTTGCTCAGCAGGGAGCCTGCTTCTCCCTCTGCCTGCCACTCCCTCTGCTTATGCTCTCTCTCTCTCAAATAAATAAATAAAATTTTAAAAGAAAGAAAAGAAACACTAATCAAAAAGATATATGTGGGGTGCCTGGGTGGCTCAGTCTATTATACATCCAACTCTTGATCCCAGCTCAGGTCTTGATCTCAAGGTTGTGAGTTCAAGCCCTGCACTGGGCTCCATGCTGGGCATGGAGCCTACTTAAAAAAAAAAAAAAGATATATGCACCCCTATGTTTATTGCAACATTATTTACAATAGTCAAGATATGAAAGCAACTTAAGTGTCCATCCATAGAGGAATGGATAAAGGAGATGTGGTATATATACACAATGGAATATTACTCAGCCATAAAAAAGAATGAGATCTTGCCATTTGCAACAACATGGATGGAACTTGAGGGCATAATGTAAAGTGAAATAAGTCAGAGAGAGAAAAACAAATACCATGTGATTTCACTTATGTGTGGAATCTACAAAACAAAATAGACAAACAACAAAACCCAGAGATTGGAGGTTACCAGAGGGGAGGGGGTTGGGGGGAGTGCAAAATGGATGGAAGGGATCAAGAGGTACAAACTTCCAATTATAAAATAAATAAGCCATGGGGATGTAATGTCCAGCATAGGGAATATAGTCAATAATATTGCATTAACTTTGTATGGTGACAGACGGTAACTAGGCTTATTATGGTGACCATTTTGCAATGTATACAAAGGTCAATGGAGAAGTAGGAGGTTAGCTACATAAGCCTGGGACTGAGAAAGAGTTCCTGGTTGGAAATAGAAATTTGGGGCTCACTGGAATATGAAATGGCATGCTGGAGCTGGCTTATACTAGCTTGGGAGAGCTGATGGTTAATTTTTCATGAATTCTGTGAGCCTGTTGTTAAAGCCATTATTAAAAAATAAAATTGTATAAACATGATTTAAATAAATTATATTAAAGAAATATCTTGCTTAAGCTCTCACCCCCGAAGATTCTGATCCTATTGCCTGAGGTGGAGTCTGGCCATGGGTCCTTGAAAACTCCCAAGTGATTCTAATGTACAACCCAGTTGGAGAACTGCAACACAAAGTGTTTTGAGGCACCAGGATGTGGCCCCCAGTCTCCTTTCAGCAGCCGGAGCTCAGCCTCTCCAGCCTGACTAGTCAGCAGACCCAGGAATCCCAGAGGCCCTCTGAATCCTGGATGGAGAGTTGGGCTGACAGGAGGGGACCAAGTAGAAGGGCTCAGTAGGGTTTGTTCTTCTCCAATCTGGCTGCCTGGAGACCCCCAACCCCACCCCAAACCTGCTCCTTCTCCTAGAACTGGGCTGGCACCTTGATCCTCCCAGCACAGATCTAATTCATGCTCTTCCAGTAAGAAGGGAATGAAAAGGAGACAGGGCCAGTGGGAGACCCTGGAACAGAGGGGTTATTGAAAATCAGGATTGTCAAGCCCACCACGTTCTATCCAGGAAAAGAGTTTCACAGATCTCTGAGTATATACACCCTGGAACTGTCCCACTCCAGTCTCATTCCCCACATTCACTCACACACACACACAAAACACACACACACGTACACGAAAACTTACACCCAGCTGCCTGTCAGGGGTTGGCACCCTGGCCCACCTCTGGGAGAACAGAAGTACAAGAGATGAAGCTGGCAACATAGGAAGACACCAGCCAATTGTTCTATACCACACCCTGTATTCAAAGGAGCATTTCTCGGACTCCGAGGACAGGGCAATGCCAGAGCCTAGATTGTAATCCTGAACAGTCCTGAGGCCATGTCCCAGTTTTCTGCAAACAGGACCCATTTGACATTATAGAGCGCAAAAGTGACCACTGGGGCTTAGAGCTGAAAGCTGCAGCTGGTGACCAGTTAGAGCTAGGAGACCATTACTGAAAGGTGGAGTGGCCACTCTGGGATTGGCTTCCTGCTTTAAGGCCATTTACTTAGTCTCAGACCCCCAAGGCCAAGAGTCTTCAGGGTTCAGAGTTTAAGAGCATGGTTGTAGAGCATATCCCACATGTTGTTAGCCCACCTCAGGCAATAGGATCAGTAACATGATGTTAGCCCACGTGCTGGGACGGCCACCAGTCCAGTGTGCCCATCTGAACTATTCAAGGAGGCAGACCTGGATTGGGAAACTGGACTTCTATCCTCAACACACACATGCATGGCCTGGAACAAGTCACTTCACATCTCCGGGACTCCAATTCTTTACCTGCAAGATGAAGAGTGGGATTCAAGGTCCCTAGGTCCCTTCCTGAACTAAGCTTCGGTCAATCAACTTTCTTTCTTTTTTTCTCCTTCTACACAATATACTGAGTTAATTTGTCAGAGTTCTGGTACTTTGCTAACTCTTCAAGTGTCTCTGTATCTGTTAGCTACCACCAGCAGCTGCTGCTTACCAGCCACAAAGTCCCAGTGGCATACAAATTTAAACAATTATAGCTCACACGGCTGTGTGGAGGGGCTGGTGTAGGCTGCCTCCTCAGGCATCTGCAGATCTGCTGGGGGCTCTCCAGGCTGCTTGGCCAGGGCCCCTGGGCTGGGGCAGCTCTGCCCCAAATGTCTCTCATCCTCCTCCTCTCATCAACCAGCAGGCCAGCCCAGGCATGTTCTGTCCAGGGAGAGAGCAACAGGGCAAGCAGACACAAGGTCTTTTGAGGTCCAGGCTGGAAACTACAGTCACTTCTACCTTATTCTATTGGCCAAAGTAGGTCACACGACTAGTTCCAGATTCAAGAAAGAGGGAAATAAA
Source organism: Phoca vitulina (assembly GCF_004348235.1). Taxonomy (NCBI): domain Eukaryota; kingdom Metazoa; phylum Chordata; class Mammalia; order Carnivora; family Phocidae; genus Phoca; species Phoca vitulina. The sequence continues at coordinate 8,049,883 of NW_022589774.1, read as the reverse complement.
ATCCATAGTCACATGGCAAAGGGCATCAATAAAGAGAGAGGGACGACTAGGGGCCATTAAAGAAATCTACCACAGCCTCTCTGGGACAAAAAGAAATACTACCCAAGTCAGGCCAATGAACCTGAAGGAGGTTTTGGTAGAATTAGCTGTTTTCTACATCCCCCTGATGGTATAGTCTGGGAGAGAACACTTGACTACAGAATCACCATCTTGCTCTGCTCCAAATCCCAGGGTCTTGGGCGCCTGGGTGGCTCAGTTGGTTAAGCGACTGCCTTCGGCTCAGGTCATGATCCTGGAGTCCCTGGATCGAGTCCCGCATCGGGCTCCCTGCTCGGCAGGGAGCCCGCTTCTCCCTCTGACCCTCCTCCCTCTCATGTGCTCGCTCTCTCTCATTCTCTCTCTCTCAAATAAATAAATAAAATCTAAAAAAAAAAAAAAATCCCAGGGTCTCTAGGCCTCCTGGGGGCGGAGTCCAGGGTGAGAAGCACCTGGTCCTCATGGACCAATGGAATAAGGCAGCAGGATCTGTACTGGCTTGGACCCTTTGAAGGCTCTCAGTACTTGATATGATTGGAACTGAGGATGATGGATTTGATTTTGGGGGAGGAGGAAGATCCAGAAAGGAAGGGTGGGCATTGTTTCCTGGGGTTCTGCAAAGCTCACAAAACACCACTGTGGCCTGACCCCAGCATCAGAAAAGCCAACTTCCAAGCCAATTCTGCCATTAACTAGCCAGGGGCCTCAGGTAACTTATTCAACCTCTCCGGTACCTGTTTCCACATCTAGAAAGTGGAGCTGATAGTATGCTCCTGAGAGACCCAAATTAGGTCAGTTATATGAAACAGGCTTTGCTGAGTGCAACTAATTATCACCTGCAGGTTAGTGACACCCACCACTCTGCGGCCTGAGCATCTCTGCCCATCCTGCTCTGGGGTGGGAGCGACAGTTTCCATGCCCTCTGCAGACACTGCCAGTCCCGCTTCCCGTACAGCTCTCAGGCCTAGTGTGCTCTCTGTTTCCAGCCTCCACTGAAGCCCTCTGCACCATTTTAAACATTCGAGGGCTGTTTTCCATCTCCCAACTCTCCGGCTGCCCTCCTTGCAAGGCTCGGCCCCTGGCTGCAACACCCTTAGCTGGTTTAGATTTGCCATCAGCATCTCTTCACTTGATTCTTCTGGTCTGTCCCAGCAGGTTGGCCGCACACGCCCACATTAAAGGTCAGCTCTTGGATGGTATTATGGCTGAGCAGCTGGAAAAAGCCTCAGAAGCCTCTAGCTACTAAATCATTCTTATATCCACTGACTCCCAAGTGAGACCCTGGGCCCTAAAATGGGGCTGTTCCCTGTCACCTCAGACAACAGTGTCTTTATTTTTTTTTTTTAAGCTTTTTTTTTTCTTTTGAAGATTTTATTTATTTATCTGAGAGAGAGAATGGGAGACAGTGAGCATGAGAGGGGGAGGATCAGAGGGAGAAGCAGACTCCCTGTTGCGCAGGGAGCCCGATGTGGGACTCGATCCCGGGACTCCAGGATCATGACCTGAGCCAAAGGCAGTTCCTTAACCAACTGAGCCACCCAGGCGCCCCGACAACAGTGTCTTTAAAAATCTCATCTGGATTTAGCTTCCTGAATGATCCCCACCTCCCTTGAGATGACAAACCACCAAATCCATTCTGTTGGCCTTGCCGCCTGTCAGATGCTCACACTTAGAGGCCTCAGGAAAAGCTGGGGCTGTGACGGGTAGTAGGGGGCCTCCCATATGGTATTTACCCAGCCATACAAGCAGCGCCTGGTGCTCACTAGCTCCCTACTGGCCTTCCCAGACCTGCTGGAAGGGCCAGGGAGGGAGGACACTTACAGTTGAGTGTCTAGACAGGAGCCAGAGCAGTGAGCGAGGAGCCCACTGACCTGATCCAAAGATGGCCCCCTGTCACCAGGTGACCTCTCAGACTCAGGCGAGCCTCTCATAACCAAACTCTGGGGGGCGGGGGGGGTGGTCCTGAGCCTTCTTTTACCCCAAGATCAACAAATTGAATACTTCTGTCCTCCAGGTGATAAATATATATATATTGAACCCCTGCCATGTGACAAGTAGGAGTGGAACTGGGAATAATGCAGCAGTGACTAAAATGGACAGGGTCCTTACTCTCGTAGAACTCACTTGTGGGTCGGGACACGTAGGTGGCTCAGTTGGTTAAGCGTCTGCCTTCGGCTCAGGTCGTGATCCCAGGGTCCTGGGATTGAGCCCCGCAGGGAGCCTGCTTCTCCATCTGCCTGCCACTCCCCCTGCTTGTGCTCTCTCTCTCTCTCCCCTTCTCTGACAAATAAATAAATAAAATCTTTTTTTAAAAAAAGAACTCACTTGTGGGGAAGACAAAACATAAACAGCTAGAGCAAGCAATAATTAAAATTACTTCAGACTGTGAAAAATTCTGTTCAGGAAATAATTACAGTACTGTGATAGAGTCTGGCAGAGCAGGGGCCTCCTGGTGATGGGTGATCAAAAAGGCCCTTTGGAGGAAGTGATAGATAAACAGAGACCCAAAGGATAAGGATCGAGAGGAATAGCAGGCAGAGGGGCTGCATGTGCAAAGGCCCTGAGGCAGGAAGCACTTGGTACATCCCAGGATGTGTAAGAAGAGCCATGTGACTAAAGCAGAGCAAAAGAAGAGGAGGACGGGAAGAGCTAAGGAGGCAGGCAGGGCCAGCTCACGCAGGATGGGAAGTCACATAAGATGCCAGGTTTCTTTTAACTCATTGGAAGATTTCAAGCAATGGGCTGACATTGTTTGTTTTTTTTTATAGCCAACATATAGTACATCATTAATTTCATATGTAGAGTTCAAGGTTTTGAAGAGATCTCTACAGCGATGTGAGGAAAATGCAAGTAAACTTGAAATCAGAGCAGAGGAGGTTTCAGGTAGGCAGAAGAGAAGCCTTTCTGATAAACAGGACCAGCTGAAAAGGGCCTTGTTAGAAATTTCTACTTTTTTGCAAGAAATTAAAAATTAGATGGAACCATGTATCTAAAATGGTTTATAATTGTCTTACCTTGGAACAATAGTCTAATTCTGGGTCCTACATGAGCTGTATCTCAGCTGAGTTCTTCAATTATATATGCAGAGAAGATATCTACCTGTTCTGCCTTTTTTAATTGAATAAGAGAGTAAATATTTTTAACTTTGGGAATATTTTAGGCATTATTATTCAACCAAACCAACAGCTATGTGTTGAGAAGTTTAGTGTGAGACATGCTCTGTGGGAAATACGAAGTTCCCCCCGTCCACCCGCCAAGGAGCTTACACTCCGATTTGGGGAGATAGGACAAAATGACATAAAAAGTTAAGTAACAGTCTGGCACTCAAATTTCAAATTCAAGACCAACAACAGAAAAAAACACCATAAAGTTCTACATGGGAACTCACGAACTGGAGCTTAAAGAAATGCCTAGCACTGTTGGAAGTGGGGAGAAACCATGCCTGGCCACACCTGGACAGAAGAGCTTTGTGAGCAGCTGGCTCAGGGTGGGGGGGAGCTTTGGAAGCCCTCCTCCCAGGACTGGGAAGGCACTCCTGGGTGGGGTTGGGCTAGACCAAAGCACCAACAGTACAAAGTACAGCGGTGTTTGCAGGCAATCCTGGACACACTCCTGTCTAGTCACTGATTGTCACAAACACATCCCAAACACGTGCGTATTCACATAAGCAGTGCCAGATCTGGGTTCTGTGACACCTGAAGCAATTTCTGTGCCCTCTGCAAGAAAAAGAATACAAAATAACTAACATAAAATCAGGTATAAAAGAGCACATTTATTTTGAATAATAAATAATAAGTTAACGGAGACCTTTTCCAGACCTTTTCTACCAAGATCTCTTTAAGCAATTTACCAGAACGCTTACATAGAAATAACTCTCTCCACTTAGAACATTCTTCAGCTCCCAGGGCCTGGAGGCTCAGCCTCATAAATTCCACGGAAATCTGCCCCTGAGCACAAGCCGACTAATGACTGACTTGGATTTAAGTTCCAGAGAACAGAGGAAGCTGGCAAGTTTGTGGGGCAGGCCCTGGGGAAGGTCATCTTGCCTGCTGGCCAGTGAAACACAGAGGACCGTCACTGATACTACCAGGCCCATGAACCCTTCCAACACATCTGTGCCTTTATGTAGTGGGTATATCCCTCATATGAACGCCAGCCTAGCCCCCAGAGCAGCCAGTGGCTCATCTCATGTGCAGGAACTGTGCTTTTGAGTAATAGCTTTGGTGACAAAGCTGGGGAGCTCAGCAGGCCCAGCAGGCCTTAGCATACGAATTCACTGAACACTTCTAGTTATCGGTAGATCCATGCCGGTTCAAGCATGGTGGGATCCAGGTTCTCCAACCAAGCATCAGGCTCTGCCGCTCCCAAAGTTTCACTTGTGCTCTGTAAACTAGGCTCCAAATTTGTAAGAGGGCCCTTTTTGACCCCCCCCAACCATGGCTGAAACTATAATTTCCATGGGTGTGCCCCCTGATGCAAAGCAGAGCTGGGGCAGAGGTGAGAGGATATCCCCCAGTTTGAGACACTTACCACCCATGAGTCATCATTAAAACTACAGTATCATAGACTGCTCCAGAAAGAACCTCAGAGGTCATTCAGTAGAGTGGGTTGCAAATGTTTGGTCGCTTTTTCTCCAAAATAACTCTCATCTAGAAGGCCAAATGAGCAGAGCAAGGATTCCCTCCATAACACTCCTATTCCATGTTCTTCCAAGGTACCTTAAATCTGGCACTGAGACTTTACTTCTCATAATAGCCAAGGAGTCTGGTATTATTGATAATAGCCAGTCATTGCAGGACTCCATCCCATCCCTTGGGTCACTGGGAAGAAGGCTCTGCCCTCTGTCCCCTCTTCTACCATTGCTCCTTGCAAAGAGAAGACCACCCTCCCCAACCCTCTTCTATTCCCAGACCCTGCTGTTCGGGTGATTGATTCACCAAGACCTGACCACAGGTCCTGACCACAGACACCCACCCAAGGCTACTCTCAAGGCTATAGATTTTTCATCTGAAAACAGGAGCCAACCACCCAGCACTACTATTATGTCATCAGGCAAGATGCAGGCCTCCACCCCTCACTGGCCCTTGCTAGCTCCTCTCTCCCAAGAAGGACAACTCTGAGCCCCAGACTCTCTCCTCTCCTCCAGCACTACCCAGCTCCAAACAAAACGTAGGTTGGGGACAGTGGTCCTCCCTGTGCATGACTTTTTTTGTCCTGAATCTCAAACTCCGTTAACAGACCTAGGGCAAGGAGGCCAGAATTCGAGAATATGGGAGAAAATAAAACTCAGCCTCCTTCTTTGGAATCTCTTGTGACAGCCAGAACAAAGCACTAATTAATACATTAGTTAAAACATCAACTGATTCTTCTACCACCCAAATAAAATAAATAAAAGCAGAGCTTTCTGGCAAAGAGGGCCATTGTCCTATGCCCCCATTACCCATCCCTCTGATCCCTGAGGGTCAGTGGTTTGACAACTGAGGGCTACATAGCCCCACCCCTGCTCACTCGCAGTTGGCCAGCCAGTGAGACCCTGCCCCAGGCCACCTTTAGCCCTGAGAGGATCTGTCAGTTGACACCAGCTCCCATATGCCCGCTGAAGCCCCTTCCGCCTCCGCAGATCCCTGACCCCCATCCCCCTAGCGGCTCTCAAAGGAGCAAGGAGAAAGAAGCGGCAGGACTCAGAAGCTGTTCCTCAGCAAGCTACCACAGAGAACAGACTCCTTTACCCTATAAATGACGGTTCAGGTTTTTTGGGCTGTTTGTCTACTCAGGATCTGAGCCCGCTGAATAATTGGAGGAGATCAGGATCTGAGAGGGACGTATTCTATGCCCCAGCTCACCTGGGAGAGAACAGGCTAAAGCGTGTGCAAGCCACTCCAGGAATCTGCCAAGCAGAACCCCTCTTCCAGAAGCTGTCAGAAATGCCACCAGGCACTGGAAGACATTTACTTCATATGAAGCACTGTTCCTGGGGGAGGGGAAGGAAACTGTGTCGAGAGACCAATACCACCACATGTTGGCAGGAGCTGCGTTGTCTGAAAACCACTGGTGGGATGCCTGGAATTCTTAATACAAATTCCAGAAAGTCTGAAGCCATCTGGTTAACAGGTAAGAATTTAAAAGGAAATAAATATTTGGCTTTTGAGAAAAAGCATGAGGAAGCGTCAGTGTGGTAAGAGAGTATCAGTCGGGACAGTGTATGATATCAGATAAATCAAAATGAAATTTTGATAAGAAGAATCTTAATCCCAAAGGTCTGATGGAAAAAAGACTACTTTTCATTCACACATTAGGAGGCTCTTCTCCCTCTTGCAACTCTGTGCTATGGACATATGCCTTCAACATAAGGGAAAAGAGGCAGAAATGGCTCCCATTCCTTCCACTCTCAATCCATCGGAAAGAACCAGGCACATGTCCCCAGTGTAATGACAAGGAAGCCAGCCAGTTCAGGAGCACATGGATATTCGATGACCACTAATTATCTCAGCCACATTAAACTCCCAGCTCTCTGCCCAAATGTCGGATCTTTTTCATAAAGGATTGAACTCCTCCTCCCCAAATATTCTGTTCATCTTCCTTTTGGCCAGAGCTGTTGTCAAACTTGAACTGAAACACATGTCCTGACAGGTGTATGTCAGCCCAGGTTTCACAAAAGCCCTGGCCAAAGAGCTATCACGTGACTTCTGCTTTCTTAAGTTCCCTTGTGGCAACAGCATATCCAAAAAGCCTAGGAAATTGTGGCTCAAGCTAGTTTGTCCACCCAACGAATGTGTATGGGACACTCACTGTGTGCTGGGCATTGTGCTCTGTGCTGAAGAAACAACAGTGACTCAAATAGACAAGCTCCGGCTCTGAGAGAGCTTAGAGTCTAGCGGGGAACCATCAAATTACTTCACAAATAGTTAACTACAAGTGAAAGTGAGTGCTATGCACAAAGAGAATAGGGAGCCATGGTAGAATATAAGAGGACCCAATCTCAAGCGTGTGGGTCAATGAAGATTTCCCTGAAGAAGTGATATGTAAGCTGAGCAAGAAGGATGAGTAGGGGAAAGTAGGCAAAGGGGTATGAGGTGAAGGGAAAAATGCTCCAAGAGGAAGGCACAGCATGTGCAAAGGCCCTGGGGAGGGAGAGATTGTGGAGTGTTTGAGGAGCTTCAAGGTGGCCAGTGTGGCTAAAGCTCAGAAGGCAGGAGTGCTGCCACCCAGTACCACAAACCCAGGGGATGCAATTCATGTGGAAAACCATGTGTTTTATTTTTAAATGAGATTTTTGTTAAATTTGCTTAAGTACAAAGTAGTAGTTTGGCTTGGCTCTTTATTCAAAAGTGGGGGGAAATGTCTGTGGGTCCTTCTTGGTATTGGTACTAGAAGGTTCACGTTCTGCCCTGCCACCCCCCACCCTCACAACTCCCACATGGCCTTCCCACCAAAGTTTAGGTCCCACCCAGACAAGCCCTCAGCAAGGCTTCCAAAGAAAATGTGCAGGAAAAAGATGCAAAGGACCGGGAAAAGGAGATTGAACAGTCAAGAAAGGCCTCCATACTGCCAACTGCTTCGGATGCCTCAAATCCCATAAACATCTCTTCAGCAGAAAAAATGGTGAAAAGAAAGAAATTAGGGTAGGCAGTTTATCAGGGGAAGCCAAACAGAGGGGCCATTCCAATTGCCCAGGAGACAGTGAGATCTGAATGTAAATGAAGAGGGGACTGGGCTGGCTGAAGAGAACCCAAATTTGGGAGTACCACCCCCCAGCCTAGGGTCTGCCACTGGGCACACATCACTCTCTGAGTGGTCTCAGAGGTCCTGGGTCTCTCTGCCCCCTCTAGACTTCAAGGCATAACAGGCTCTGGCAAACTGCCCCCTGCCTAGATTTCCAGCTTCCTCCCACCCTGCCGCTCCTCCCTTTCCCAGCTCTGGCCATCTCAGACCTCCCGCAGAGCTTCTTCAAAGCTCTTCCCTGGCCCAAAGTATCCCACCTTCCCCTCTTCCTCCTCCTTCCTCTCAGCTCAGCCTTCTCCTCTCAGGAGACCTTCCCTGACCCCAGACAGGGGCAAGTCCCCCACTCTAGGACCCCTATGTTTCTGCTCTTCACCCTATAATACAATAAGGACCCTTTACTCCTTTACTTCTTCCCTCTCAGACCACAAGCCCCCCCAAAGCAGGGGAGCTTCTACATGATCTACCACTGTTTCCCCAGTGCCCAGTACAGTGCCTGACACATAGTAAGGGTTCAACCACTATTTCCTGAATCCAACTACAGAGCTAGGATTTAGGTATTTCAAAGCCAGGGGTTTGTATCTGATATATTCCCAGCTACTTCCCTAGCACTTAGAACAGATATTTGCTGGATGGATGGATGGATGGATGGATGAACGACCTTCTAAGCCAGAAAGGGCAACTTAGATGCTTTCATTTTACAGGTGGAGAAACAGAGGCCCAGAGAAACCAAAGACCTACCCACGGTTTCACAGCTCAAACAGGGGGCTGGGTTTCCAGTGCCAATGAGCAAAGTCATCTATAAGAAACACTCTGCCTGTCCCCTTTTTATAGAGGAAAACACATGCAGGTATTGATCCTTTCCAGAAGCAGCTGTCCAAGGTACTTATGTACAGATGAATGTATTTATTTGTTTATTCCCTACCCTGCTCCAAAAAGAACTGGAGGCAGTTTGCCCACTGCAGCTCCTGTCAATGCTGTATTTCCCAAACTCAAGAACAAAACATGAAGGAAAAACAACTTGTTCAGAAAGAGGGGCAATAACACCTCACCCAGAACCAGTTTCCTTGGCCAGAGCAGAAAATCTCCAGCAAAGAGGGCTGTCTCTGTAATCAAATTACCAAAATTAGTGACTAAGAGGAACAGAGCAGATGTGAAAGATTTCAATTTTGCTGGAGGATTTGGCACAATGTCTCAAGGAACTGAATTTGCAAAATTCTTGCGTAAGAACAGTGTCACGTGAAATAAAAATCTGGCTGCAGGACCACAGTGCTGATAGCCACACCTACCAAGTGATGTTGTGGTCATTGACACAAATCTTCTCCTCCTCCTGATTTGCAAGGGGTGGCAGATGGGGCCTTGGGGGGGGAGTTGCTGCAGCCACAATGACAATGAGACACCATAGATTTCTATATAGCACCTAATTTTCTAAAGCCCTTTCAGCCACACCATCTTATCGGACCCTCACTATCAGAAGTAGAGGCTCAGGGGCTGCCTGGGCAGCTCAGTCGGTTAAGCATCTGCCTTCAGCTCAGGTTGTGAGCTCAGGGTCCTGTGATCCGGCCCGGAGTCCAGCTCCCTGCTCAGCGGGGAGTCAGCTTGTCCCTCTCCCTCTGCCTCTCCCCCCACTCATGTGTGCTCTCTCTCTCAAATAAATAAAATCTTTAAAAAAAAAAGAAGAGGAAGAAGAAGAAGAAGTAGAGGCTCAGAAAAGGTAAATGACCTCCCAAGTTCATGGAGCATATGAGCAGCTGAAGCCCAGCACTTAGGCCCAAGGATTCCCACCCACTTGTGGTTGTATAAATATCAAGGGAGTGGCCCACCCTGGGAAGGGCATTTAACTTTCAGGACACAAGGGCACCATATTTTTTAATGCCCACGTGGCACCAACTGTTACCCTGCTAGATCAATTAGCCCCCCTACTGAGCATGTTTTTAGTGACTGTTTCTTACAAGGGTCAGAGTAGACTCAGGTTAATGGGGAAAGAGAGTACAGGCACTTGTCTCCGAATCTAACTACAGAGGTTTCCCTAAAGAGCCTGAGGATTTTCATGAGCAATGTCATATGTGTCAGTCGCAGGGACCAGGTGAATAGGTGCAGTTAGATCTCAAACTGAACTCCTGATGTTCTCCCCCAAAGCTGGGCTCCCATCCACTGTTCTTCACCATGACAGATGCCACCCCTCAATTTTATAAACCAGAAACCTCAATCACCCTTGATGCCTCCCTTGCTCTCACTCCCAGATCCAGTCTATTACCAGGTCCAGCTGACCCCCCCACTACTATCCAGAGCCACCTTCTTTGCCCCATCCCCCTCCTTCCACCACAGCCTAAAAGATCATCAAGTTTTGCTTCAAAAGACTCCAGTAGTTCTCTACTGCTGTCCTCATTCTCCCTCTTGCTCCTCCCAGTCTATCCCCCACACAGCAGCCAGAGTGAGCACTTGAAAATGCAAATTTGGACATGTCGCTCACCTGCTTAAACTGCTTCCATAGCTCCCATGGCACACAAGGTCCGGTGTGGTCTGGCCCCAGTCTGCCTTCCTGGCCTCACCAGTGCTACCTCACCCCTTCACTCTCCAACCTGTAGATACGCTGGTCTTCTCCCTGCTCCTGGTTGGGGCTACGTTCTCCGACCTCATGGTCTCCATGTGTCCTGCTCCCGCCATTCCTTGTCCCCACCTACCGCCACCAACCAGACTCCTAGTTATCTTCAAAGCACAGCTCAAATGCCATGTTCTAAGGAAGCCATCCTTCCTTAGCTCTCCCAGCTGATCAGGTCCTCCTGACAGACACTGTCATAGGACCATGTGTTCAGCTTCTAAACACCTGTCACAGTTTAAATCAAATAATACTCCATGACGATGGCCCATATTCGTTCATTCACTACTTTATTCCACACCTGGTACATGATCAGAACTCAACAGATGTTTTTTGGAAAAAAAAAAAAAAATGAATGCAGCATGAACACAGCAGATGGGGAAACTGAGTCTCGTTAGGATGAAGGACCTTGACAAAAGACATGAAATCTGCCAGGATTAGGCAGACCGTGGGCATCATCCCACCTCTGGAGATAAATCTGGGGAAAATGCCCTCCTGAAATTAAGTAAAATGTTTCTATTTAACAGGATTGAAGGCTGGGGGAAGGAAACTCTAAAACACACACAACACCAGACTTGGCAGTGAGAAGGACTAGCAAGGAAAAGCCCAGATCCCCATCTCTTCTCAATTATGCACTTATCAAGGCTGGGTAGACTATGGAAGAGTCAGAAACTAGGGCATTCAGGATAGTAACACAGCAGCTTTGGGCCTAAGGGGGCATGAAAGAGGGGGCAAGTTGGTGGGGGTGGGGCCCACCCTGATTATGGAGTTGGTGAGCTCCCTAAAGCATCATCTGCTCAGCAAACATCTGCTAAGGGCCTATCATCCTCCTGGCTGAATGTGTGGAGTGAAAGCACAGTCTTTGACCCCATGGAGCTCAGAGCCTAGAGAGGAAACAGGTCTGTTAACACTTCATTGCAATTTAGTAGTAAGTACTAGAATAAAGGGCAACTCAGGGAAGGGGCTATTCGGAGACAAAGCCACAGAGAGCTGCATCTGACCAGGCAAAAAAGGTGTGTCCCATTCTCAGCCTGCTCCCACCATAGCCTAGGGCAGCTTCTGTTGTCCGCAGTAACATGCACAAACAAAACACCCAGAAAAGCAATGACTGTCCCCAAGGTGGCCCTTCCAGTAGCCAAAGCAAGACCAGAAGACTGTGGTGCCTCCTCTTCACACCCAGAGAGGTGAAGGAAAGTGAAAATGCCACCCAGAGGAAGAAAACTGAGGACAGAAGTCAGGAGGACAGCACGTCAGAGGATGTGAAGCCAGCTGGACCAAAGGCTGCCAGCCCACAAGGCTACACTGGGTTGGATAGTGTCCCCCAAAATTCATGTCCACCAGCAACCTCCAAATGTGACCTTATGTAATCAAGTTCAGACGTGCTCATATTGTATTAAGGTGGGCCCTAATCCAATGACGAGGGCCCTTATAAAGACACTCATGGAGACACAGAGAGAAGGCCACATGATAATGGAGGCAGAGATTGGAGCAATGCATCTGTAAGTCAAGGAGTGCCAAGACTGCCAGCAACCACCAGAAGCAAGGAAGAGACAAGGAAGATTCTCCTTGAGCCTCCCGAGGGAGCACTCCCTGCCAGCACATTGATTTCAGACTTCCGGCCTCCAGAACTGTAGAAAAATAAATTTCTGTAGTTCTAAGCTACTCAGTTTGTGGTAATTTGTCACGGCAGTCCCAAGAAATTAATAGATGGGCCTAGAAGACCAAACACATAACGTAATGGAGTGAACAGGGCCGTTGTCAGAGGTGAGCCCAGAGTGGACCCAGCTGCAGAGCACAGCCTACAAAAAAGGGCAACAGTTACTCAGCGGCATGCAGTTACTGCCAAGAGGCAATGATGTTGCCAAATATGCCAATTTTTCTGCATAAGGGAAAAATCCATACTTTTACATGAAACTTCTGATTTTCGAATGTTAAGCCAAATGGGGTTTTTTTGTTTTGTTCTTGTTTTTTTTGCTTTTTTGAATCAGTGTGGGCCAGAGAAGGCCAGACCAATCTCCCCATTTTGCAGATGAGAAATGGAGACCCAAGAGACAAGGTGATTTCTGTCTACAACTCAAGCGACAGCCAAGGCTGAAAGCTACAGTGCCATCTACCACGCTGCACTCCGGCCTTCTGCCCCTGGGGCAGCAGATGAAAGCTCGCCCCACTCAGGACTCACAGCTCTCATGAAAGAGGTGACTCCTGAGCTGGAGGGAGTAGGCACAGACCAAGACACCTTCATCGTCCCGGCTGTCATGGGGTCCAACGGTCCCTGCCAGCCTAGGTTCCTAGGAAGGAGCTGCACGAGGTCACAGCTGTCTCGGCCACAGAAAGGGAAAGGGATGGGGTCGGGCCAGCAGAGGCACGGGATGTGGGGACAGGAAGGGCAAGCTACAAGCGTCGCATCTTAGGAAGGGATAGGAAGAGCCTCCCTTGGCAGCATCCGTGAGATTCTTCAGCAACAGGCGTTTCCCACCAGGTTATGGAGCAGGCCGGCCGGATGGGGAGAGTCTGCAGTGAGCACGAAGACATGCGAGCAAAGCAGTCATTGCTGGAGAAAAAGAGTGGCAGCAAAACAATGCCAATAAGATACCGGGGCGGGCAGGCCTAGAAGCACATGAGAAGCGTGGCGCCAACTCTCCCAAGAACGCCGTGCCTGTTTGGACAGATTTTTGCTCTCTGATACATGTTCCAAAAGCTCTTGGAAATGAGGAGAGAGGCCTACTGGGTTCTGTTTGGACAGTGTTTGCTGTGGTAGCAAATGTCCACAGCGCCCGTAAGCTGTTCCCTTGCATCCGTGAAGATGCCAGTACCCAGGCCAGAGCTATGCGCTCAGAGATCTCACACCACCGTGCTCTGAGCAGCGTCTTCGCTCATGTGGAAGGGGAAGTTTCTTGGGAGAGCAGGAGAGAAATAGTGCTTTTTTTCATGGTTTTGGGTTTTGTTTTTTTCGTCCTTTGACAAGATGCAAGGGAACCTTTGCTAAAAATTTTTCGTGAAGAGCAGCAGTGAAATTCACAGCACTGCTCGGATCCAGCAAGCCCACTACGCCATGTAGTTCAACAGCACCTGGCCTCTCCACCTCCCTGGTCTTCACCAGTGGTCTTCGGCCAGGCTCGAAGCCGGTGTGGGCAGGGGGAGGTCTGTGACTCCCACCAGGACCTCTGGCTGGTGGAGATGCTCTCATGCCGGGCTGGCTTGCTGAGACCCCCTAACACACACACACACACACACACACACGTATGCATGCACAAACACACTGCCCACACAGCAGCAATTAAAGGCAAAAAACACGGGTGGGTCCGAAAGGACAGCAGCTCCTGTGTTAAAACATGCGCGATACGCAGGGCACGCCTCTCTGCCAAGCCCTAATCCCCCTGGCATCTGTGCCTTACTATTTGCATAAGTAAATGGCAGCTCATTAAGAACACATTAGTAGCTCTGTAACCATGTAAGGAAACCAACCTAGTGAACTCTAAGCCACTGGAGATTTCTCTAATTCAGTTTTGCAGCCTTGGAGGCATGAAGCAGAGTCTGTCATCTGCCGTCTATCTGTCCAGCTAGAAAAGAAAGAAGAGACCCTTATGGAAACACAGACGAGACTTAATAAATATTTGTTGAAGAATGAAGGATGGTAGGCCAGGTTTGCAAAGGACAAACCTTACTAAAAATAGAGAAATGTTTGGACCACACTGGTTGGAGGAGGCATTTCTCCCACCTCTCGCAGCCCTCCACTGAAGGCTCCAGGAGAGTGGTTGCAAATCAAAGTCCTGCATCAAACCACCCCTTAGCGTTTCTGACATATTGTCATGGGATGACTGATTCAGGAAGTCACAGACAGGGCCCAGGATCTGCAGTTTTAAAATGCTTCCCGAGGCGGGGCACCTGGGGGGAGCAGTCGGTTAAGCCACCAAGCGACCGGCTCAGGTCATGATCTCAGGTCATGATCTCAGGGTCTTAAGATCAAGTTTTAGGTCAGGCTCCTCGCTGGGTCTGGAGCCTGCTTAAGATTCTCTCTCTCCCTCGCCCTCTGCCCCTCCCCCGCTTGCTGGAGCACTCGCTTCCTCGCTCGCTCTCTCTCTAATAATTAAATGAATAGATAATAAAATGCCTCCCAGGGATTCTTATCTGCTCCCCTGTTTGAGAACCATTGCCCTGAAGCCCTCCTCATGGTTGCTACACCACAGAAAAAGCAAAATGGACTCCACCCGGGAGTCTATCGGAAATACAGAGTCTCAGGCCCCCACACCTGCGGAGGCAGAACCTGCACTGGTGATTCTGTGCCACATAAAGTTGGAAGGAGCATGAGTGTAGAGGCTGCTAGGGTGGACTCTGTGAGCCAGGTGGGCTCTCTGCCCCGGCGGCCCATCACCAGGGGTGTGAGCCTTTGGTCATGGCCTCAAGTCTCACCCACCTGCAGCGTGTAGAGCTGTACTCAATGGCCAGCCTCGGAGGGCCTCGATCCCCAGAGGTGCCCGGAGTCCGAATCCCGGAACCCCCTGGAGCCCCGCGCAGACGTCCGCTCTCCGGGTCTTTCCCGGCACGTAGACCCGGAATGAGGGCTGCCTTCAGCAGCACAGGCTGGAAGCCTGGGAGTCGCAGGGGCTTGAGCCCAGTTGTCCGCTTCAGCGTGTGTCCCCGCCGTGTGGGACCCAAGGAGCCGGGAAGCCCCGGGTCAGCGAATCCAGGCTCCGGGGAACTGGGAGGGGCCTGCTCAGCCCTCCGCAGCGGCTCGCGGCGGGCGGGCAGGTTCAAGAGGATTTTGTACCTGTCTCCAGCGCCCTCTGGAGCTGCCAGTGGTTTTATTACTCTAGGTAGGCTGTCCAGGAGTGGCCGACCTACTGACTTCTAGTGCAGTCAGTAAGGCAGGCCCAGGGTCTGCCAGGAAAACAGCTACCCTGGTCCTGGCGCCAGCCCTGCCCCAGGCCTCCGCAGCCAGGCCGGGAAGGCAATCCCGGGTTTTCTCAAGTGCCTGCCCTCCCCGCCCCAGGTAGCCCTGCACCCTGCTCTGGGGGATCAAAACACCACTGGGGAGCGAGACACCAGGCAGAGGCTCCCAGAGCCAAGCAAGTGCCAATTGTGAGGGTATTTTTAGCCCGGATCCCTCTGGAAAGGCAGCTCATGAAATCCTACCCTGTCAGCACTCGCTTCCTCTCTTGTCCCAGGAGGAGCGGGTGTTGCCTTGGTAACCCGCGGCGTGCATCTGCTGCTCTGGGGACACCTGTAAGTCACCCACAGGTGTCTGGCCGAGCGACCCCGGCGGCCCTCAACTTCTTCGGGCTCTGGCCTCCTTTCTCTGGGCAGAGTGCCCAGGAACGGGGCCCCAAAGGCTCGGGAATGCAGGAAGCCTGTGCAGTCCTCACAGCGGCCTCCGGGGAGACCCTGAGACTTTGGGCTTTCAAAGATGTTTACACACACACTTAACTCATTAAACGTGTGAAAACAACACGCAGTTAAACACGCATTAAAACAACACGGAGTGCCTACTTCAGCTCGGGTCTTTGCATTTTCACGGGATCCCCGCTTGTCAAGAACTGTTTCCTCAGCTTGTTGGGGGCTTAGTTATTCATGTGAGGTGATTCTGCAGGGAACCGGTGGTCAGAACGCGAGTAGGCCCTGCCCTCCCCCCCCCTCCTCCTCCCTCTGCTTCTCGAAGACTTTCTCCTTGAAAGGGGTTGGGGGGGCACGTGTTGCTCTGAGTCCCACAATTACTAGGCGGTGGCACCTGGTACAGTCCGGCCCTAGACCTCCTGTTCATTGCCCTTGCATACTTAGCTCACACCTCTCTGCACCAATGAACTTGGAATGGTGCCAATGGGCTGTTAGTGACCCTGCAGCCCAGACAGGGAAGGCCGGGCAGCTGCACCTTTCCCAAACCAGCAGCAGGCGGAAATGGATCCCGCTGGAGCTGAGCAGCCTCAGGTTCGATTTAGCTGTTTGACCAACTGAAGAAGAAATCATCACCATCCCCATTCAATCAGTTGCATCCCGCTTTTGAGTCTGGTCACTTGAGGGCCTGAGACCATGAAAGATATTAACAGAACAAACCACAAAATCTTCAGTATAATCCCATAAATAAAGAATAAAAGTTTTCTTTTATTCTTCCATGATGAAAAGAGATCTGTTGGATTTTTTTTCATGGTTATATAAATAATACCTGTTTACTATTTTTTTTTAAATTTAAACACTCCAGAAAGGTATGGGTGGGAGGGGAAGTCAGGATCGCCAGCCACCCAGGCATAACCCCTACCTGCCTTCGATGGCCAGCTTTCACACACCTCACACTTCTTGCATATAGACAAGTGCAATTTGACATAAATGGGATTATATTACGGAACTGCAGTTTTCTTTCCCTCTATGTTACCGAGTGTTTGTGAGTTTACCTCGCTGTCTTCTCATCCGACATCCCTTCCCAGGTACCCAATGTCAACAGCCTGTCATATCAGCTTGGACCATCAGCCCATTGGCACCACTCCAAGTTCATTACTGCAGAGAGGTGTGAGCTAGGTATGCAAGGGCAATGAACCAGAGGTCTAGGGCCAAACTGTCCCCATGCTCATATCTGCCTTCACGGTGTCCTCCCCTGCCCCTGGGGACCATCTCACCACACTCCCAGACCTAAGGCCAAAACTATTTCAGTCTCTGGTCAACAACCCGGGGAAAGTGATCCTAAGTCACTTCTGTGCTAGAAATGGTCCAACAGCTTTCCATCTCTCGTCTAGATAATAACAAAGGCATTGAAATAATCCACAAGGTCATGCATGAGACACCCCTCTCTCTGTGTCATCTCCTACCGGTCTTCCTTTGTACCTTCTGCTCTGGCAGTACCCCCTGCCACTGGGTCTTTGCACCTGCCATGTCCTCTGCCTGGCCCACTCTTTCTCGAAGTATTCACAAGTCTCCTTCTCTTACCTCCTTCTCATCTTCATTTTAGTATCACCTTCTCAGTGAGGCCTTTATTTGCCACTCCATTTAAAATTATACAATCTCCCCCCAACATCCCTTTTCTCTCCCTTTTTTTTTTCTCCAGACACTTTTCTCCAGCCAACATGCCATATATTTTACTTACTTATGATCCGCGCCGCCCCACCAGGAGGCAGACTCGGTGACAACAGGGTTATTGATTCTGTTTGTGCCTGGCTGTAGCTTCAGCACGCAGACAGCACCTGCCACAGGTAAGTGCTCAATAAGTTATTTGTTGAATGTGTGACTCAGTGATTGCAAGTTCCTCCTACAGCTACACTTTCAAGGTCAACTGGTTCCAAGAGCCTTGCTGTTCACAAGAGCAGGCAAATGACTTTCTATTTCTAGTGTATGCCCTCTGCCCTCAGACTCCAGAAGCAGTAGGTCACTCCTCTCCAGCTGAGGTAATAGTTCAGATGCTCCAATATGGGCTCCACATAGAACCTGGGGCTACCCCTGCCTCTGAGTCCTTGAAAGGGTCTCCAATGGGCTTCCCCATCAGTGCCCCTTCCTCAAGCCCCTCCCTCCTATACACTTGCATAAGTGTGGCTTCTGTGTCTTTCTGTGAAAGCCAGCCAGTCTTCCAGTTCAACCTTGGTTTGCTGCTGGCTGGTGGTCCCACATCATGGGCATCCTGGACTTTTAACCAGCCTGCAGCTCACTACATCCCACCCTGTCCCTGACTGCAGAGAGTAATCAAGAAATGTCAGCCTCCTTCCTAGGGCACGGGGGAGGTGACTACAGCAGATAGCTTGAACCTGTGGGTGGCTGGTTTGTCTTATTTTTTGATTTGTGTCTGTTTGACCATTAATTATTATTATGTAATATGGACTATCTTTTAAAAGCTTATTACCTAGATAACAGGGGCAAGGCAACAAATGTATGAAAGTTCAGCCTCAGGGCGCCTGGGTGGCTCAGTCAGTTAAGCGTCTGCCTTCGGCTCAGGTCATGATCCCAGGGTCCTGGGATTGAGCCCCACATCTGGCTCCCTGCTCGGCGGGGAGTCTGCTTCCCCATCTCCCTCTGCCCCACCTCCCGCTCATACTCTCTCTCTCTTGCTCTCTCTCTCAAATAAATAAATAAAATCTTAAAAAAAAAAGGAAGTTCAACCTCTTTTGAATTGTAATCTGTTGCACAATTAACTTGTGGAAAGTGGTGGGATTGGGGGTATTGTTGGGGAGATAGTTGATCAAGGACTCCTTTGCCCCTGTTCTGAGACCTTCTGACATCTGACTAGAGAGTCTGTCTATGGAAAGAACACACAGACAAAGAGACACACACGGAGACACACACAGACACACACACAGCATTCACAACCCAGATGGCAGAGCCTGAGTGCCAAGCTGTCTCCGGCAAAAGGCTGCCTGCCTCCATTCACCCACCATATCCAGGATCAGAAGCACAGGAGACTAGAAATTTCTGAGTGCTGCCCTTGACCTTGCTGTTGGAACACTCTCTAGAAGCACATACGTATTCCAGTGGCCACCAGGGCCAGTCCAGCTTATCCTCCCTGCTGCTCTCCACTGCCTCCTTGGAGAAGGAAGGCCAGCCCCCTCCCAAAGCCTTCTGCCCTCTTCTTCCAGGGAAAAGCTGCTCAGACTTGTCAACAGGGGATCAGGAAGGGAAGGAAACTAGGCCACCCCACCGTGCCCGAATCCCTGCCAGCCGACAGGCAGACGGCTCCCTCCATCACAGGAAGGGGGTGGGTGGCCAAGGTGGATGTGGCCCCTTAGTCAGTTCAACATTTGGAGGATTATCTCCTCCCAGGGTGCCGCAGGATTAAATTTTTTAAAACTAAAATATAACCGATTTAGAATAAATGTGAAGGTGGGAACACGAGTGAAATCTGTAGTTCTACCAGTTGTAGAATTTTTTCAATGTAATTATGTCTCTTTCAACTACACCGAGTAATATGAACTCCAGGCTAGACGTTAGACATGAAACAGCTCATTTAATACAAGCAGTCTGCAAGGTAAATATTATGATGCCATTTTATACTGATGAGGTAAGTGATGTTCATTGAGGCTAGAAGCTAAAGGTGGATAAGTGCTATCCCTGTAACTATTGACATTGCATTAATCTCGGATGGGTGGAAGGAAGGAAGGAAGGAAGGAAGGAAGGATGAATGGGCAGCAGATGAATGGGCAGATTAGGGACAGAAGAAAAGGCAACTAAACCACATAACTTCCCATTTCACTAAACTAATGAAATGGTAGGCTATTTAAAGGAATGGATTAGATTGATTAGTAATTAGCATTTCAGCCTTTGAGAAGAAGGGGAGGCAGGAAAGGGAGGAACTACTATTCTTAGAACCTGAGCTCTGGGAGCCAGACTGCCCAGGTTCAAACCTCAGGCCCACCATTTACTAGCTGGATAACCTTGGGCTAATTATTTAAGCTCTCTGTACCTCAGTTTCCTTACCTGTAAAAATGGGAATATTATAACTTAAAATGTTATGGTGAGAATTAAATGAGTTACACAAAATAATATGTAAAATATTTAGAACTTTGCCTAGCACCCAACAAGTGCTCCATAAACATTGCTATTGTTATCCACATTTTGTAGGAGGAAACTGAAGCCTGGGGAGGGAGGTGATGCTTATTCTGCAATTACTCCGGTAACACCACCTTCCATATTGATTGTTGGCAACCCTTTTATCTGGTCATTTGAGCCAACTCTATCCAGATAATCTTCAGTTGTGGTGAGGATCTAGATTTTAAGGAAGGTCTAGATGTTTCAGATATGGCTTTCCACGTAACTTTAGACAGGTACACATTTATACCATTTGCTGTCTTAGGAGTTCAGAGAAACTCCATAGTCACTGAACAAAGAATGGATCTGCATTATTTTTAAACTGCTATAAATATTTATTGGGTGAATGAATGTTATCTATCATCATATCATTTAAGACCCCTTATTTAAAGGCCATGATAAACTCCTCCCAGAATTCAAGTTTATTTCTTCTGAAGAATTTCCTAAAACACATCTGAAATCCGATATCAGAAAGCTTGGAGCCAGATGCCTTTCAGAATTTAGACTCTTTAGAATTTTGAGAGCTTCTAAAGGGCACTTTATTTTTTCTTTAAGATTTTTATTTATTTATCTGAGAGAGAGAGACCACAAGCAGGGGGAGCGGCAGATGGAGAAGCAGACTCCCCGCTGAGCAGGGAGCCGGATGCGGGGCTCAATCCCAGGACCCTGGGATCATGACCTGAGCTGAAGTCAGACGCTTAACCAACTGAGCCACCCAGGCGCCCAAGTGCAGCCACTTTATACTGTGTAATACCCCCTGGAGGTCCAGGCTAGCACATCACGATTAAACATCCTCATAGTTCTACAGAGAACTTTATATGTGAACTGAACACTTACACGGAGTGGGATGTATAAAGACAATAAGCAGGTCAGCATCAGCTCAGGTCAGGTTTTGCCACTAAATTAGTTTCTTACAAACAAATAGAAAAGCTTTAGGTTTTCAGAGCTTTTTGGATGTCAGCATGGCAGACAGGGGAGGGTTGACCTGTAGTGAATTATGTGCTGTGTTTGCCCCTCGTCCAGGCTGCCGTGAAGAGTTTGGTTTGTGTCTCACCAATGTTTGCTGGAAACTCACCACATGGGCGCCATTCTAAGCTGGTTTCTGTGAATTGTGTCATGTGGTTCTCAGAACAACTGTAAAGGGTAAGTAACCAGCCCACAGTCAAACCCCATCTGAGACTCTGTCTAATGAAGTTTCCCAGCCAGCGAGGCTTTTCCAGTACAGCTGACCCTTGAACATCACAGAGGGTTGAGGCATTGACCCCCATGTAGTTGAAATCCACATATAACTTTGGACTCCCCCAAAATTGAACTACGAATAACCTACTGTGGACCAGAAGCCTCACGCATAACATAAACAATCAATTAACACATATTTTGTATCTTGTATGTATTATATATTGTGTTCTTACAATAAAGTCAGGTAGAGAAAAGAAAATGTTATTAAAATTATAAGGAAAAGAAAATATACTTACAGTACTGCACTGTATTTATTGGGGGAAAAATCCACATATCAGTGGACCCACACAGCTCAAACTTTGTTGTTCCATCGTCAGCTATATTTTTTTTCTTTCTCCCTTCACTTTTTATGTTTTGATTACTGTCTTTTAATAATGGTTTTTGCTACTATTTTCCCTGTGGTTTCCATTGAAACTAGTAGGCAGAGGAGGTGCCACAAAACGTTTTTAAATTATGGACCTGTTCTCATCCTTTTCATGACACAGACTTGAAGTCCTTCGTGAGGTTTTCAGGATGAGCAAGTAAGCTTCCAACAACAACCACAAATCCTTAGGCAGCAGGACTCGCCAAGACAATTTCTAGTGAATAGAATTCTATGAGATTAAAGCATGGACAAACAAAATATTCCCTCCAGAATCTCAGGTGGTTTGAGGTTAAATTCAGGGTCTCTGCTCAATTTTGCAAGTAAAGGGTCTCTTTTGGTTTTCTCCATCCATTGATCTCATTTGCCTCCATCCTTGTCTAGGGAGCAGCAACCGTGTGAGACACACAGTGCAGGAGGCCGGAGCCGTTACTCTGGAGCTGAGGGCCGTGAAGCAGATGGAGAAGCCAAGGAGACCATTCCACACCAAGGAAATTGCATGGTGTGCTCGGAGAACGCAGAGTGGTCTGCCGAGGGCACAGCGGAGCTCATAGACAGGAGATGAAAATCAAGGGGCTGGAAAAATAGTCTGGGGCTGATCCTGAAGGATGTGCACCTCACTCCATGGGCCCTGCAAACCCCCCAAAGACCGTGGGACAAAGGTGTTCAAGAACACTCGAGGCCTGTCTGTCCTGCTCACGGCCATATCCCCAGTACCTGGAATAGTACCTGGCACAGAGCTGGGGCTTGATGTACATTTGTTGAAGGAAGGAATGAAAGAAAGAACATGTGAGATTTACATTGGAGAACATACTTAAATGGAGAGGCTGTATGAAGGAGGACATGGGGTCCTGTTAGGAATTCCTAGCAAGAGTCCAGATGTGGACCGATGAGGAAAATCAGTGGTGATGGGCATGCAGAAGACAGGGCACGTCCCATCAGCAGTAATGGCAGACTGCACTGGATTTGTCAAGCAATCAGATGTGGCCTCTGGAGGGCAAGAGGCCTCAAAAACACCTGGCCAAGAGTCCTGGTGAGGAGGGAAGAAGGGAGAGAGGGCTCTTCCCAATGGGTTGCTTGGGAGAAGACACCTTCTGGGCTTGGTGATGAAAGATACTCCAGGGCCCCCTGGGGACCAGTATTTGCATGCTCCACCAAGCAGCTGTGTGGGGAGCCCACAAGAGCTAGTACATGGTGGCGAAGGTAAGAACGTAGCTAGGGCAGCCTCCTGCAGAGATCGGTCTCCCTGTGGCTCTTTTCCCCCTTCCCCATGCTGTCCAGCCCTCACCTCAGGGACGTACCCTTGGAGACGGAGAGGCAGCCACAAAGCGGGAAGGGCAGCAGGGAGGGGAGGAGCTGAAGGCTCCTGGGTGGCAGTGGGTGGTGTAGAGCTGCGGACTGTGTCAGGGCACACAGGAGACTCGGGGAGGGCCCGTCTCACCCCAGGGGAAGTTCACGGGGAGCCTTCCCAGCCGCCTCAGAGCCAGGGCAGGCAGGACCCGTGAGAGATTCAGTTCTCCCTGGGGAGAAGGCCAGCGTGGCTCCTCTTCCCATGTCTTGGCATGATTTTTAGGGCTGGGGAGGCGACATTACCTTGGCATTCCCTCCCCCGTGTTCCAGAAACTTTGAGAGAGCTGGGGAGCAGCCAGGGGAGGCTCCTGGAAGCAGCTGCTCAAGGCTCTGATCTGACCCCCACACCCTGCCAGCCTCCAAGTCTAGGGGCCTGGGCGAGGGCCTCCAGGTGGTCCAGGGAAGACCTTTCCGGGTGATCCTTCTGACACCCAGCCCTCACATGGTCCACAGACTCGGAAAGCTGAAATCTGACCCAACAATGCTGGCTCCTCCAGAAAGATCCATGCAGGGGTGAGCAAGTCAACCCTCCCCACGCTCACAGGGAAAGGCCAGGCTGAGGAGCAGATGACTCACCCAGAGTCACAGAAAGAGCAAAGAAGCCAAAGGCAGACCCCAGGGAAGGGCCCTCTCTAGGAGTGGCTGTTATTCATAGAACACCCTCCCCCCTCACCCCGTAGGATCTGCTCCCACAGGGCTCTACCTTAAGGTTAGAAAGGGACACATTTATTGAGCACTTAGTGCTCTGCACCAGGCCCTGTACTGGACGTGGGGATACAAAGACAAATGTGACATGGTCCCTGCTTTTAAGGCGTTCGGAGTTCATTGAAAAAAACAGACATAAAACCAAACAGAGTGAGGAAAAGCTATTCTAAGGATTCAGTGAGCTAGGTGGGGACAACAGCAAGTCATTTAATCCTCCCACGAACATTTTGAGGGAAGTGTTGTTAGCCCTTTTCCAGATGGGGAGGCTGAAATTATGATGGTTAAATCGCTTGCTTCGGTTCACACAAGTAAGAGACCCTGCACTGGTGTGCTGGGGCATCCCACCCAGGCTGCCAGAATGGATTTTGTGCATTTCCTTCCAGCTCCCCATCCAGTGACATCACATTGGTAACCTGAATCCTCCATCCGCTGGACCACAGAAATCCGTAAACACTACAAATCAGGTGATTGTCTGGTTCAAACCCAAGTCTGAAAGCCAAGACTTTTTCCAGTCTCCCCCAGAATCTTTCTTGGACTGAAGCATCCCTTTCTAAAGAGCCTGCCTCCCCAAGGTAATCACACCAGCCTGTCCTGGACAAGGCCAGATTAGACAGTGGATGTGATCTGCCTTCTAAGTCACAGAGGGCTGTACAACTAAGTTAAGTCCCCATCTATCCCTTTAGCTCTGAGCTTGCATCTTAGCAGACACACAGGGGTGCAGACATACCAAGAGGGTCAGGATGGGAGGGGATGGAGTGGGGTCAGGAGGAAGGGGGAGCTGAAGAAGGAGCGCAGTGTTCCATTCTCCACAACACTAATCTCAGGGAACGTCACTAATGTGACTGATGAATCTCTGTCTCTCCCTCATGGCTTCACAAAAACAAGGACGGTGGCTGATTTTGCGGACAACGCAGTGCCAAGCCCCATGCCTGCAAGCAGAAAGCCCTCCATCAACATTTGTTGAAGGAAGGAGTGAATGAAGCAGGAGGGCGTCAGAGCTAAACTACACAGAGTTGCCAGGCCTGCCTCCCTCCCAGCACATCCTATAAGAGAGGAGGGGGATGGAAGCCCATCCCTGCCCCGAGGGAAGCTGCTGGGCGTGCTGGGCTGCCCGAGTAGAATCTTTCTTCTGCCCCTTAGCAGCTGGGGAAGCTGTGCCTTAGTGGTCTCAGCTGTGCAGGATGAGATTGTGGTGTGGATTAAATGAGTTAACAAGTGTGAAGTGTCCGGCATATAGTAAATGCAGTGTGTTTGTTAAACAGGAAGGAAGACCCCCCCACACACCCACACACACCCTCCAGATCACTCCCTCAGGGCGCAGAGACATTTACTTCTCTGTTCAAATGCAATTTTCCAGCCCATTCTACTCCCGAGAGAGGAGAAACCCTGGGGAAAAAGAAGGTTGAGCCTCCTCTTCCTCGCCTCACCCCTCCCCACCCTACCCTGCCCCACCTCCCAATATCCCAACCCACCCATTCCTGTCTCTCTTGAAGTGACCCTGAGCCTTGCTCTGCCCCGCCGTGCCTCACAGCCTGGGAGCCGCCACCCGCCTCCCCAGATTCCAAAAAATGCCCCCTTCCCTTCGCCTCCTCTCCCCAGCGCCCCTAGGAGCCCCACTCCCGGCCGCGGGTCCGCGCCGGCAGAACACAGGACTCGCGCCTGGAGCTGGAGCGCCCACCCGAGCCCGCACATCGCGGCCGGCTGCGCCACCCAGTGGCGACTTGCGGAATCGGCGGCGGAGACGGCCTGCGGAGCCTGGAGGCGCAGAGGGGGCCCTGGCGGTGCTGGCCTCTACAGGGACAAAGGGAAAGAATGCAAAAGAAAGGGAAAGTGGGCTGGGGGAGAGAATATCACCAAAAGGGCTGGTAGGCTCTAGGTCACAGGGAGTAATTCATTCAGCCGGGAAAGCAGTGATCCCTTGGCAGGGCTGTCTGCAGGGGGCCTTTCCTCCCTGTCGGTACCCATGCCCCTCCCACCCCTGCCTTCTCCTCCCTGGCTGGGGGCTGAGGCTTCTGTCCCCTGATATCCCTGCCTCCCCTGTGCCCTGGGCTGATGAGGAAACAAAGACAGAGGGCTTTCACAGCCCTGAGGCCGGGAGCAGGTGCTCCCCCCCACCCCACCCCCACCAATGGTGTCTGGAGGGGGTGGGGATTCCAATCCCGGAGCTGCCCTGACTTCACTCCCTCAGCCTGTTCTGCATTTCTGCACCTGAGAAAGAGGATGATAAGAATAAACACCTCCCAACTTCCCTCACACAGGGCTTGTGAGACTCAAAAGGACAGAATGCCGAGGGAAGCATTTGGAAGAACAAAACCAGCACTATTCGAAGTTTCTGGTCCACAGGACTTTAGTAACCATGTGACTACAGGCAACTACAAATACATTTGCTTAAGGAGTAAGACCCTCAAGTCCTGACTATGAAAAACTCCTCAGATGAGAGATTTGTGTTTGGAGGAGAAAGAAAGGAACACACAGTTGAGATCCAAAATTGCAAGGTTCCATATGGGAAATTTAAATGATCAAGAATGTCTTAAGGATTTTACTATATAGCATGTAGAAGGCAGCTCGCTCTTTAGGAACCCAGTGGCATAGATATGATCCCCCAAAACATTTGGAAGATGAAGGAGAAGCCAAAAGAGTTGTCTAGGATCCTACTTGGAACCACTTCAAAGGCAGAATCACAGAACCACGGACCTGACCTTGGCCCATGGCAGCCCTGGCAGCCACGGAACCTATTCAGATTGTGGGAACGCCTCCCCGAGTCTACCTGCAGAGGCATATTCCCTGCATAAGAATGAATCCACCTGCTGGTCCCGTTCTGCTCTCAGAGGGAGAGCCCCGGCCTCCTGACCACTGGCCCAGTGTCATCAGAACTAAGCTGCCCCCACATCAGAGTCCAGCACCTGGAACCTCAAGGCAGGATAAGAGTTGACGTCAGAGTCAGGGAGAGAAAGCAGCAGCCCCTGGCCCCAAACCGCACCCCAACACGGAGCGGTGAGCCAGCCACATTTACTCACTGTGTCTCTACCATGGACAGAGCGGGAAGACCTGCGTTAGGAGAGAGGACTAGAGCAGGCTGGCCAGAGGCCAGGCACCTGTCAGGGCAGGCATGAGCTCATGGAGCTGGTTTCTCATTAATTCAACAAGTCCCCATTGCTTGCACCCTGTCTTCAGTGTTGGGCTGGGAATCGGGAGACTTGCCAGGTAAGACAGGGAGATGCTCTCAGGACTCCCTCCCTGCACCCCTCCCCTGTCATTCTGTCCCAAGGAGAGAGAACGCTCATCTGATTGGTCAGATGGAAGGCCAGTGATTGGCCCAGATTTGCAGATGGGTGTGGTTGCTGCTCCTAAAATGTGGGCTGGGGCGTGGCTAGCCTGGCCCTCTCCTCCATTCACACAGCCGAAGTGGCTCGGTGGCCCAGGCTGGCTCTCTCTTGTCCTTCCTTGTGGCTGGCCAGAGCACAGGAAGAGCAGAAATCTGGAGAGAACAAGGCGCCCAGGCTCAGCCCAGTTCACTATGTGGGGTGTGGGGCCCAAGGCCAGCCACCATCAAATGTGACTCTTCTGTCTTCACTGCTCTTCCTCTAGGTCACCCTCTGAGACTTTGTGGGTAGTGTTTGCTGGGCTTTGGGGTCTGCCTGGGTCCTCTGGTCGTAGCACATGTATTAGCCCCTTCCCATTGCCAATACCTTTGATAACAATCCCCCACGCTCTGGGAGGAGCCATTCAGCAGGAAGGTTAGACTATGCCGCCTTACATGGTAAGAGCCAGAATATCCGAGTTGGGAAAGGCTTCACAGAGGGAGTAGAGTTTAGGATTGGCCTTGAAAGATATATGGGACCCCACAGACTTTTGAGGATATGGGGACAGGTATTCCAGGCAGAAGGAACTCAATGGCGTTTGGAGAAGAGGAAAAGTCCAGTTTGGTGCTGGCGGCATGAATGTCAACAATGGAAGAAGATTCTAGAAAGTTAGTAGATCCTACAGGTTGGAATCCTGAAATGTTAAGTGAAGATGTTTTCACCTAATTTAGTAAGGCATCTGGGAGCTGCTGAAAGCTACTGAGCAGGGAGGACTGTGGACAGGACTGAGGTCTGCAAAGAAGAATCCAGCAGAAGTGTGTGGGATAGATGGGAGCCCAACAGGACAAGGGCAGGAGGACCGGTCAGGTGGCCCATACAGTGACCCAGGCAAGCAAAACGTAAGGACTGAGCAGAGTTACCAGAACAGAGGCCCCGGGTGGGAGGGCGAGCACAGAACACAGAGCACTGGAATGCCCGAGGAAGCGATAAGACAGACTGTGGAGGGCGGCCGGGAAGGTCTCAGGAGAACGGAGGTGCCCTCCACCAAAAATGGGAGGTCAGGGAAGGTGCAGCTGCTTTGCCAAAGATAAGCTCGGCCACCCGCCCTGGGCCTCTCTACCTCACCTCCGACCACTGCCCCCGCGGGACCTGCCATCAGTCCTGCCCCACACTGCTTCCATCAGTATCTGGAGCATCCTCTCCCCAGCCCCCTCCCCTCGCTTGCCAGGCAGCCTCTTGCTTCAGCTCTCAGCTCAGGCACCGCCTCCTCCTGGAAGCGCCCCCGGGGCCCCACATCAGGGGCTTCGAGAAACGCCCTCCTCTTGCTTACCTGCTCCCTACCCAGGTGCTGGGTGGGCCGCAGTCACTGGTTCACCGCTCTGGTTCCCCCAGCAACCCCCCCCCCCCACCCAAGCCTTTTGAGGACAGGTGTTCGATTATTCACCATGTAGGCAACAATGTTTCCTGAGCGCCTACTGTGTTCTAACGCCCAGGTTCTGAGAGCACAGCAGGGAGGGAATGCGGCCCCTGCTCTCGTGCCAGGCTTGGTCTAGTGCAGGAGGGAGGTAAACAGAGACCGTCCATGGGAGAGGGGGGCTTCTCGTCTTTGACTCTGTCTCCCGCCCCCAGCAGGCCGTGGCACAGAGAAGACTCCACAAATGACGGCTGGGTGAAGGAGGGACATCCGCAAAGCAGCCAGGAACAGAGGGCGGGAGCTCAGCAGAGATGCCTGCAAAAGGGTTATTTGGGGAACCTGGCCCACGTCCTTGCAAGTTACATGGGTTGTGCTAAACCTGACGTAGAGTATGTGGGGGTCCCAGAGCTTACAGGGAACATGAGCAAAGTGAGGAAGATTCTGCACTCCTGCCCTGGTTTAAATTAACAGCGGACAGATCCGCAAGCCCAGGGAGGTTGCTCGCTCTCCAAACATCCCGTTTAAGGAAGTGGGACATGGAGTCGTCTGCCCCTGAGGGCCAGACATCAGTCAAAGAGGAAATGCTTACACTATGGAATGTTCCTGTTGGAGGAAGCACCAGAGCCAGTAGGTGAGGGAGGCTGCCTCCGGGCACTGCCCCACACAGCAAATCCTAGCTCCAGGCTCCAGACCAACCGATGATTATGTTTTTCCTACTTTGATGCAAGACTTCAGCTCCATCTGAATTCCTGTGGCATTGAGCAAATCAAATGTACATCCCAACGTGACATCAAAAATGGAAAGAGCCTGTTCTGGGCATAGTTTTTGCTGGTCCTAAAAAACAATTATCCAAATTCCCCATCAAGAGCCCCCGTCCTGGCTCCCTGAAGAAAGCCAGCCCACTGAGGGCTCCTTCCCCCTCCCTCCCTCACCTCTGAGATGTACTTTCTCTGGGTTTACAGACATGATCACGGCTACCCACAGTTTCTAGTTGTCTGAAAACACTTGCAGGGAAACAAACCCTCCCCAGTCATATTGCATGGCTTGGCTTTGGAGGATTCTGGGTCCCCTGTCCCTCTGAGCCTTTTCCCCACCCCATCCCACCTCTGGGTGCCTTTGCCCTCCAGCTCATCCTCCAGCGACACATTCAGCACCTAGAACCCAGACAGAAGGCTCCATGGAGGCAGTAGCCACGCCGTTCTGCTCACTATTATATCCCCAGCATCTAGGACCTCTCCTGACACACAGTAGGCCTTTTACAAGTATTCGTGGCCTAGATTCAACAGACGTTGAGCACCTCTCTTGTATAAGATATAGAGATGTGCAGGCTGTGCTTCCTGCCTTCAGACCCGTCCTTTGTCCTAGGACACGGTACTGAAAGGGCAGCCAGGGCTCCCACCAAGAGTCTGCTCTGCAGACGAGCTGGGGCCTCCAGGGAAGTACTGGGCTCGGAGGCACACCTGTCTGGGCCCACTGGCTCGCTCTGCCTGAGCACGGGTCCACCCAAGACCCTCGCTTTAAACCTACGATGAACACAGGCTGGCCTCTCCCCCTCCCAGCTGTCCTCCTCCCTCTCACCCCAGGGCCCCCTGTGCCCTCTGGGATGTTTCCAGGAATGTCTGGCACCATCTCAAACAAGATAAATGGCATGGCTTCCTTACCAACCTGGGATCCTTAAGCCACCCAAATTACTTCCGCCTTTGCTTTAGACAATGAAGTAGGAAAGCAGAATTCCTCATCCTCATTAAGAAGGGTTAGGGCACATTCCAGAGAGATAGACAGAGTGGGTAAGAGGCGGACTCGATCGCCAGCATACCTTCCCCCCAGTCCTGACTGCCGCTTACTTCCTGCTGGCACTGCGGAAAGTTCTGTGTCTCTGTTGGCCTCAGTTTCCTCACCTATAAAATGGGGATAACATTAGTAGTTCCTACCTCATTGGACTGTTACGAAGATGAAACAAGATCATCCAGGTAAAGCACTTGGAAAAGTGAGTATGTGATAAAAACTGACTTTTATTATAATTATTAGTTTCTTTTGTTGCTATTATTATTACTATTAACTATTATTATAATTATTATCATCATTATTATCTTTAATTAGTTGAGAAAGGGCCCCACCAGAGGGTGCTTACCCCAATTTACACACACACACACACACACACACACACACACACACTGGCTCCCTCTTCTCAGTCTGGGGGGGACTCGTTAAACCTTACCCTTCTGTCAGCAGGAGGCTCCTCCCCACCTGCTCATGAAACACTTCTTCCAAATATCACTCTCTTCCCTCCTCCAACAAAAATGATCATTTTTTTTAAGATTTGATTTTTAAGTAATGTCTACACCCAACGTGGGGCCCGAATCCACAACCCCAAGATCAAGACTCACATGATCTACTGCCTGAGCCAGCCAGGTGCCCCCAACAAATATGATCTGATCACATACCCTCCATACCACATACCATGTATACCACATACGTATAGCTCTCTACTAATCACCACGGCCTGACTGCTGTAACAGCCTCCAAAGCCAAGGGCAAAACACAACACAGGCTTGTTTTTCACTCATAATCTGATAATGTCAAGGGGAGGGGATGTTCTGCTTCATGAAATCATTCAGAAAACCAGGCTCCTTCCTAGTGGTTCCACCATCTTCCTGGGCCTTGGGGTCCCACCTGGGTCCTCTGCATCCAGCCAGAAGATGGGAAGAAAGCACATCCAGGATCACATGCAGGTTTTTGGACCATACTGGGCAGGGACGTTTGTCCCCTTAGCCCCTTCCATGGGCCGGAAACTCAGTCCCAGGACACCACCTTACTGTAGTGGGAGCTCAAGAATAGTCTTTCCACATGTCCAAGAGGAAAATAAAATCAGTTTGATGAACACAGCATTTTTCCCACAATCACTAATGTGCTTTCTGTTTTTCTGTCTCTATGGATCTGCCTATTCCGGACATTTCATATAAATGGAATCACACAAGGAAACAAAAGCAAACTCGAGCCCCACATTGGGTGTAGACATTACTTAAAAATCAAATCTTAAAAAAAAAAGATAAATTCAATAAAGAATTTAGGCCACTACCTCCTTCTGAAGCAGAGGCTTCTCTAGGAGGGAACTTGAATTTCTGTTCTTAAGGGCATCCTCTTAGAAAATAGACCCAAAGCAATGCTCTGTGGGTTTCCCCTCCAAGCCCATAGCAGATGATGTCCCATCCGACCTGGGCAGCAGATGTGTGAGAAAGAAGGTGGTTTGGGAATGAGACAGAGCTGGGCCCAGCTCTCAGCTTTGCCACTTCCTCGGGCTGCTCAGCCCTTCTGCATCAGCTTCCTCTTTTGCAAAGCACAAGTGGTAACAGGGTGGTCAGCAGCGGGGGCAGCGCATCAAGGGCGATCTTGGCCCTCCTCTCCTGTTCTCCCATATCCCAACCTCGCCGCACCATAGAAGGCTGAGATCAAGATGGTCCGTGAATGTGATGAAGTACACACAAAAACTGGAAACCCAAATCCCCGCCCCCCCCCCCCCCCCCCCCGCCCGGCCCCATCCAACGCCAGCTTGATCCTTTTCATTCCTCAACCCCACCCCCAGTCCCTCACCTCTTGCTCTGATGCAGATGGCCTGCGGAGGCTGAGGCCAAACAGTAGGGAATCGGTTGTTTTGTAAGCTCCTACAGACTCTGTCCCCAGTGGCAAACCCTTTTGGGACACATTCGGAAACAAGAGGCTTTGCACTAACCACTAGTTCTGAAGCAAACAAACAAACAAACAAAAATCAGGGCTTCCTCACTCTCCCACTCGCCTGGCTCCACGCACACCTTGCTCTAAAACAATTACTCGGGAAACGAAAGGCAACGCCCACCTTGTTCAGCCCTCCTGCTGCCTCAGCCGCACCTCTACTGTGCTGGAAGCAGGAGGCATTGGGCTCCTAGCAACACGCCCCGCCCAGCCACACGGAGTCGGGGCTCGGGTTACCCCGGCCGAGAGCGTGCACGTTGCTAGGAGAATCTGAACTTGAGTTTAAATTTGCAGCCTTTCTTCACTGCCACCGCCCTTCCTCCGCTGCAGACAGACAGACAGCCACTCCACAGCAGGACCCACAGCCCGGGCCCCGCAACGAAAGCCGCAGCTCAGACAAGACTAGGGTGCCTCTTTTTTTCTCCCCTCTCTTTTTTTCTCTTTCTCTCTTGATTTTCAAACTGATCCAACAACCACACAAACAAGATGAAGAACTATCCACTAGACACTACCCACTGACCTGCTATGGCCAGGCACCATTCTGGGGGACGCAGTTATGGAGAAAACAGGCAAGTCCTTGCACTGGCCTGCATCCGGAGGGAAGGGGACGATAAACAAAGAGATACCACATCTGCCAGGGTTCTCCAGACAGACACAACCAGTAGCAATAATGTGTGTGTGTATGGATATGGATAGAAAGAGATTTCTTTCAAGGAACTGGTTCATGTGATCGTGGGGACTGGCCAAGTCTGAAATCTGTAGGGCAGGCTGGCCGGCTGGAAACTCAGTCCGGTGCTGGGGCTGCAGTCTTGAGGCAGAATTTCTTCTTCCATTGGGAAATTTCAATTTTACTGTCAAGGCCTTGCAACTGATTAGATGAGGCCCACCCAAGCTATGGCGGGTAATCTCCTTCCTTCAAGTCAACTGACTGTAGATGTTCCCACAGCTACGAACTATCTTCACAGCAGCGCCAGGTGAGTGTTTGACTGAATACCTGGGCGCTACAGCCTAGCCACACTGACAGGGAAATTACCCGTGACAGCGATACGCACCTGCGTGGGGCAGTGATACGTGCATGGGGGAAGGGGAGAGCAGGGTGAGGGGCTCGGGGAGCCCCAGGCAGGGGGACAGCAGGAGACCCGCTGTGGGAAATACAGCATGTCGCTCAATATGAACCTGAATGAACAATAAGCATCCCTAGGCGATGCGCTCAAAAAGTACAAACGCCTCACGCGGTTATGCATCTGCTTAATCCTGACGGTGCTGCTTGGTGACCAGGACAGGAGTTGTGGTGTGTAGAACTCTGATCAGATTGCTTGATGGCCAAAGCAAGCCTTCCGGTCTCCTGGTCCCACTCCTTCTGCAGACAGGACCCCTGTTGCCACCGCCTCCTGGCGTCTACCCTGGCTCCCTGCCCTTCACTGTCCTGCCTGCGCCCCTCAGGTTCCCAGGGCGCCCTGGCCCACAGGCCCTCCCTGCCACGCCTGCAGCCTCTTCTCCTCTGATCTCATCACCTGTGTGCCCCTCTTCCTGCAGCTCGGTTCCCGACACGCCTGGCCTGAGCCTGCCTCAGGGCCTTTGCCCTTCCTGCTTCCGCAGCCTGAAGGGTCTCCTCTCCACCGTGTCCCCGGCTCTCCCACTGGCATTCTGCTCGGAAAGGCCAACCACACGATCAATTAGCACCTCCCTGTCACTCCCTGTACTTTAGCCTGTCTGCTTTGTCTTCACAGCACTTACCTTAAATATATATTTCTTTCTTAATCATCTGTCTCCTCTCGCTTGAATGCAGGGGGGGCAGGAACTCTGGGTTTCATGTAGAGGGGTACTAAAATAACATAAAATTTACCACTTAAACTGTACAATTCAGTGACACTGAGTACTTTTACAAGAGTGTGCAACCATCACCACCACCTAATTCCAGAACATTTTCATCACGTCCAAAGGAAACCCCAGACCCACTAACGAGTCACTGCCTGCCCCTCCCACCTCCAGCCCCTGGCAATCACTAATGTGCTTTCTGTTTTTCTGTCTCCATGAATCTGCCTATTCTGGACATGTCATATAAATGGAATCACACAGGGCGCCTGGGTGGCTCAGTTGGTTAAGCGACTGCCTTCGGCTCAGGTCATGATCCTGGAGTCCCTGGATCGAGTCCCGCATCAGGCTCCCTGCTTGGCAGGGAGTCTGCTTCTCCCTCTGACCCTCCCCCCTCTCATGTGCTCTCTCTCATTCTCTCTCTCTCAAATAAATAAATAAAATCTTTAAAAAAAAAATAAAATAAAATAAATGGAATCACACAAGGAAACAAAAGCAAAAATGAACTGTGGGAGTTCACCAAGATAAAAATCTTCTGCACAACAAAGGAAACAAGCAACAAAACTAAAAGGCAACCTATGAAATGGGAGAAGATATCTGCAAATGACATATCTGATAAAGGGTTAGTATCCAAAATCTATACAGAACTTATCACACTCAAGACCTAAAAAACAAATAATCCAGGTAAGAAATGGGCAGAAGACATGAATAGACACTTTTCCAAACAAAACTTACAGATGGCCAACAGACACATGAAAAAATGCTCAGCATCACTCATCATCTGGGAAATACAAATCAAAAGTACAATGAGCTATCACCTCACACCTGTCAGAATGGCTAAAATTAACCCAGGAAACAACAGATGTTGGTGAGGATGCGGAGAAAGGGGAACCCTCTTACACTGTTGGTGGGAATGCAGGCTGGTGCAGTCACTCTGGAAAACAGTATGGAGGTTCCTCAAAAAGTTAAAACTAGAGCTACCCTACAACCCAGCAACTGCACTGCTAGATATTTACCCAAAGGATACAAAAATACAGATTCAAAGGGGTGCATGGACTCCAAAGTTTAGAGCAGCATTATCAACAATAGTCAAATTATGGAAAGAGCCCAAATGTCCATCCACTGATGAATAGATAAAAAAGATGTGGGGTGTGTGTGTGTGTATGTACAAGTATCCATCAACTGATGAATGGATAAAGAAGATGTGGTATATATATAATGGAATATTGCTCAGCCATCAAAAAGAATGAAATCTTGCCATTTGCAATGACATGGATGGAGCCAGCGTGTATTATGTTAAGCGAAATAAGTCAGAAAAAGACATATACTATGATTTCATTCATATGTGGAACTTAGGAAACAAAACAGATGAACAAATGGGAAAAGAAAGAAAAAGAGAGAGAGGGAAGCAAACCATAAGAGACTCTTAACAATAGAGAACAAACTGAGGGGTGATGGAGGGAGGTGGGTGGGGGAGGAGCTAGATGGGGGATGGGTATTAAGGAGGTCACCTGTTGTGATGAGCACCGGGTGTTGTATGCAAGTGATGAATCACCAAATTCTACTCCAGAAACCAATATTACACTATATGTTAACAAAAAATTTTAAAAATAAAACATGAAATCTTTAAAAAAAAAACAGAAAGGGTAACTGTGGCATACTTTTTGCTAGATTTCAGATTCATGGATCTTCTGCCTATAGCTGATAGATAAACAAAATTTTCTTTAAATCCAGGGTGGGTTATTAACCCTTAAAAGGGAAATAACTATGCATATAGGTGTATATGTGTATACATCACACACAAATAAAAAATACCTTTTCCTTTTTTATGTCTTTTTCACTGGTCAGGATTTTTTTTAATGTATTTGAATTTTTTTTGTTTTATGGTTTTTGGGCTTGTGATAGAATGATCTTTCTCACTCCTTATTTTCTCCTTATAGCTAAATGAGATTTTTTACATGTGGCATGTCAAGTAAATAATGTAATTTAATCGTGAAGACTTTTAAATAAAAATCACTATTATACACGTAAATTGCCATGGCCAAAAACTAAAAATCCATAGTTTCAGGGATTCAAAATACATTCTAAAAAATTGGCATTTTATGAGAAGTTTCCTAATAAATTCTTGACATATATTCTATATTTTAAAGTCACTAGACAATTAGATAATATCTTGACTATATATATATATATATAATTTTTTTTAAAAAACATAATTCCTGACACATTTCTGAGTTAACTCTTATAGGTTATCACTATGGAAAAAATAATCTGCTGGTGCATTTCACTGGCCTGGCCAGACACAAGTCATTTTTAGATTTGAATCACATAGTAGTTTCTTTCTATTTAGCAGATCAATGTCTTGCGATGGTGAGTGGGCATAAAACTTATTGTTCTTTAGGAAAATTATAAAAATAAGGAAAATTATAAAAATAAGTAAATAAATGGAATCATAGAGTATGTGACTTTTTGTGTCTGACTTCTGTCACTTAGCATGTTTCCAGGGGTCGTGCATGTCCTAGCAGAGAGCCGTATGTCATTCCTCTTACGGCGGAATCATACTCCATCGTATGGCTAGGCCACATTTTGTTCAGCCACTGGTCAGCTGGTGGATCTTTGGGTTGTTTGTACCTTTTGCTATTTTAAGTAATGCTGCAATGAACATTCACATTCAAGTGTCTGTTTGAAGGGGACTCTGCTTTGATCATTCCATGTCCCTGGGCTGTGAACAGACTGTCACAGGCTCAGTAATTAATAAAAGGCATCTAATTTCCTCGAGCTTTAGGTCCCCCCTTATCCGCCCTCAGCTCAGGACTGAGACCCCCGCATCTTCCTCTTCCCAAACCCACACTCAGCATCCAGGGACAAACCCCACCAGCATTGGGGCAGGGGTTCAGCCAGCTCCCCCCACCCATTCCGCCCCACTCCCCAGGGGTAAGCATATGCAGGCGACAGAGAGAAATGGGCCCTTCTGAATTCTCATGCAGCCCCAGGACGCCCTCCACAGCAGAGCATCATTATCTTCAGATAAAGCCTGATTAGTAGGATAATCACATGCCAGACGTTTCTTTAGATAGGATAAAATCTCCCATTTCACCATTAGAAGAAAGACTCTAAAAAAGATAACATCCCTGGCATTAGCTTCCTCAGGCCACCATAACAAAGTACCACAACCAGGGGAGCTTAAACAACAGAAATTTATCCTCTCATAGTTCCAGAGCCCAGAGGTCTGCAATCAAGGTGTCGGCGGGGCTCCCTCTGAGGGCTCTAGGGGAGGATCTTCCCTTGCCTCTTCCTAGCTGTGGGGGGTTTCCAGCACTCCTTGGTGTTCCTCGGCCCACAGCTGCATCGCCCCACTGTCTTCCCCGGCATCTCCACATCATCTTTTTCTAAGGACACCAGTCATGGGGCGCCTGGGTGGCTCAGTCACTTAAGCATCTGCCTTCGGCTCAGGTCGTGATCCTGGGGTCCTGGGATCGAGTTCCGTGTCAGGCTCCCTGCTCAGCAGGGAATCTGCTTCTCCTTCTCCCTCTGCCTGCCACTGCCCCTGCTCATATTCTCTCTCTCTCTAATTAAAAAAAAAAAAAAAAAAGGACACTAGTCATGTTGCATTAAGAGCCCTCCATACTCCAGTGTGACCTTATCTGAACTAAATTACATCTGCAATGACTTCATTTTCAAATAAGGTCACATTCCGAGGTACTGGAAATTAAGCCTTCAACACATTTTTTGGGTGCCACAATTCAACTTGTAACCACGGAGAAGGTAATGGGAT
Organism: Phoca vitulina; assembly: GCF_004348235.1. Lineage (NCBI taxonomy): Eukaryota > Metazoa > Chordata > Mammalia > Carnivora > Phocidae > Phoca > Phoca vitulina. The sequence continues at coordinate 8,012,344 of NW_022589774.1, read as the reverse complement.
ACATATCATTGATTTCACTAAAGTGTAAATGACTGATAAGATATGGGGGGAGGGAGCAGGGGACTACCATGCAGAAGAAGAGGGGAGAGGACCATGCATATGCCATGCATAGATGGATGGTTCCACTAACGAGGAGAAGTGGGGTAGGAGGGCCAAGGATGGGGCCACGAAGACTGGATTCTTCATGTTTCTCCTGATTTAGCTGAGGGTCGACACCAGTGGGTGCAGCTGCAGAACAGATAAAGGAGGTAGCTCAGGTATCCTAGAGGGATCCTTTTAACACTCAGACCAGTTCATTCTTCTGCTCAAAACCCCCCAGAGGCTCCCTTGGCAGGTGGCCTAAAGTCCATGAGGCCCCAGGCTATCCACCCTCTGCCTCCACACACACTTACCTCCTATCACTGCCCCACCACCCACTCCATGCCAGCCACACTGGGCTCCTTGTGGTCCTGGAAAGTGTCCGGCGTCCTGCCCCCAAGCCTTTATCCTGCTATTCCTCCTGCCTGGAATGTTCTACTTCCTTCAGAGATCATTGTGGTTCAAACTGCATGTTATCAGGCCTTCCCTGACCACCCTAGCCCCACTCCACCCAGCACTTTCTTTGCCCTCGCCTTGCTAATTTTCTTCCCCGGCACTTACCAAGCTCTGATACACGTACTTGCCTTCGACCGTTCTTCCTCCACTAGGCTATGAACCCCATGAGGGCAGCACTCTGTGTTGTGTTTGCACTGCTATATCCCAGGCCCCGAGAGCAGCCTCTGGCATGGATTAGGTGTTCAGTAAATTTTCATCAGATGAAGGAAACTGCTTCTGCCCCACCGTGTGCTTGGAGAGCCTGGTAGCTACTTAGGGGACCTTTGTGAGGATAAGGGCCCACCCAGATAATCCAGGCCAATCTCCCCATCTCAAGATTCTTAACTAAATCACATCTGCTAAGTCCCCTTTGCCGTGTGTGGTAACATTCCCAGGTTCTGGGGATTAAGATGTGGATATATTTGGGGGCCATTATTCAGCCTACCACAGGCAGGAAGGGCAGGCCGGCTCCTCAGCCCTTGTCATGACATCCATCGGCTGCCCTATCTGCAGTGGAGGCTGCCTGAGGTGGGGCTCCATCAGCCTCTCCCCAACCCCAGCTTCAGGGACTCCTGACCAGATGGCATCCCCTCACCCCAGGCTTTCTCACAGCCCCGGAGCAGCTGCAAGCCCCGGGCTTACACCTGCTGCTTCCTGCGGAGGTGGAACCAGACTGGCCAGTCTTGGAGCCACCATCCCCACAGCCAGGATGGCAGCACCTTCTTCAGCTTGTTTTAGGGGGAGTGTGGAGGCAAGAGGGGGATGCAGGGGCAGAGGTGGATGTCCCTGGGTCTCTGTTGTACTTTTCCTTCTAGTCTTTCACCTCCTGCTTCTTCTCTCACCCAGGACACACTCTGACTTTTCTTCCTCTTATTCTCTACCCTCCCCCACCTCAGCATTGAGGAGAGAGGGTTCACTGAGCCTCTGTTATTTCTCTCCCTCACGCATATACACCCATGTCCACACAGAGGAATCACATGCTGAGTCATATTCTGAACAATGTTTACTGGCAAAAGAGGCCGAGGGCATGGACCCCACCCCACCTCAGCCCTATGTGATGACAAGAACTACAGAGCCAGAAAGGGCCGGCCCCGATGCCATCGTCAACCCTGACGGGCTGTGAGTCCACTGACACTCGATGTTCTCATCTCTAAAGTGGAATGGTTACCCCTATTTGTGGTCCCCAAGATCTTGGCATAACTTTACAAATATCCTTGATGTGGAATAATCTTTGTAACGACTGAACAAGGAAGAAACAGAAATCATGGGTGCAAGAATCTCCTAACTTGTCACACCAGGGGCAATTTTGTGGCTACTGGAGAGTCATAGTTGATTTAGAAAGAGGGATGCCATTAGCAAAGACTAGTGAACTTAAGAGGAATTCTAGTTTGGTTAACTGGTTGAATCATTTATTCATCAAGGATTGGAGTACCTGGTAATAACCAGGTTCTGCTGTGTAAGGAAAGAGACATTTAAATGTAAAACAGGATATTAATGTAAATGTAAAAACAGGATCCCTTCCCTTGGGCTCACTGTCTAATAAGGGAGGTAAACCTGTAAGCAGGTCATTACAAGGCAGTGTGATATGTGCTCACAGAACTCTGTGTATGGGGCTGGGTCTTCCCGGGACTGTCAGGAAGGCTGCTTGCATCCCAGGCCAAGCTTGGAAGGTGAGCGGCAATGGCAGGTGAACACACGGGTGAAGGGAATGAAAGCAGAGGGGCAGTATAAAATGCAGAGGGGGCAATACAAGCCTACCTCAAGAAGCAAGAAAAATCTCAAATCAACCATCTCACCTTACACCTAAAGGGGCTAGAAAAAGAACAACAAACAAAATCCAAAACCAGGAGAAGGAAGTAAATAATAAAGATTAGAGCAGAAGTAAATGACAGAGAAATTAAAAAAACAACAACAACAATAGAAGAGATGAATGAAACCAGGAGCTGGTTCTTTGAAAAGATCAACAAAATTGATGAACCTCTAGTAAGACTCATTAAAAAAAAAAAGAGAGAGAGAGAGGACCCAAATAAATAAAATTACGAATGAAAGAGGAAAGATAACAACCACCACCACAGAAATACAAATAATTGTAACATAATATTATGAAAACCTATACGCCAACAAACTGAACAACTTAGAAGAAATGGATCAATTCCTAGAAATACATAACCTATTGCAACTAAAGCAGGAAGAAATAGAAAATTTGAACAGACTAATCACCAGCAATGAAATTCAATCAGTAATCAAAAAAACTCCCAACAAGCAAAAGTCCAGGACCACATGGCTGCACAGGCAAATTCGATCAAACATTTAAAGAAGAGTTCATACCCATTCTTCTGAAACTATTCCAAAAAATACAAGAGGAAGGAAAACTTCCAAATTCATTCTGAGGCGAGTACCACCCTGATACCAAAAACAGATAAAGACATCACAAAAAAAAAAGGAGAGAGAGAGAGAGAACTACAGGCCAATATCTCAAATGAATATAGATGCAAAAATCATGCACCACAATCAAGTGGGATTTATTCCTGGGATGAAAGAGTGTTTTAATATTCACGAAACAATCAACATGATATGTCACATCAATAAGAGAAATGATTTTAAAAAAACATATGATCATATCAATAGATGCAGAAAAAGCATTTGACAAAGTACAACATCCATTCATGATAAAAAAAAAGAAACCCTCTGCAAAGTAGGTCTAGAGGGAACATGCCTCAATTATAATAAAGGTCATATATGAAAAACCCACAGCCAACATCATACTCAGTGGTATGATGTGGGAAAACAGAACTTTTCCCCTAAGGTCAGGAACAAGACAAGGACGCCCACTCTTACCACTTTTATTCAACATAGTACTGGAAGTCCTAGCCACAGCAATCAGACAACATAAAAAAATAAAAGCTATCCAGGGATGCCTGGTAGTTGGTTAAGCATCTGCCTTCAGCCAGATCATGATCCCAGGATCCTGGGATTGAGTCCCACATCGGGCTCCTTGCTCACCAGGGAGCCTGCTTCTCCCTCTCCCTCTGCCACTCCCCCTGCTTGTGTGAGTGCCCTCTCTCTCTTTTTCTGGCAAATAAATAAATAAAATCTTTTAAAAAATAAAAACAAAAGGTATCCAAACTGGTAAGGAAGAAGTAAAATTCTCATTATTTGCAGATGACATGATACTACACATATAAAACCCTAAAGACTCCACCAAAAAATTACTAGAATAAATGAATTCAGTAAAGTCACAGGATACAAAATCAATGTACAGAAATCTGTTGCATTCCTATACACTAATAATGAAGCAGCAGAAAGTGAAATTAAGAAAACAATCCCACTTATAATTGCACCAAAACCAATAAAGTGTCTAGGAATAAACTAACCAAAGAGGTAAAAGACATGTACTCTGAAAACTATAAAACACTGATGAAAGAAATTGAAGATGACACAAAGAAGTGGAAAGATATTCCATGCTCATGGATTGGAAGAAAAAATAGTGTTAAAATGCCTATACTACACAGAGTAATTTACATATTTAATGCAATCCCTATCAAAATACCAACAGCATTTTTCACGGAACTGGAACAATCCTAAAATTTGTATGGAACCACAGAAGACCTCAAATAGCCAAAGCAATCCTGAAAAAGAAAAACAAAACTGAAGGTATCACAATTCCAGATTTCAAGTTATATTACAAAGGAATAGTAATGAAAACAGTACGGTACTGGCATAAAAATAGATACATAGATCAACAGAATAGAACAGAAAACCCAGAAATAAACCCACAATTACATGGTCAACTAATCTTTGACAAATGAGGAATGAATATACAATGGGAAAAAGTCTCTTCAACAAATGGTGTTGGGAAAACTGGACAGCTACATGCAAAAGAAGGAAACTGGACCACTTTCCTATATCCTACACAAAAATAAACTCAAAATGAACTAAACACCTTAAATGTGAGACCTGAAACCACAAAGATCATTGAAGAGAGCAAAGGCAGTAATCTCTCTGACATCCGCTATAGCAACATTTTTCTAGATGTCTCCTGAGTCAAGGGAAATAAAAGCAAAAACAAACTATTGGGACTACATCAGGATAAAAAGCTTCGGCACAGCAGAGGAAACAATCAACAAAACTAAAAGGCAACCTACTGAATGGGAGAAGATATTTGCAAATGACATATATGATAAAGGGTTAGTATCCAAAGCATACAAAAAAAACTGATAAAACTCAACACCCAAAAAACAAGCAATCCAATTTAAAAATGGGCGAAGACATGAATAGTCATTTCTCCAAAGAAGACATAAAGATGGCCAACAGACACATGAAAAGATGCTCAGCATCACTAATCATCAGGAAAATCCAAATCAAAACTACAATGTGATATCACCTCACACCCGTCAGAATGGTTAAAATCAAAAACACGAGAAATAACAAGTGTTGGGGAGGATCTGGAGAAAAAAGAATCTTCATGCACTGTTTGGTGGGGATGCAAACTGGTATAGCCACTATGGAAAACAGTATGGAGGTTCCCCCCAAAATTAAAAATAGAGCTACCCTATGATCCAGGAATTGCATTACTGGGTTTTTACCTAAAAAATGCAAAAACACTAATTCAAAAGGATACATGCACCCCTATGTTTATTGCAGCATTATTTACAATAGGCAAACTATGAAAGCAGCCCAAGGGCCCATCCATAGATGAACAGATAAAGAAGACGTGCTACACACACACACACACACACACACACACACACACAGGAGTATTATTCAGCCCCCCAAAAAGGATGAATCTTGCCATTTGCAACATGGATGGAGGTAGAGGGTATAATGCTGAGCAAAATAAGTCAGTCAGAGAAAGACAAATACCGTATGATTTCACTCATGTGGAATTTAAGAAACAAAATAAGCAAAGGGAAAAAAAGAAAGAGAGACAAACCAAGAAACAGACTCTTAACTATAGAGAACAAACTGATGGTTACCAGAGGGGAGGTGGATGGGGGCGTGGGGAATGGGGGAAATAGGGGATGGGGATTAAAGAGAAGACTTATCATGATGAAATAAAATGAAATTAGTGCTCACTTTGGCAGCACATATCCTGAAATTGGAACAATACAGAGAAGATTAGCATGGCCCCTGCTCAAGGACGACACACAAACTCGTGACGTGTTCCATGTTTTGCGAAGTTTCCCCAGGGAACTGCCACCCTTTGCAGATTAACTCAGAGGAAACAATGTGAGTCAAAGCCCAATGTGTGGCACTGAATAATGAAATTGTGATATTTCACTAGAAAAAATAATTTTTTAATGGAATTAAAAAAAAAAAAGAAAGAAAGAAAGAACCTCAGGAGATGGATGGGCTCCTGGCGTCAGAGGCCAGGGAATCCACAACATTCAGACCAAGTCTTGACCAGAAGCAGCTCCAGCTTTCACCACAGTGTTACACACGGGAATAGCCCCAGACCTCTCCCTGTTCTGCCCTCCTTGGACCCTCACCACACCCCACAGGGCCAGCAGAAGGGGCCTTTAGAGCTCTCTTACCTTGTTTTACCACACACTGCTAAGTTCAGCACTGTCCTTTGAAGGAAGAACTTCCCTGACTGGTCCAGGCGGTGACGGCTGGTTCTGACCACGGCAGTATGGTGTTGTAGGTGTCTGGCCTCCTCATGTGGTTCTGCCTTCAGAAGCCATGGAAAGGGGGCGCCTGGGTGGCTCAGTTGGTTGAGCGTCTACCTTCGGCTTAAGTCATGATCTCCAGGTCCTGGGATTGAGCCCCACATCGGGCTCCCTGCTCAGTAGGGCTCTCTCTTTCTCTCTCTCTAATAAATAAATTAAAAACCTTAAAAAGAAGAAGAAGCCCCCCTAAAGACAAGGGAAAGTGAGGTCAGAAGGTGTCCTTTTTATGTTCATAGCTATCTGATGATTAGCTGAATTGCTCAGCTCCTAGTCCTCAGGTTAACTGTGGGGGTGGGTCCTGAAATCCTGTGAGGACAGCACATAAGGAGCCCTCAGTAAACACCAGTGCGCCCCCCACCTGCTGCCTGCAGGGTGAGCTCAGGAAGTCCCCTAAGTCGCTGAGCCTCAGTCCTGGGTTAAACAAGCTGCCCACTCGCCCGACTACCTGGCGATACCCAGATGCCGTAATGTGTGTGAGGGTCATCTTAAAATGATGATAAGAGACCACACAGGTGTTTTATGTAAAAGAACAATGAGGAATAAAGAAAACAAAACAAAATAATGTGTTAGGTGGTATATCAGTTGCCTAGGCTACCATAACAAAGTACCACAAATTGAGCGACTTAAAACAATGGGGATTTATTGTCTCACATTCTGGAGTCTGGAAGACTAAAATCAAGGTGTTGACAGAGTCCTGCTCCCCCTGAAGGTGCTAGGGAAGGAACGGTTCCATGCCCTTCTCGCAGCGTCTGGTGGCCTCGGGTGTTCTTTGGCTTATAGATACAAAACCCCAATCTTCCGTGTCCACACGGCACTTCCCTATGTCTTCATGTTATTTTCCCTCCATATGTGTCTGTCTCTGTGTTCTAAAATATACCTGGGATTTTGGTTTTTATTCAAGTATGGTGAGACCAACAGATCGGGGGATGATTGCCATTGAAAATGTTTGTTACTCCTAGTTCCCAGGGGAGGGGGCATGCATACCATGCAAGGGCACACAGGGTTAGTCAGGAGGCAGAAAGAGTAAGGAGAAAGTGTGGCCTAGAGTCCTCACTGTGGCTTTCATGGGAAGGAATGAGGAAGGCAAGATAAGCAAACTGAGTAGGTTTAGGATTAGATATGTTAGAATAATCTCAGCAAGCTCTGGGCTGTGGGGATGGTCCCTAGTTGTCTAGTACTTAGCCCCTGGGTGACTAGGAATATTACCTCCTGGGTGTAAGAGCCAGATGGAGGAGGCAGTTTGGAGTATGGGCTCTGGAAGGGTTAGTTTGCAAACAAAAGGCATGGCTCTGTGCAAGTCTTTTGCTATCCCTAGGAATTGGCTAATCCTGGGAGGGCATTCTCACCCCAGTCACTGAAAGTCCAGATGTCTGAGCATCAAGAATGTAGAAAATAAGAAAATACTGTGTCCAAACCTCCCTTTTTATAAAGACAACAGTCATATTGAAATAGGGCTCACCCTAATGACTTCATTTTAAGTTGGTTACCTCTGGGAAGACCCTATTTCCAAATATGACCCCATTCTGAGGTACTGGGGATTTCAACATATCTTTTTTAGAGGACTTAATTCAACCTGTACAAACAAGGAACAGTAAACTTTCTCGGTAAAGGGCCTGATAGTGAATGTTTTAGACTAGAGGTTTGTAATTCCTCTGTCACGACTACTGAGCTGCTATTGTAGCAAGAAAGGAGCCATAAACAGTATATAAATAAATGAGCATGGTTGTGTTCCAATAAAACTTGACTTACAAAAAGGGCGTCTGGGTGGCTCAGTCGGTTAAGCGTCTGCCTTCGGCTCAGGTCGTGATCTCAGAGTCCTGGGCTCTCTGCTCAGCGGGGAGTCAGCTTCTCCCTCTCCCTCTGCCCCTCTCGCTGCTTGTGTGCTCTCACTCTCTCTCTGTCAAATAAATAAATAAAATCTTAAAAAAAAACCTTACAAAAACAGGCAGTAGGCCAGACATGGCTCACAGGCCATAGTTTGCCGAGCCCTAGGTTAACAGACAAATTTTCAAAACAAGGAAAAAAAGAGTTTATGCGGCCTTTATGAGAGAGGGAATTCAGCCAGAAAAACAGAGGTCAGGAGCAAAATTTGAGTCCCCAGAAGTGCTAGGTTAAAGTCAAGGTAGGCCTAGCCCAGGCTCTAGCTCAGAATTCTAGCCCAGAATCAGAAATGTGGATTCAAAATGAGAGAAGACAGAGCTCCGGGCCTCCTCACAGGCGCTGGGCACTGATCTTACGTAAACTATGTAAATTACGTAAGTTGCCAAGATTCACAGGTAATGGAGGCGGGGAGACAAACCCAGGTGATCTCACTGAGGCTGAGTTTGTAACCACTAGGTCCACACCTCCCAGATGGGGTGGGGAGGTGGGGGATCGGACTCCAGAAGAAAAGACTGTCTTGTCTGGGCAAGGCACTGGGCATCTCGAGGGCCAGAGAGCCTGGAAGAGAGGCGGCAAACAGAACCGGGTGGTGCAGCAGAGTCTGTGACCACGGGGCTCACCGCTGAAACTTGCTTAGGGAGGGGGCTTTATTAATGCCCTTCCCACAAAAGCAGCGAAGATGGGTCACCTTCCCTCTGAGTTAACCAAGGCTCTATGGGAATTGTGTTAAACATAAATTAATAAATAAACACTCCGGTGGCAAAGAAATAGAAACAGAAAGGTCAGGATACTAATGGCAAGTCGCTAATTGTGCTTGTTTAGGCGCGTCATAAAGCTTCACCCTTATTGGCCTGTCATCTTCACACCTCATTGAAAATCCATTAAAACAATGGCTGGGCCATTAACCCTGACTTGTGGGCAGAAGCTTCCCTTGGGCACAGTTTTTGACTAGGGTCCTTTCATTAATACTGAGTGTAATTGCTTGCTTGCGAGCTGGGTAATTGTGATTACATACCACTATTTAAATTCAGAGGGGGAGCACCAAAGGCTCCATCTTTTCTGTGCATCTTTTTAATAATACAAGCGCAATCACCCCCCTCAGGCAAGATGATATATTAAAACTTGAATTTTCAGAACAGATAAAAGGCTGATGGCTCAATTTACAACAGAATTTGCCATAGGATTTCTTAAACAGTGAGCTCCCAGAGCAATCAAAATTACTTGATTTATAAAATTTCAATTTGCTCGCATTTTTCCCATTTTACAACCCGAGCGTAAAGGTTATATATGAAAAAGAAAGAACTGCTAATGAGCACCCTAGTGACCGCTAAGTTAGAGAGTTAGAGGCTTGCATTTATAAGCAGGGTGGCCAGAAGGCATATTTTAAGGACACCTTGAAGATCAGCCTCAAAGACGGATAGGGCTGTGACCCGTCAGGATATGCAGGGCAGACAGGTGAGCCAAAGGGGGAATATCAATCAGAGAAGAGGGGCTAAAGAGACCAGACCCCAGTCTGGAGCTACTATAAGTAGACACGCCATTGCATACAGAGGAGAAAGCCCTAGTTTCCTCCGTTCCCTAGCCATACACAGTGAGACAAACCTACCCAGCCTGCTTCAGATACTGTCTGATATAGAGCTTGGGAGGACATTAAAGACCTTGCCCATTAGAACAGTGGCTTCTCTTTAGGACTTCATCAGCTTCCATGGCTCTGCATTAAAAACCAGCCACATTGCAATGCCATCTTCCAGGTATGTGGCAACAAAGTCTCTAGGCTCGGTTGAGTAGTCATTTGTTACTAATTATTGCTGAGAACTGGCTTTTGCTAATGATTTACTCTTTGGGTTGTGGTTTTCAGAGTAAATTCAAGGTTACTCCTGTCATGCTCACTCACTTGCATTTCCTTATGCTTTTGTGAGGCAGAAAGAAAGGTGTAGAGACGCCATGCCAAGCACTACCCAGTAGCCTCCCCGCACAGGCGTATGTCCATATGTGACCATCGATTTTCCAAGCCAGAGGAAAAAGCCACCTTGCAGGCTGGCTCCCAGGATTTCATGCATCACACACCATCAGTAAAATGTGCACAAAAAGTGTGGGGCCCCGGAGAGGATTGCAAATGTTTTATTTGCAAATTAAGAACACTTGATCAATAATCTGTCATCTGCTATGACCATCATTTCATAGAAGAATGAATATATGAACACTGACAAAGTCAGTAGAACGACCTCCAAGCGTTCCTTCAAACAAGATAGGCAATAATCTTACATTCATTTTATATATTAAAAAAACATGGTTATGGTTCATATTTTTCTTGTTTTGCGGCAGATTGGTGAAAATTTTAAAGATTTATTTATTTATTTATTTTAGAGAGAGAGTACGCAAGCAGAGGGAGGCAGAGGGAGAGGGAGAGAAGCAGACTCCCCAGCGAGCCGAGGCAGGGCTGGATCTCAGGACCCCAAGATCATGACCTGAGCCGAAATCAAGAGTCAGACGCTTAACTGGCTGAGCCACCCAGGCACCCCGAGACTACTAGAAAATTTTAAATTACTATGTGGCTCACATTATATTTCTCTTGGACAGTGTTGCCTAGATGGTCAGCTTCAGTTGAAGAATGTTATATGCCGTGGAGGTCGGTTACAGCTTCTGATTATATGTGTATATATCTTATATATTTGGCATTGAAAGATCAAATAAATAGGACTTAGATTTGTGTTTCCACGCAGAGCAGGGAAGTTATGACTATGAGAATATTAATGTGTTCAAGACAGACTGGTCCTGGGGCAATTTTACCTGCTGTTCCAGACTATATATGTGATGCCCATTGTAGCCACTAGAGGGCAGCGGCGTATATAAAAATGTGAGTTTCCCCCAACCATTAACTGAGTAGACCCCACAGGCAGAACCATTACAAGGCAGGTACTCAGTTAACTATTAGAGCTGATCCTCTTTCCCTCCCTCTTAAATGTCATGCCTTGGGAAAAGGGAGAGACCGTGGAGGACTGTAAAGGGGCCTTAAACTATAAGCAAGGCTCAGACAAAACAGCAAAGCAGAAAAGCTATTCTGTATGAGAGAAATCATATTCAGAGGAGGATGTTCAAAGACCCAGGGTAGAGAATCAGGTTTACCTTCCTGGCTCTGCTACTAACAAAGTGAGTGGCCAAAAGCAAGTCACTGAGACTTGGTTGCTTCTTCTGTGAAATGAGGTGGAGCAAGATGAGCTTTAATGCACCCCCCCAACCTCAGCATCCTTACTTTGAAGAGTAAAAGCCTGCAGGCCTGGTACTATTATAGGTTTAATGGGAAGTCAAAGAGAGCAGTAACTATAAGACTTGCAGGCACAATGGTACTATAAGTTCATATTTTGAGGCCCCCTGTGCTCCAAACACTTAACAATAACATATGATATACAAAAATTAAAAAATTTAAACTCAAAGCCTTGCTTAAAAAAGATGAACATCTCTGAGGATCAGAACAACAGAGACACAACACTTTAAGCTGGACGATGCTGTGGGATTGTGAGTCTCCTGGGCAAGAAGCAGGCAGAAGTGGTGAGGAGGCGGTGTCCCCAAACCAGGGACTGTGTGGGGCTCCCACACCCAAGAACGAGGGGCTTAAAATACATAACCGCTTCCAGAGCTGAGGCTTACACCAAACTTCTTAGCCCTCCATGAAGAGGAACTGGTTCCCTGGCCCAATGACAAGATCAGCAGCAATCCCAAACTATGGCAGCATAGATACCTGAGCTGACAATAGAAAATCTGGTTCTAGGGGTGCCTAGGTGGCTTGTTAAGTGTCTGCTTTTGGCTCAGGGTATGATCCCAGGGTCCTGGGATCCAGCCCCGCATCAGGCTCCCTGCTCGGCGGGAAGCCTGCTTCTCCCTCTCCCACTCCCCCTGCTTATGTTCCCTCTCTCGCTGTGTCTCTCTCTGTCAAATAAATAAAAAATCTTTAAAAAAAAAAAAAGAAAGAAAATCTGGTTCTAAACTGGGGGCTGTGGAAGCTAAGAGGAAGCAACTGTAAAACCACTACTTTGGGGGCATGAGCATGAGAGAGATCAAAATTACTAATAATAACTCCTCCAAGAGAAAGACTAAGAAAGGCAGCCAAAACTTGCAATTAAAAAATTGCAATGGCAGGAAGTGAATTCAACTCAGATGAAGTGAAATAGTAGGACAATACAATATTGATTTTTAAAATAAGATTTCATTACTTATTCAGCAAATATTTTAAGCAACTACAATTTCCCAGATACTATTTTGAGTGCTGAGGCTATAATAATAAAGAAAACAAGAAGAGAAGGGGGAAAGGGGCAGAAGATTTTATTGAGGAAAGTATAGCTGAAAACTTTCTTAATATATGGAAGAAAACAGACATCCAAATCCAGAAGGCACAGAGAACTCCCATCAGAATCATTCTCTCTCGCCCTCCCTTTGCCCTGCCACCCCTCATGCTCTCACTAAATAAATAAGTAAATATTAAGTTTCCTTGGAAAGTTCTGCTGCTAATCTTATCTGTCTTCCCTTATAGGTTAGGGATTTCTTTCTTTCTTTCTTTCTTTCTTTCTTTCTTTCTTTCTTTCTTTCTTTCTTTCTTTCTTTTTATATTTATTTATATATCTTCAACATGCGGAATGGGAAAAATATACAGTCAAGAATATTTCATCCAGCAAGGCTATCATTCAGAATAGAGAGAGAGATAGAGTTTTCTAGACAAACAAAAACTAAAGGAGTTCATGAGCACTAAACCAGCCCTGCAAGAAATATTAAAAGGGACTCTTTGAGTGGGAAAGGAAGACCAAAGGTGACAAAGACTAGAAAGGAACAAAGAAAATCTCCAGAAACAGCAACTTAACAGGTAATACAATGGAACACCGAATATAAGTGTTATATTATAATATAAAATATAATACAATAATCACTCTGAATATAAATGGACTAAATACTCCAATAAAAAGACATAGGGTATGAGAATGGATAAAAAGCAAAACCCATCTATATACTGCCTACAAGACACTCATTTTTTATTTATTTTTTTAAGATTTTATTTATTTATTTGACAGAGCACAAGCAGGGGAGTGGCAGGCAGAGGGAGAGGGAGAAGCAGGCTCCCTGCTGAGCAGGGAGCCCGATGTGGGGCTCGATCCCAGGACCCTGGGATCGTGACTTGAGTGGAGGGCAGACACTGAACCAACTGAGCCACCCAGGCACCCCAAGAGACTCATTTTAGACCTAAATCACATGCAGATTGAAAGTGAGGGGATGGACGGGCGCCTGGGTGGCTCAGTCCTTAAGCATCTGCCTTCAGCTCAGGTCATGATCCCAGGGTCCTGGGATCAAGCCCCGCATCGGGCTCCCTGCCCAGCGGGAAGCCTGCTTCTCCCTCTCCCACTCCCCCTGCTTGTGTTCCCTCTCTCGCTGTGTCTCTCTCTGTCAAATAAATAAATAAAATCTTTAAAAAAAAGAAAGAAAGTGAGGGGATGGAGAGCCATTTATCATGCTAACGGACATCAAAAGAAAGCCAGAGTAGCCATCCTTGTATCAGACAAACTAGATTTTAAACCAAAGACTGCAACAAGAGATGAAGAAGAGCACTATATCATAATAAAGGGGCCCATCCAACAAGAAGATCTAACAATGACAAATATTATGCCCCCAACTTGGGAGCACCCAAATATATAAAACAATTAATAACAAATATAAAGAAATTCATTGATAACAATATAATAATAATAGGGCACTTTCATACCCCACTTACAGCAATGGACAGATCATCTAAGCAGAAAATCAAAAAGGAAACAAGGGCTTTGAATGACACACTGGACTAGAGGGACTTAACATATATTCAGAGCATTTCATCCTAGAGCAGCAGAATACACATTCTTTTTGAATGCACAAGAAACAGTCAATAGAATAGATCAAATACTGGGTCACAAATCAGGCCTCAACAAGTACAAAAATATTGAGATCATACCATACATATTTTCTGATTACAACACTCTGAAACTTGAAGTCAACCACAACAAAAAATTTGGAAAGACCACAAATACATGGAAGTTAAAGAACATCCTACTAAAGAATGAATGGGTTAACCAGGAAATTAAAGAAGAAAGAAAAAATCATGGAAACAAATAAAAATGAAAACAGTCTGATTCAAAACCTTTGGGATGCAGCAAAAGCAGTCATTAAGAGGGAAGTATATACCAATACAGGCCTACCTCAAGAAGCAAGAAAAGTCTCAAATACACAACCTAACCTTACACCTAAAGGAGCTAGAAAAAAAGCAGCAAATGAAGCCTAAAGCCAGCAGAAGAAGGGAAATGGTAAAGATTACAGCAGAAATCAATGATATAGAAACAAACAACAACAACAAAAACAGTAGAACAAATCAAAGAAACTAGGAGCTGGTTCTTTGAAAGAATTAATAAAATTGATAAACCCCTAGCCAGACTTATCAAAAAGAAAAAAGAAAGGACCCAAATAAATAAAATCATGAATCAGAGAGGAGAGATCACAACCAACACCACAGAAATACAATTATAAGATAATATTATGAAAGGGGTGCCTGGGTGGCTCAGTCAGGTAGGCGTCTGCCTTTGGCTTAGGTCATGATCCCAGGGTCCTGGGATCGAGCCCCGCATCGGGCTCCCTGCTTGGCGGGAAGCCTGCTTCTCCCCCTCCCACTCCCACTCCCCCGGCTTGTGTTCCCTCTCTCGCTGTCTCTCTCTCTCTCTCTCTGTCAAATAAATAAATAAAATCTTAAAAAAAAAAAAGATAATATTATGAAAAACTATATTCCAAAAAATTGGATAATCTGGAAGAAATTGATAAATTGCTAGAAACATATAAACTACCAAAACTGAAACAGGAAGAAATAGAAAATGTGAACAAACCGATAAACAGCAAAGAAATTGAATCAGTAATCAAAAATCTCCCAACAAACAAACGTCCAGGGCCAGATGGCTTCCCAGGGAAATTCTACCAAACATTTAAAGAAGAGTTAATACCTATTCTTCTCAAACTATTCCAAAACATAGAAATGGAAGGATAACTTATAAACTCATTCTATGAGACCAGCATTACCTTGATCCCAAAACCAGACAAAGACCCCACAAAAAGGAGAATTACAAGGCAATATCCCTGATGAACATGGATGCAAAAATTCTCAATAAAATACTAGCAAATTAAATCCAATAGTACATTAAAAGATTCATACACCACGATCAAGTGGGATTTATTCCTGGGCTGCAAGGGTGATTCAATATTCACAAATCAATCAACAGGATACACCACATTAATAAAAGAAATAATAAGAACCATACAATCTTCTCAATAGATGCAGAAAAAGCATTTGACAAAGTACAGAATCCATTCTTGATAAAATCCAACAAAGTAGGGATAGAGGGAACATAGCTCAACATCATAAAGGCCATATATGAAAGACCCACAGCTAATAACATCCTCATTGGGGAAAAACTGAGAGCTTTTCCTCTGTGGTCAGGAACAAGGCCGGAATGTCCACTCTCACCATTGTTATTTAACATAGTATTGGAAGTCCTAGTTGCAGCAATCAGACAAAGAAATAAAAGGCATACAAATTGGCAAGGAAAAAGTCAAACTTTCACTATTTGCAGATGACATCATACTCTATGTAGAAAACCTGAAAGACTCCACCAAAAGATTGCTAAAATTTATACACGAATTCAGTAAAGTCACAGGATGCAAAATCAACATACAGAAACCTGTTGCATTTCTATACACCAATAATGAAGCAGCAGAAAGAGTAATCAAGGAATCGATCCCATTTACAATTGCACCCAAAACCATAAGATACCTAGGAATAAACTAAATAATAAAATAAAAAAGAGGTAAAAGATCTATACTCTGAAATCTATAGAACACTTATGAAATAAATTGAAGAAATGGAAAAACATTCCATGCTCATGGATTGGAAGAACAAATATTGTTAAAATGTCTCTATGAAGGAGAGAGGGGAAAGATGGCGGAGGAGTAGGGGACCCTATTTCAACTGGTCCCCGGAATTGAGCTGGATATCTACCAGACCACTCTGAGCACCCACGAAACCAGCCTGAGATGTAAGAAGATCTGGTTCTCTACAAACAGAATATCGCATGCAGTTGGTTGTGAGGTATGAAGCGGAGAGCCGTGATTCTGCGGGCAGATATCGGAGGATAAATGGCGGCGGGAGGGTGCCTGGCCGTGGAGATCCTACACCGCCGGTGAGTGACAGCCTCGCGCGCTGCGGACGGGCACAGACTTGCAGACCGGTAGCGTCGGGAAAGAACTTTAGGGCAGGCCCGGGGGTGGAAAACCAGACCGCGGGGTCGCGCGCACTGAACCGCAGCCGCCCGGACAGAAACCGGAGCGACGGTCGCGCACACGCGAACTGCAGCCTCCGAGACAGAAACCCGGTGCGCCGGGGTCCCGCCGGTGAACTGCAACCCCCGGGGTGGAAACCCCGAGCGGCGGAGTCGCGCACCCGTGAACCGCAGTCCCCGGGACAGGACCCCAAGCGGCAGAGTCGCGCACACGCGAACTGGGAGCGGCTGGCAGTTTTAAAAGCACAAAGGGCAGAGACGTGCCCCGACCTGGAGGCAGGACTGGGAGCGCTGCGGAGGGGCGCACAACCCAGGACGCTGCAGTTTATAGCAGCACGGACAGAAACGGAGACGGTGTGGCCTGGAGAGCTCACTGAAGAACAGACTGCGGTCTCTCTGCTCTGAGGCAGAGGGTTGGAAACGGTCTCTTCTGCTCTGACTGGCAGAAGAGACGCGGAAAGCCGCCAGGGAAAGGTGCCAGAGAACAAAAGCCCCAAAGACTGATTCCCACTGAGCCCATCCCCCGCCACAGGGGCGCAGGGCAACTCCGCCCAAACAGGGTTGCCTGAGTAACAGCGCGGCAGGCCCCTCCTGCAGAAGACAGGCTGGGAAAACAAGAGGCCAGCAACCCTAAGGTCCCAAGAAAACAGGTGCATCTTGCTTGGGTTCTGGTCAATAATTTCAACTCTATACATTCCCTCAAACACGCATCAACAGAATGACTAGGAGGAGGAGCCCCCAAAACAGAAAAGACTCAGAGATTATGACTTATGCTGCAGATTTACAAATGGATGCAGACATAACCAAGATGTCGGAGATGGAATTCAGGCTAGCAATTGTGAAGACAATGGCTAGAATGGAGAAATCAATTAATGGCAACATGGAGTCTCTAAGGGCAGAAATAAAAGGGGAATTGGCAGAACTTAAAAATGCTATCAATGAGATCCAATCCAATCTAGATAATCTAACAGCTAGGGTAACTGAGACAGAAGAGAGAATAAGCGACCTGGAAGACAGTATAATAGATAAAAAGGGAAAAGAGGAGGCCAGGAAAAAACAACTCAGAATCCATGAAAATAGAATCAGAGAAATAAGTGACACCATGAGGCGTTCCAATGTCAGAATAATTGGAATCCCGGAGGGAGTGGAGAGAGAGAGGGCTAGAAGATGTTTTTGAGCAAATCGTAGCTGAGAACTTCCCTAATCTGGGGAATGAAACAAACATTCGAGTCCTAGAGGCAGAGAGGACCCCTCCTAAGATCAAGGAAAACAGGCCAACACCCTGGCATGTAATAGTAAAACTTGCAAATCTTAGAACCAAGGAAACCATCTTAAGGGCAGTTAGGGGGAAGAGATTCCTTACGTACAGAGGGAGGAACATCAGAATAACGTCAGACCTATCCACAGAGACCTGGCAAGCCAGAAAGGCCTGGCAAGACATATTCAGGGTACTAAATGAGAAGAACATGCAGCCAAGAATACTTTATCCGGCAAGGCTTTCATTTAGGATGGATGGAGAGATGCAGAGCTTCCACGACTGGCAGAAGTTGAAAGAATATGTGACCACTAAGCCGGCCCTGCAAGAAATATTAAGGGGGGTTCTATAAAAGGAGAAAGACCCCAAGAGTGATCTACAACAGAAATTTACAGGGACAATCTATAAAAACAACATCTTCACAGGCAACATGATGACAATTAATTCATATCTTTCAATAATCACTCTCAACGTGAATGGCCTAAACGCTCCCATAAAACGGCACAGGGTTGCAGATTGGATAAAAAGACAGGACCCATCCATATGCTGTCTACAAGAGACTCATTTTGAACCTAAAGATACATCCAGACTGAAAGTGAAGGGATGGAGATCTATCTTCCATGCCAGCGGACCTCAAAAGAAAGCTGGGGTAGCAATTCTTATATCAGACATATTAGATTTTAAACTAAAGTCTGTAATAAGAGACACAGAGGACACTATATCATTCTTAAAGGGTCTATCCAACAAGAAGATCTAACAATTGTAAATATCTATGCCCCCAACATGGGAGCAGCCATCTACATAAGCCAACTGTTAACCAGAATAAAGAGTCCTATTGATAACAATACGTTAATTGTAGGAGACCTCAATACTCCACTCTCAGCAATGGACAGATCATCTAAGCAGAAAATCAACAAGGAAACAAGAGCTTTGAATGATACATTGGACCAGATGGACCTCATAGATATTTACAGAACATTCCACCCTAAAACAACAGAATACTCATTCTTCTCGAGCGCACATGGAACTTTCTCCAGAATAGACCATATACTGGGTCACAAATCAGGTCTCAACCGATACCAAAAGATTGAGATTATTCCCTGCATATTCTCAGACCACAATGCTCTAAAACTGGAACTCAATCACAAGAAAAAATTTGGCAGAAATTCAAACACTTGGAAGCTAAAGACCACTCTGCTCAAGAATGTTTGGGTCAGGGGCACCTGGGTGGCTCAGTCGGTTAAGCGGCTGCCTTCGGCTCAGGTCATGATCCCAGGGTCCTGGGATCGAGCCCCACTTCGGGCTCCCTGCTCGGCAAGAAGCCTGCTTCTCCCTCTCCCACTCCCCCGCTTGTGTTTCCTCTCTCACTGTGTCTCTCTCTGTCAAATAAATAAATAAAATCTTTAAAAAAAAATAAAAAATAAAAAAAAAAGAATGTTTGGGTCAACCAAGAAGTCAAAGAAGAACTTAAACAATTCATGGAAATCAATGAGAACGAAAACACATCGGTCCAAAACCTACGGGATACTGCAAAGGCGGTCCTAAGGGGGAAATACATAGCCATCCAAGCCTCACTCAAAAAAATAGAAAAATCCCGAATTCACCAACTAACTCTACACCTTAAAGAACTAGAGAAAAAGCAACAAATGACGCCTAAGCCACGCATTAGAAGAGAAATAATTAAAATTAGAGCAAAAATCAATGAATTAGAAACCAGAAACACAGTAGATCAGATCAATGAAACTAGAAGTTGGTTCTTGAAAGAATTAATAAGATTGATAAAACACTGGCCAGACTTATCCAAAAGAAGAGAGAAAGGACCCAAATTAATAAAATTATGAATGAAAGGGAAGAGATCACGACTAACACCAAGGAAATAGAAACAATTATTAGAAATTATTATCAACAACTATATGCCAATAAACTGAGCAATCTGGATGAAATGGAGGCCTTCCTGGAAACCTATAAGCTGCCAAGACTGAAACAGGAAGAAATTGACAACCTGAATAGGCCAATAACCAGTAACGCGATTGAAGCAGTGATCAAAAACCTCCCAAAAAACAAGAGTCCAGGGCCTGATGGATTCCCTGGGGAATTCTACCAAACATTCAAAGAAGAAATAATACGTATTCTACTGAAGCTGTTTCAAAAAATAGAAACAGAAGGAAAACTTCCAAACTCATTCTATGAGGCCAGCATTACCTTAATCCCCAAACCAGGCAAAGACCCCATCAAAAAGGAGAATTTCAGACCGATATCCCTGATGAATATGGATTCCAAAATCCTCAACAAAATCCTAGCTAATAGGATCCAACAATACATTAAAAGGATCATCCACCACGACCAAGTGGGATTCATCCCCGGGATGCAAGGGTGGTTCAACATTCACAAATCAATCAATGTGATAGAGCACATTAATAAGAGGAGGGAGAAGAACCATATGGTCCTCTCAATTGATGCAGAAAAAGCATTTGACAAAATACAACATCCTTTCCTGATTAAAACTCTCCAGAGTATAGGGATAGAGGGAACATTCCTCAAGCTCATAAAATCCATCTATGAAAAACCCACAGCAAATATCATCCTCAATGGGGAAAAGCTGAGAGCCTTTCCCTTAAGATCAGGAACACGTCAAGGGTGCCCACTCTCACCACTGTTGTTCAACATAGTACTAGAAGTCCTAGCAACAGCAATCAGACAACAAAAAGAAATAAAAGGTATTCAAATTGGCAAAGAAGAAGTCAAACTCTCTCTTTTCGCAGACGACATGATACTTT
Source organism: Phoca vitulina (assembly GCF_004348235.1). Taxonomy (NCBI): domain Eukaryota; kingdom Metazoa; phylum Chordata; class Mammalia; order Carnivora; family Phocidae; genus Phoca; species Phoca vitulina. Next base: position 7,991,853 of record NW_022589774.1, on the reverse strand, counting down.
ATGTGGAAAACCCAAAAGACTCCACCCCCAAATTACTAGAACTCATCCAGCAATTCAGTAATGTGGCAGGATACAAAATCAATGCACAGAAATCAGTTGCTTTCTTATACACTAACAACGCAACTGTAGAAAGAGAAATTAAAGAAACGATTCCATTTACAATAGCACCAAAAACCATAAGATACCTCGGAATAAACCTAACCAAAGAGGTAAAGGATCTATACTCTAGGAACTACAAAACACTCATGAAAGAAATTGAAGGAGACACAAAAAGATGGAAAAATATTCCATGCTCATGGATCGGAAGAATAAACATTGTTAAAATGTCTATGCTACCCAGAGCAATCTATACCTTCAATGCCATCCCGATCAAAATTCCAATGACATTTTTCAAAGTGCTGGAACAAACAATCCTAAAATTTGTATGGAATCAGAAAAGACCCCGAATCGCCAAGGAGATGTTGAAAAAGAAAAACAAGGCTGGGGGCATCACGTTGCCCGATTTCAAGCTATATTACAAATCAGTGATCACCCAGACAGCATGGTACTGGCACAAAAACAGACATACAGACCAATGGAACAGAATAGAGAACCCAAATATGGACCCTCAACTCTATGGTCAAATAATCTTTGACAAAGCAGGAAAAAACATGCAATGGAAAAAGACAGTCTCTTCAATAAATGGTGCTGGGAAAATTGGACAGCCACATGCAGAAGAATGAAACTCGACCATTCTCTAACACCACTCACAAAGATAAACTCAAAGTGGATGAAAGACCTCAATGTGAGACAGGAATCCATCAAAATCCTAGAGGAGAACACAGGCAGTAACCTCTTTGACATTGGCCACAGCAACTTCTTTCAAGATATATCTCCAAAAGCTAGTGAAACAAAAGCAAAAATGAACTTTTGGGACTTCATCAAGATAAAAAGCTTCTGCACAGCAAAGGAAACAGTCAACAAAACAAAGAGGCAACCCACAGAATGGGAGAAGATATTTGCAAATGACACTACAGATAAAGGGCTGGTATCCAAAATCTATAAAGAACTTCTCAAACTCAACACCCAAAAAACAAATAATCAAGTCAAAAAGTGGGCAGAAGAGATGAACAGACACTTCTCTGAAGAAGACATACAAATGGCTAACAGACACATGAAAAAATGTTCATTATCATTAGCCATCAGGGAAATCCAAATCAAAACCACACTGAGATACCACCTTACACCAGTTAGAATGGCAAAAATGGACAGGAAAAGAAACAACAAATGTTGGAGAGGTTGTGGAGAAAGGGGAACCCTCTTACACTGTTAGTGGGAATGCAAGTTGGTACAGCCACTTTGGAAAACAGTGTGGAGGTTCCTCAAAAATTTAAAAATAGAGCTACCCTATGACCCAGCAATTGCACTACTGGGTATTTACCCCAAAGACACAGATGTAGTGAAAAGAAGGGCCATATGCACCCCAATGTTCATAGCAGCAATGTCCGCAATAGCCAAACTGTGGAAATAGCCAAGATGCCCTTCAACAGATGAATGGATAAAGAAGATGTGGTCCATATATACAATGGAATATTACTCAGCCATCAGAAAGGATGAATACCCAACTTTTACATCAACATGGATGGGACTGGAGGAGATTATGCTAAGCGAAATAAGTCAAGCAGAGAAAGTCAATTATCATATGGTTTCACTTATTTGTGGAACATAAGGAATAACATGGAGGACATTAGGAGAAGGAAGGGAAAAATGGGGGGGGGGGGGGGAAGTGGAGGGAGAGATGAACCATGAGAGACTATGGACCTGAGAAACAAACAGGGTTCTAGAGGGGAGGGGGGAGGGGGGATTGGTTAGCCCAGTGATGGGTATTAAGGAGGGCACGTACTGCATGGAGCACTGGGTGTTATACGAAAACAATGGATCGTGGATCACTACATCAAAAACTAATGATGTATTGTATGGTGACTAACATAGTATAATAAAATTAAAAACTACAAAAAAAAATGTCTCTATGAAAATATCAACATTTTTCACAGAGCTACAACAAACAAAAATAAAATTCATATGGAACCACAAAGACCCCACATAGCCAAAGCAATCTTGAAAAAGAAAAGCAAAGCTGGAGGCCTCACAATTCCAGACTTTAAGCTATATTATAAAGCTGTAGTCATCAAGACAGTATGGTACTGGCACAAAAACAGATACATAGATCAATGGAACAGAATAGAAAACCCAGAAATGGACCCACAACTATATGGTCAATTAGTCTTCAACAAAACAGGAAAGAATACCCAATGGAAAAAAGACAGTCTCAACAAATGGTGTTGGGAAAACTGGGCAGTAACATGCAGAAGAATGAAACTGGACCACTTTCTTACACCATACACAAAAATAAATTAAAAATGCATGAAAGACCTTAATGTGAGACAGGAAATCATCAAAATCCTAGAGGAGAACACAGGCAGCAACCTCTTTGACATTGGCCATAGCAACTTCTTACTAGATATGTCTCCAGAAGCAAGGGAAACAAAAGCAAAAATGAACAACTGGGACTTCATCAAGATAAAAACCTTCTACACAGCAAAGGAAACAATCAACAAAACTAAAAGGCAACCTTTGAGGGGCGCCTGGGTGGCTTGATTTTGGCTCAGGTCATGATCTCGGGGTCATGGGATTGGGCCCTGAGTCAGGCCCTGTGCTCAATGCAGAGTCAGCTTGAGATTCTTTCCCCCTCCTTCCCCCTCCTCCTCTGCTCCCCCGACTCTAAAATAAATAAATAAATAAATAAATAAAATCTTTTTTTTAAATAAAAATAAAAAGCAAAAGGCAACCTTTGAAATGGGAAAAGATATTTGCAAGTGACATATCTGATAAAGGATTAATATCCAAAATCTATAAAGAACTTATCAAACTCAACACCCAAAAAACAAATAATCCAGTTAAGAAATGGGCAGAAGAGGGCGCCTGGGTGGCTCAGTTGGTTAAGCGACTGCCTTCGGCTCAGGTCATGATCCCGGAGTCTCGGGATCGAGTCCCGCATCGGGCTCCCTGCTTGGCAGGGAGTCTGCTTCTCCCTCTGACCCTCCTCCCTCTCATGCTCTCTGTCTCTCATTCTCTCTCTCTCAAATAAATAAATAAAATCTTTAAAAAAAAAAAAAAAGAAATGGGCAAAAGACATGAATAGACACTTTTCTAAAAAGACATCCAGATGGCTAACAGACACATGAAAAGATGCTCAACATCACTCATCATCAGAGAAATACAAATCAAAACTACAGTGAGATATCACCTCACACCTGTCAGAATGGCTAAAATTAACAACACAAGAAACAACAGATGTTTGTGAGGATGCAGAGAAAGGGGAACCCTCCTACACTGTTGGTGGGAATGCAGACTGGTGCAGCCACTCTGGTAAACAGTATGGAGGTTCCTCAAAAAGTTAAAAATAGGACTACCCGATGACCCAGCTATTGTACTACTAAGGGTTTACCCAGAGGATACAAAAATACAGATTTAGGGGACACATGCATCCCCAGGTTTATAGCAGCATTATCAATAATAACCAAATTATGGGAGAGCCCAAATGTCCATCAACTGATGAATAGATAAAGAAGATGTGGTATAGGGGTGGCTCAGGTGGTTGGGTGTTGGACTTTTGATTTCAGCTCAGATCAGATCTCAGGGTTGTGGGATCAAGCCCCATGCTCAGCAGGGAGTCTGCTTGAGATTCTCTACTTCTGTCCCTCTCCCCTCTCTCTCTCTCTCTCTCTCGTTCTCTCTTAAATAAATAAATCTTTTAAAAAAAAAGATGTGATACACACACACACACACACACACACACACACATACACACACACTGGAATATTACTCAGCCGTAAAAAAGTATTATGCTAAGCGAAATAAGTCAGTCAGAGAAAGACAAATACCATATGATTTCACTCATATGTGGTACTTAAGAAATGAAACAGATGAACATGGGTAGGGGGGTAGAGCGAGGCAAACCATAAAACAGACTTTACCTATAGTAAACAAACTAAGAGTTGCTGGAGAGGAGGTGGTTGGGGGATGGGTTAAATAGGTGACGGGCATTAAGGGGGGCACTTGTGGTGATGACCACTGGGTGTTATACACAAGTGATGAATCACTAAATCCTACTCCTGAAATTAATATTACATACATATATATCTATATATATATTTGTTTTTTTATACTTTTAAAAATACGTAATCTCTCTTTGTGCTGCATTATGGGTGATTTCATCAGTACTACGTTCTAATTAATTAATCTCTCCTCCAGTATGACTTCATAGTGTTCATCCAATACTATTGAGTTTACTTACTTCAATGTCTATATTTTTCATTTCAATTGGTTCTTTTTTATAAGTTGCTTTTTAAAATTTTGCCTATTTGTTGTTCCATAAGTTACGTTTTATATATAGCTGTTAATCACTCCTTTATATCTTTGAGGATTCTCAACATTTCTTCATAGCACTTACTACTTGACATATAATTTTTAGCAATTGTCTGTCACTTCCATTAGAATGTAAGTTCCATGAAGGCAGTCACTTTGTTTTCTTTTTTTGTTTTGTTTTGTTTGTTTCAATTTTTTTATTTAAATTCTAGTTAGTTAACATATAGTGTAATATTAATTCCAGGTTTTCCAGCTATAAACAAAGAGGCGTTTACAGGAACCGCACCCTTGGACTGAGGTCCCCAAGCCTGGCTGCACCCAGAAATCTGCTAAGGAGCTTTCAAACATACCAATGTCTTCCCCCAAGATTTGTATCCCATTGATCTCAGGAGCTACCTGGGCAATAAGATTTTTTCCAAGCTCCAGGGGGAATACTGTTGTCCAACCACAGCTGAGAACCAATGGCCTAGAACTGGATAAGACAAAGGAAAACATTCTTGCTGAATGTGGCCACAGGGACCTGTCAGCCCCTCTCAAATGCCAGGACAAACCTCAGAGGCCACTGTTCTGACAGCTTCGAGAACTGGTTCCCCTTTCCTTGAAGGAAAAATGTACTCTTTTCTGAAATCAGAAAAGAGGAAGCATAGAGTACTTGTCAGCAAAACTAACAATTCTCCCAGAGTGGAGGAGGGGAGCTTTCTCCTCCCTCGACCTGGACGGAATTAAAGGCCAGCATAGGGGTGATATGAGGAGACAGTCCAGTTCCTCCTGTGCATGGCCTCAGCAGGAAATGACCTAGACAACATTGGTTCTGTGAAACCTCATCCCCTTGGGTCTAGAAAGCACTTCCCCCCTCCCCCCTCCCCCCTCCTCCCTCTCCCTCACCCTCCCTCTCCCTCTCCCTACCCCGACGTCTGTCCCAGGATTCTCTTCATCTTGAGCAGGCTTTTCCCATTCACATTGTCCCACTGTCACCTCCTCACTCGGCCCCTGCCCAGCACCCCCAGGCATCTGGCCCTTGCTCTAACTCCCTGCTGCCCACATACACCCTCATCCTTGCCATCCCCTGCCCGCTCAGGGTCCTGGGGCCTAATCTCCTTGGCCACTACCCAGGTGAACATCTGAGCTTTCAGCAGGCCTTCTGTGGACCACCTGCCCGTCTCACAGAAGGGATTCCTCCGACGTCGCCACGTGTTGACCGAAGCATCCTCCCTGCCGTGTTCGTGACTCCCCGGTCGCTGACTACACAAACCCTATCTCCTCAGCCGAAGCTTCGGGTCTTCCTTTCGCCTGACCTCACCCTGTCCCTCCCCATCACGGATGGTTGCTGGGCTCGGGCTCTCTACCCCACACACAGGAGCCTGCCAGTCCCTCCCTTCCTCTCACGACTGACTGCAAACTTCAAACTGACCCAAACCCACTTTGTCCTCTCTTCTCCTGAAAATTCCATCTTCTCCCCGCCCCCCGCCCCCCAGCCACTCCGGCTTCCCCCGTGCGGCCCTCTAGGTCCTCAGGGCTCTTCTACTCCCATGGACTACCTGCCTCGCCTGCCTTCTCTCTTCCCCCTTGATTCCATCTTGGGCCCCTAGTTGGAAGCAGAAACTGGAAGAACCATAAGGTGGCTGTGCCCAGTTTGTCACTGGACTCGCCCCACCATGCCCAGTACCTAGCAGGTACCCACGAAAGGGAAACTGCTGTCTGAGCAGCCCAGGAGAGAAAAAACATTCTAGCCAAGAGGGACAGCCTCCTTCCTGACAAGAGTCTGCCGCTCAGACGTCCCCAGGACCACACACATCACTGAGATCTCGGGGCCAGTCCCACCTGCCAGGTAAGTGCTCTCCTTCACTGGACATAGAGGTACAGCCTTCTTGGGACTCCCAGCGAAGTGGGGTGCAAGATAGGTAAACAACGGTGACACTTAGGGAGCTGACGATTGTCCTGAAGCAGAAGGAAGGCAGAAGGGAAGGCACCAAGGAGAAAGGGGACCTCCAGACAGCTGGAGCCCCACTCTCCAGACTGATGCTTCTGGCCGTGGTTCCCCCTGACCTCCCCCTCAGCCTTAGACTCCCGCCTTCTCTCCTGGGTCTGCAGCTGCGTCCCGGTTCTCTAGCTGCCCCTCTGCTTTTCTCTCTCTGGCCCTTTTCCACCCCTGGTCCCTTCTGCTCCTGCAACTGTCATCACCAAGTGCACCCCACGCCATCCCATTCTCCTGGGCTCCATGCCACACAGCCAGTTGCCTCCTGTGCCTCCCCCACGGTCACAGCCCTACTTCCTGTGTTGCACAAGCTCAGCATCTCTCCCTAGAAACTACGGACCCCTCTAGCCAGTAGCCCAAACACCATCCCTTGGAGCCACCATCCTTGATTCACCCTCCCGGAATCCAAGCTGTTGTCAGAGCCTGTCTATTCTTCTCCCGCGTCCTTCCTGCCCACCCCCTCCCTACCTTTGGCTCCCACTGGGGACACTGAGTCCAAGTCCCAGCCTGTCACTTGGCCTGTTCCCCCACCCCCCCACACAACAGCCTCAGAATCCTACTGCTCAGTCCCACACGGGGCAGCCAAAAACTCATCCTGGGACCCTTCCCTACATACGTTGCTGCCCATCTCTCCGAAAAACCCTCAGTAGTCTCCACTGCCCACAGGACCTTGCATTCCAAGATGCTCCCCTCCAGCCTCCGACCCCCTCTGCCATCCTATGTCCTCCTTCCTGCCCTCCTAACCCCCACCACTCAGTGACTCCACCAGACCTCAGAAGGCCTCTGGGTTTTCACTCATGTTGTTCCCCTTCCTGGAACGCCCTCTCTTTCTCTCTATTGGGTGAGTGGAATCCTTCCTTTAGAGCTGGATCAAGCTCCACCTTCTCTAGGAAGCCTTCCTGAGAGCGCCAAGCACCAGCGTGCCCCTCCCCAGGCACTCCTGTGGCTTTCTCGGGGCACCAGCTCGGGGCACCAGCTGCCTTGAGAGTTTGGATCGTTTCTCTGTGCACAGTCCTATCTCCTCACACACACGTGGGTCCCTGGGGGTCTGAGAGCATGCCTTTCCCTGCACTGGGCCGCATAGAACAGAGACTTTCTATGGGCTTGTGCTGATAGTACTCAGGGGGTCCGGTCAACAACTTGCTGCCCCCATCCCCCATTTGGGCGGTGGTTTTCAGAAGGCCTGAAGCCCACTCCTTCGTGTGACGCACCAGAGCAAATAGAGAGACTGGAATGAGAGGAAAGCCTGCTGCTCGGTCCCAGCCCCCCAACCAGAGTACCATTTACGCTCAGAGCTCAGCGCCGAGCATCCCAGGGTGTCCCCAGGGAAGGAAAACAAGCCTCAGAAAGGGAAGTGAGAAAGATGCCCTCTCCTCCAGGGCTTAGAGCCAAAGTGGCTGGGAAGTCTTCAAGGGACCACACCTCCCCTTAGAGAAGGAGGCGAGGCCATAAACCCAACTCACCTGATCCAACTTGCTGCCAGCCCATCCCCGCGCAGAGGCCCGAGAGGCTCTCCAGCCCCAGCCCCGGGCCTCCACGGATCTGTGGCAGGAGGCTTCGCACACCTCCCTTCCTGCTCTTAAGTCAGAGCGTGATACATGTTGGCTCACTGGGCACGGACTCAGCGGTGGCCGCGGGGCACTGTGGTTGTATAGATGGTGCGGTTCTCCAGTTTCCATACTCACTGCTGTTGTTCGTTGTGTGATCGTACCGTGTGGTTGTTGCCATCGTGGTGGCGGGGGAGTTTTCGGTCCTTGTGGTCGTGTGCCTGTTGCCATTGCTGCCGGCTTGTTGAGGGTATTCTGGCTCCTTCATCACAGCCTGAGGAGGAGGACAGCCGCCGGGAGGGGTGGCCTCTTGCCACCTGACGCTCTCCCATCTCATGGCCTCGGGCTGTGCCCAGGCAAACAGAAGGGGACAGGCAGAGAGAGGGGATCTTCTCTGGGTGAGCGGCTCCAGCCCCGCAGGCCCCCGTCTGCGGCTGTTGGTGATGCCCAGCACAGCTATGCGGGCCACTCACGCAGAGCTGGGCGAAGTCCAAGCACTTGAAAGCCTGAAGGTTCTCCCTGCGCAGCACCACCTCTAGCCCCAAGAATACTTTCCTGTGCAGAAACACATTATCTGCATCAGCAAAAATAGACCTTGCCCCATCCCACTGCCCTGAGGCTGTCAAGCAAGCCCGGCCAGACAGAGCTGATAGCCCTGGGGTCGGGAGGGGGGAAGAAAGCAAGCAAACATCCATAGGAGGAGGCATGTGGGAAGACATGTCTCGCCTTGGAGCACAAGCAGAGGGCCCAGCCTGATGCCCACCTGATGCCCAGCTCTGTGGTCTTGGACCTGAGCTCAGCACGAGGCAGTGGCTGGTTCAGCCCTCACCTCCACCCACCACCGTTCTGAGGGCCCCATGAGCGGATCAGAGCCGTACTGAGGCCATGTGGTTTCCCCAGCATGGCAGGCAGAGACACTTGGTTCTTAGTGCCCAGGACAGGACTTTACATCTGCCTCAGGGAACCTGGGTCCTGCACAATATATCCCCTCCCCTGAGCTCTGCTCCCAATCAGAAATTTGTTTGTTTTAAATGTATTAGTAGGTAATACTTGACATGGTCCAATAGCCACATGTACAAAAAGGGAATACAGTGAAATACACCCTCCCGCACCTCTCCCTTAGCCACCAGAGATAGTTTATGAATATTATTAGCAAATATGCACATGTATCCATACAAAGGAACATGGCATGTGGGAAGAGTGCAAACTCTGGAGCCAGACTCCCTGAGTTTGAGACTCAGCACTGCCCAGTACTAACTGGTCCATGACGTCGGGCAGCCTCTCGTGCCCCAGTTGCCCCCATCTGCAGAGCAGGATGTAATCATAGTACCTACCGCATAGGAGGAGGGTGAGGTTAAACAACACATCTTAGCTCTCGCTGTAATGAATGTTCTTTTCTTTCCTGTTTTACAGAAATGATAGCACACTGTTTTGCACATACTATTCTGCACCTTATTTTTTTCACTTTCAAGTGGATCTGTAGCTCATTCCCCCATTAGTACATAAAGAGTTTCCTTGGTCTACTTTAGAGTTGCATAATATTCCATTGGCTCAGTGCACCATAATTTATTTGGACGATCCTTTTTTTGATGGACATTTTGGTGGGTTCCAATATTTTACTCTTACAAACAATGCTGCAGTGAATAACTTTGTACATACTTTATTTTGTCTGAAAGTGATTAGGATAAATTCCTACAAGTAGAATGTTAGTCAACAGGTATGTGCGTTTGTCACTTTTTGCCATCCATAAAGCTTGTACAGATTCAGTGTCATAAGCAACATATAAGACTTTCTGTTCCCCGTGCTTGTACCAGCAAAGTGCACAAACAAATGTTTTATCTTTGTTGATTCGGTAAGTGAAAAACAGTAAATGCTATTTTTCTATAGTTTTATTTTATAATATCTCTTAATATGAGTAATTTGAAGCATCTTTTTATGTATTTATAAATCATTTATGTGTCTTTTTCTGTGAACTTTCTGTTCATATCTTTTGCTATTTTCTTATTACCCAGTCATTTTTCTTATTGATTAGTAAAAGGTCTTTATGTATTAGGAATGTCACCATATTTTTCCTGGTTTGGCATTACTCTGTAGAATTTGCTCTTGCTGGTTTTCCATACATAATTTGGGGGGGGGGCAGAGGGAGAGGGAGAACTTTTTATTTTTAAGATTTTATTTATTTATTTGAGAGAGAGTGAGTGAGATAGAGAAGGAGCAGAAGCAGACTCCCCGCTGAGCAGGGACTCCGGGATCATGACCCGGGCAGAAAGGCAGAGGCTTAACCAACTGAGCCACCCAGGCACTCCAAGAGTGAGAATCTTAAGCAGGCTCCATGCCCAGTGCAGAGCCCAATCTCAGGACCCTGAGCCAAAATCAAGAGTTGGATGCTTAACCAACTGAGCCATCCAGGTGTCCCTCCATACAGAATTTTTAATGCAATAGAAGTTATCATCTGTTTCCTTTATGACTTTTGTATCTTATGGCATACTTTGAAAGTTCTTCCACATTCCAAAATAGTCATTAGATTACTTCTTAATTTCCCACAGTATCTTCTAGCATTTTAAAAAATTTAAATCACTGATCTCTCCGGGTATGTATCCTGATATAAGAAGTTAGGTATGAATCCAACTTAATTTTTTTCCAGATGGCTACTCAGTTGTCTCAACACTATTTACTGAATAATTCATCTTTTTTTCCCAATGATTTGAAATGCCATCATTTTCATAAGTTAAATTCCCAATAGGTTTTGGTCTATTTCTGGAGTTCCTATTTTGTTCCAACTGCAAGATGTCCTACACTATTTTAATTATTATAGTTTTACAATATGCATTAGAACTTACAGGGCTAGCTTTCCATTCATTTTTCACCTTATTTTTCCATGTGAACTGTTAGGTTTATTGGGATTTCTATTCATTTATAGGTTAACGAGGAGAAACTAACATTGGTTGTTGATTCAACATGATGTTGATTCAGTTTGGCAGAATTAAACTTTTTCAGAAAAGTATCCAATATATCAGGTTTTTCAAACTTAGAGGGTTCCCAAGACCGCCCTTAGGTTTAACAATTTATAGAAAGACTCACAGAACTCACTGGAAGCTGTTGTGCTCATGGTTACAGTTCGTTACGGTGAAAGGATGTGGATTAACGCCAGCCTAGGGAAGAGATGCACCAGGCAGAGTCCAAGAAACTTCCAAGCACTGAGTTTCCAGCTCTTCTGGTGGACCCACGGCTAGCACTACTCTCCCTAGCAACAACATGCAGCCACACAGAGGACTGACAGCTGGGGAAACTCACCTAAGTGTCCAGGGTTCCTACTGGAGCTCAACCACACAGACATGACTGACTGCCCATGTGGCCGACCTTTAGACCAGAGCCGAGCTAGAGTGAAGAGCATGCAGCCCAAAGGTCCCATCCTAAATCACATTGTTAAACTGTTTGGTGGGGCCTGAGGCCCCCAGGTAAAGAAAGACATTCTTATCAGGCAGGACATTCCAAGGTCCTGGAGATTATCTCCCAGGAGCGAAGGACAAAGGCTAGGGATCTCTTTGAGTAATGTTCATTTTTTTACAACACAAGTTTTTAAATGTATTTACATGGAGTTGAGAAAAATAGTCTCTAAGGTTTCTTTTAATTCCATCCATCTGTGGTTATTTTCCCCTTAGCCCTTCTTTTTTGTGCCTTTTTCCTTCTTTTCTCTTGACAAGGTTAGCCAACAATTCATAAATCGTGTTTTTTTGTTATTTATTTATTTATTTGACAGAGAGAGAGCACAAGCAGGGGGAGTAGCAGGCAGAGGGAGAAGCAGGCTCCCCACCAAGCAGGGAGCCCAATGCGGGACTTGATCCAGGGACTCCAGGATCATGACCTGAGCCGAAGGCAGTCGCCCAACCAGCTGAGCCACCCAGGCGCCCTAAATCGTGTTTTTAAAAGAATTAGCTTTAAGTTTATTTGTGAGTTACTTGTTATAATTTATCAATTATAAAACTTTTTTGTTGTATAATTTATTGATTTCTGCTTTAACATTTATTAATTCCTTCCTTCGCTTTCCTTAGGTTTATTGCCTTTTTTCTAACTAATTCAGTTGGATGCTTATTCCATTTTTCATTCCTGTTTAATTTTTTATTAATTCATTATAAGACTATGTATTAGTCAGGGTTCTCTAGAGACACAGAATCTCTAGGATATATAAAGAAATTTATTCTAAGGAATTGGCACATGCAATTATGGAGGCTAAGAAGTCCTAAGATTGTTGGACAGCAAGCTGGAGCCCCGGGAGGGACAGTGATGTAAGTTCCAGTCCAAGTCTGAGTTCAAAGGCAGGAAAGGATGATGTCCCCACTCAAAGACAGTCAGGCAGAGAGAAAGAATTCTCGCTTAGTCTTTTATTCTATTCAAGCCTTCAACAGATTGGATGGGGCCCACCCATACTGGGAAGAACAATCTGCTTTGCTCAGTCTGCCAATTCATGTGTTAACGTCATCCAGAAACACCCTACAGAAATACTTAGAATAATGTTTGACCAAATATCTGGGCACACTGTGGTCTATGCAAGTTGACACATAAAATCTCACTGTGCATTCTTCTCTGGACACTGCTTTAATTGTATCTCCTAAGTTCAGATAAGTAATGTTTTTACTATTTTCATTTCATATATAATCATTCCATCTTGAAGTCCCTTGTAGCTTATGGCAGAGATGTTTTGCTACTAAATTTTGACTAAGCCATGAGTACAATGACTTGCCCTTTTGCATAAGGTTGATCTGATTCTCATAGGCCAAGACAAATGTGAACCAGGACCTCCTTGGGGCCCAGATGTTGCTTTGAAAGGGTTCTCTCAGAACTTGAAAAATTCACTTAAATATCAATGGAAACACATACCTCTTTGCCTAAATGAGTCTCATAATAACCAAGGTCAAGAGTTCCCCTGTTGAATCCAAAAGGGAAAAAAGAAGTCACCACTTCTCTCTTATCCAAATGATCATAAATCAAAATATTATTAACAAAAATTATAATAGCTACCATAATGCCAACTAAAACGTTTCCAATGTCTTATATATGTCATCATATTTAATTTTTGCATGAGTTCTTAGAGATATCATACTCCACATCTTAAAGATGAGAAATAAGCCTCAAAGGGTATATATAAGTTGCTTAACATCACACTTCTTTTTAAGCAAAGGAGCTGGGATTTCATGCTGGTTGTGTCTGATTTAAAGCTATAGGAAAGCCAACACTACTGACTCCATCTTTAGCTCTTTATCTCGTTCACATCTACTCGCTGATCCCTGCCCAACTCCACCCCCACCCCCCCATCCCCCCATCCCCGCCAGGCTCTGTGTTCCAGGGTCCCTAGGAGATTAATATACATACCTTAGAAATGCCTGCCAAGGCTGAGATGGAGGGGAGCTTGCTTTGGCCCTCTGTAAGTTTGTTAAAAATCACACAATGTCTCCCCTTCCTGATACCCAGGTGGTGCCACAAGATCTAATTAAGTGTTAGAGGTCTATTAGGTGCATGCGAACCCTTTGGTCTCACCACAGTGCCCTTCTGCAGATTCCCTCGTTCTATAAAATCTGTAGATTAAGGTCCAGACTTTGTGGAGAATAACTCTGCAGCTGGATCACCACCTGCCTGATCCCCGCCCCCTATCAGTAAGTTACCCCGAATAAAACTGTGTGTAAACTGTATTGCGCGGCCTCCTTCGTTTTTCAGTCTCAAAGTGCCTTCTCAGTTTGGGGAATGCTTTACAGTCCCTCCCCCACCTTCTAACAAAAGCCTATGCATTTTTTCAGGAGACCTCTCCTGTCTCCCCCCTGCCCCAGCTTGTAGCAGTAAGATGGTTCTACCTCCTTTGGCAAAACTTATTTTCCAGGCAGAGAGCGTACATGTGCTATAGTCCACTATCGATTAGGGAGGAGTCCAGCCCGGAAGTCTGGAACTGAGACACAGCAGGCCACCGGCCATGGAAGGCCTTTGCCTGCAGAAGCCATATGGATGAAGAAAATTCTGAGCCAAGCACTAATGAAGAGAAAGGAGAGGGAAATCGGGGCGGAGGCGGAGGGCGGAGAGAGTGGGGGGTAGGCACAGCTGCTGCCGGAGGGGGCTACTGACCATGGCGCTTGCATGTGCCGGACACACCGTCACTCGTGCCAAGCCCGTCAAATTCAACTCAGCTGTCTGGCAACTGCCCTCTAACAAAACGAGCAAACGACTTCCCATGTTGAAGGCTTCAGTTAGTGTCCTTGGCCAGGTCTCAGCGGCAACCAGAACAGACGACCACATGGGGGCTGGAGGCCCCGGTGGCAGCTACCAGAGCCCACTGGCCCGGCTCAGAGCGCCTGCCAACTGGGCGCATTATCAGAACGCTGCTGCAGAGAGATAAGGGACGTCCTGCTCCAGCCCCCAGAAGAGCAGGGCTTTATATAGCAGCCTGTGTGGGCTGCAAGGGAATGTCCTGGCTCAAGGCCTCCCTAGCCCAAGCAGAGAGGGGAGTGGGTGGATGAGAAGAAGGGAGCTTATAAATAACCTCGGTTGTGCTGATGGGCTCAGCATGCATCTTAGCAAGGCCTGAGATCCTGACGAGGAGGGGTCACCTACAGATCATTTTTATCTTCTTCATACTCCTCTATATGTTCCAAGTTCTCCACGACGAACTTGAGCTCCTCTTAGAGTCAGCAAACAGGAATACTAGTTTTAAAAAGTAAAAAAGAGAGGCACAAAAGGAATTCCTTCCGCTAGGAATTCTGGTGACCATCTTCCCCCCTGCTCCTGGGTCCCCAATCCTGGACCAGTCCTCTCCCCTCTTCTCCGATCTCTCCCAGAGGAGTCCTCCAGGTGCTGGCGGGGCCTTTCCTTTTCCTGCTCCCCCAGGGTTCCTGCATTCTCGTACCTTCCCTGCCCCCACCAGTTCAAATGTCACTGTTCTTGGCTTTGTTGTCTTTAGATAAGGCGTCCCTGTTCCTCATCTCTGCTGGGGTGCAGAAAGGTCACTCAAGGATGTCTGTCCTGCCTGCTTCCAGGCCCCCTAACACTAGCTTAGTAATGGGGGGAGAAAAAGCAACGATGTTCCTGTAGAAAATGTGTTTTGCACTCTGTGCCTCAGAGTCCTTGTCTGTAAAGTGGGGGTGATAATAGCACCTGCCTCACAGAGATGTTTTTAAGAATCACATAAGACAGTGGATGCAAAGTGCTTGACCCACTGGAAATGTCCAATTAAATATTAACTGATTATCAGTCCACCATGCCTCCTTCTCCACACCCACCCACCTCCTGGAGGACCAGACTTACCAAACTTGGCCACCATGACTTTCATTGTTTCCAAAAATAATTGTTCCCAGGAGGTGTGAGGATTCACCATTCTGACACTGGCACTGATTCAAAGCAGGAGTTCTAAAAATGCTTTGAGAGGTGACAGGCTCCTTGGAATAATAGCCTTCAAAGTGCCTCCTTATAAGGCAGGAGTCCTCATTGGGATGTGTGAGTCATGGCACTGCTGCTAGATAAACAGATAAAAGAATAAACATGTGGTTACTTTGTAGTGACGACCTCATGGAGGCTGAGTTCAGCTAGCTCATGACCCTAGGACAATTTCGAGGAGACAAAAGTAGGTGAGGTATCAGCCGATCCCTATTTTTTGAGCAAGTGCTTTGTGCCAAAAGGCACACCCAGCAAACAGGATATGATCCTTGGCAGGTGATAAGGTGGCAAGTCTGGAAGAGACGCTCCACTGGGTTCTGGAGGTCAGAGCCCGTCTCGTGGAGAAAATGAACATCATCGATACGTGGGCACCACGCCTTGTAGTTCCCAATGGGATCGGGTTGGTCTGAGAGAAGGGGTCTCGCATGTTCATGTCAGTGAGGCATGGCGCACACCTACGTACACCATCTTGTTTGATCCTGACAACAGTATTGTGTGGTGCTATCGTTCCCAGTTTACAGAACAGAAAACAGTGGCTCAGAGAAGCCAGGGGCAGAATTCGAAGTTCTACCTGCTCCGCGGTCCATGGTCTCGCTTCCATCACCTGGCACTGCTAAGACCTCCCATAAATCTGGCTCCAGGATAGACATGGGCTGTCTGTGACCAGCAATGGTGCTCTCATTCTAAGGCTGTGGCCTCCCAGTAGAGAGGATGCTGCCCAGAGTGGCTAGCAAATTCTTTGGAGATATATCAACATTGCATTGCCAGCCAATATCGTGGGAGAAGATGGGATGACTTCTAAAGCCTGGATCAAAATAATAATTTTGCCTACATTTTATAGTTTTAAATATTTAAGCCCTTCCTTCCACTTAGTAGTATTTTTTCCCAGTTCAGAAACTCACCCCCTTTATCACCATAACAACCCATAATGAGCAGCATGAACTTTTCAGGAATGACATCAGAAAAAGATAGGAATAATCTTCTAAAGGTGACCTTTGCCCCCAGCTTTAAATCATTTGGACTTGAAAGATTTTTATGACGTAACAAATAGCACCTGCTGGTTAGTGCTGGAAAATTCCCCAGATGCACCTGGGTGCAGCTGATATTATCGTCCAAAGGACTGATCTATCATCCACATCCTTTGGTGTCATGCCCAAAGTCCACCGACGCCGATATTACACAAAACCCAAGTATCACATTCCTGAAGGCATCAACAGGCAATTATTGAACGCCAGGTTCATGGTTCTTAAAACCAGTTTGAAATTATAATACAGAATTCTTAACTTTATCGCAACACAGACTGTATAACTATATCCTAATCATGAAAGACAATGGGAAAGCTCTTTAAAGGGATAGTGTTATGGACTGTTGCGTTCCCCCTCACACCTCCACCAAAATCCCTATGTTGATGGGCGCCTGGGTGGCTCAGTCGTTAAGCATCTGCCTTCGGCTCAGGTCATGATCCCAGGGTCCTGGGATCGAGTCCCACATCAGGCTCCCTGCTCTGCGGGAAGCCTGCTTCTCCCTCTCCCACTCCCCCTGCTTGTGTTCCTGCTCTCGCTATGTCTCTCTCTGTCAAGAAAATAAATAAAATCTTTAAAAAAAAAAAAAAACAAACAAAATCCCTATGTTGAAATCCTAACCCCCAATATGACTGTATTTGGAGATAGAGCCTTTCAGGAGGTAATTAAGGTTCAGTGAAGTCATTGAATCAGAGTGGGGCCCTGATTCCATAGGACTGGGGACCAATAAGAAGAGGAAGAGCGACTGGAAACCTTTCCGTCTGTTTGCACATGCGCAGAAAAGAGGTCATGTGAAGAGGACCCAGCGAGAAGATGTTGTCTGCGAGCCAGGAAGGGAGTCCTCACCAGAGAGCAACCCCAATGGCACACTCATCTTAGGCTTCCAGCCTCCAGAGCTGTGCGAAAATACATCTCTGTGGTTAAGCTGCCCAGTATTTTGTTATGGCGGCCCAAGCGAAGACAGGAACTCAGGCTGTAAGGGAGCCATAAAACCAGAACCCAGGGGATCAGGGCAGGGTACGGGGTATAGGCCATGGCAAGTTGGCCTCAGACTTCTGCCCTTCTGCTAGGAGCCCTGTGTTGGGGAGAGCTAGAAAGAAAGACCATTTCTCTTCCATGAACTGAGCAACACTAAAGCTGACCCAGGAAGCGTGACTTAGGTACACAGTAAGAGAGGACTTCCTAACCTGCCTCCAGGATGAGGCACACTTGCCTTCCCAGGTGCTGGCAGAGCTGCGTCATTGCAGGCTACCCGCTGAGGGCCCTGCCCCACTAAGCTGAGCGCCCAGCTGAAGCCGATGACAATCTACACTCTCCGGAGGCAGCCAGCTTCTAAGAGAGAGTCAGG
Source organism: Phoca vitulina (assembly GCF_004348235.1). Taxonomy (NCBI): domain Eukaryota; kingdom Metazoa; phylum Chordata; class Mammalia; order Carnivora; family Phocidae; genus Phoca; species Phoca vitulina. Next base: position 7,974,138 of record NW_022589774.1, on the reverse strand, counting down.
GAGGGACTGAGTCAGGTACCCTGAGCCCCTTTTCCCAAGCTCACTAAGCAGTTAAACTACAAAGGAGAAAAGAGGAAGGCAGAGAGAAGCCAAGAGTGTTACCCTAATCCAACTCCCTCCATATGGAAACATGAAGAGAGAGGAAAGAGAGTTCCTCTCAACACTCATCCCTGTTCCATTCCAGGCAAACACATAGCCCTCTTCAAGTCTCTCCAATACAGTAGGATGTGTGTCTGGCTTTCAACTCAACAATAAAATTCACAACTCACATAGAACCTCCCCTTACTACACACATACCCGTACACACACACACACACACACACACAAACACACATACCTAAGCAATCCTGGGACACGTCCCACATGGAAGGTAAAAATGTCTAGTTGCTGAGGATGCGTGAGCTACCTTGTGGCCATATTTCAGAAGGGGACAGTGAACATTTGTTGAGCGTGGCTTGCACTCTTGAATCCAGGCATGTCCTCTTTTGCTGGAAGATGGGTCCATTCAATTCATTTTTTTATTCAACAGATATTTGGTGAATGTTTACTATGTGCCAAGCATTGTGCTAGGCTGATTGATCCGGAAAACAAGAAGCCAGAGATACTGGCAAACAGCAGCCCTAAACCAGCTCTTTGCCCAGGCCAGACACCTGCCCATAGTCCCTGTCTCCTTCCCATCCCTCAACCTCCTTATCCAGTCAACCACCAAGTCCTGACATTCTATTCTTCATATATCAAAACCCCTCTACTTCTTTCCATCTCTCTCTTCTTCCTTTGTCTTGGCTATCATGTTCTCTTCCTTAGATTTTTGCAGCAACCACTTAATTGATTTTCCTGTTTTCAGACTTACTCTCATCCAGTCGAACTATACCACCACAGTGCATAGTAAGAAGGCCTCACCTAAAGACAGATCTACCCTTTGTCTGGGCTCCTGGGAGGTAATCCCTAAACTTGCAATTTTCACAGCAAGAGGAGTGTCTTTGTTATTCAAGATTGGCCCCTCCTTTATGCTAACGAGATGAGTCAGGGTGGGGCCAGCCCTATCTGAAAGACCAACCATGTGATTTGTGGATGGGGCTTTAGGCCATGTGACAGCCTGACCTCCAAGGAGGAGAAGGAGCCTGGAGATTGAGTTCAACCATGTGGGCAGTTATTCAATCAATCATGCCTAGGTAATGAAACCTCAATAAAAACTCAGGCCACTAAAGCTTGGATGAACTTCCCGGGTTGGCAATACTTGTGTGTATTCATCTAGAGATGCTGGGAACAGCGCATCCTGAGGACTCAGAAGCGTCATGTTTAGAACCCTCTCAGGGTCCACCCTCCTGCTTCCAATTACTTGTATCTTTGACTAATTCCAATTTGTATCTTTTTATTATAATAAAAGTCTATTCCTAAGTATAAAACTTGCCTAAATATCAAATTATCAACTGTGAGGGTAGTCATGGGAACCCCTGAATTTGCAGCCAGATGCTATGACGAGAAGGTGATCCTGGGGACCTCCAAACTTGGGGCTGATGTCTGAAGTAAGGCCAGACTTATGGGGACTGTGCCCTTCACCTCAAGTTGGCTAACTCACTCTTCACAGCCAGAGGGGTTTTCTAAAATGGGACTATGATCGCATCCCATATCTGCCTAAAACACAGGAGGGATGTCTCCTTTTCTCTAGGATGAAGTCCAGATGCCTAAATATGGCTTCCAAGACCTCTAATGATTCTGCCTCCACATAATTCTTCAGTCGCATGTCCCCCCATTCCTCCTCAAATTTGGTATTCCAGCCACATTGAGCTACTTGCCACTCCCTAAGTGTTCTCATTTTTCCAGATCTTGGAACACATGGCCCCTCATCCTATAACATTCTCTCCTCTCTGACTTTCTACCACACCCCTTCTCTTAGTTAACTCCCACCAGTCCTTCAGGTCTCAGCTTAGATGTCACCTCTTCTCGGAAACCTTTCCACATACCCTCCACGGAGTCAGAGCTGGGTGCTCCCACTCCTCTCAAGAGACTTAGAAATGGCCTGGTTACTGGTCTGTCTCTTCAACCAGACTATGAACTTGCTGAGCACAAAGACTGTGTTTTTTCCCCTGTTATATTCCCCAGCGCTTAGCAGACTAACACATAATTCCAAAAAGAGAAATGATAACTTTGCAGGGGAGAAAACTGGCAGACACCAACATGACTGGTGTTGAATGAATGAATAACTGCATAGATAGGTTTGGGAAGGGTCTTCAGTGTCCTCCATGGAGATTTGGAAAGCACCCTAGTTGTATCCAGGAGCCAATTACAAGTCATCTTTCAAGATGGTTCCACCCCAAGTTTGTTTGTTAATCATATTCATTTGAGGTTGATTTTTATGGACTCCAACTTTAGAGGGTAAATTTTTTTTTAACTTTGTCTACAAAATCCTAAGAAGTGTCCCTGTCTTGAGGACTGTACCCAACTGTGAGTTGCCCTTTGGACATTTCTTTGACCTATCACTGTGATTTATATTTTCCACCCCGCCTACAAGGTTATATGGCATTTGTAAAGAGAGAGACAGCAACAATGTATTTAAACATAAATAATTGGAGGATTTATTAAAGGAACATTCATCATTACCAGTTCATACATGCAATGTGCATCTATCCATACTTTATTTTTTTAAGATTTATTTATTTGTTTTATTTGTTTTCTTTTTTTTTTAAGATTTTATTTATTTGAGAGAGACAGAGACAGAGATAGCGAGAGAGAGAATTAGCGGGGAGGAGAGGGAGAAGCAGACTCCCACTGAACAGGGAGCCCGATGTGGGGCTCGATCCCAGAACCCTGGGATCATGACCTCAGCTGAAGGCAGATGGTTAACCAACTGAGCCACCCAGGTGCCCCTATTTAATTGTTTTAGAGAGAGAGAGAGCACGAGAGCTCGTGCGGGTGGGGGGAGGGGCAGAGGGAGAGATGGAATCCTCAGGCAGACTCCCCACTGAGTGTGGAGTCCCATAAAGGGCTTGATCCCAGGACCCAGAGATCACAACCTGAGCCGAAACCAAGAGCTAACCTTTCAACCAACTGAGCCACACAGGCACCCCCATGCTTTCTTATTAATCAATACTTGATAAAGCCCTTGTAGTTAGGTGAAATGGCATTTCCTTTTTCTTCCTTTTTAGCTTCCAGTTAAAGCAATCAGCACGGCCTTCCTTTTCTTCCTTTCTTCTTCCCTTCCAGACATGGAAGAGTCATCATCAAGCCCCCACCAAGCACTGACAGGAGGAGAGGGCTGGAATGTGGAACTCCTTTGATGGTGTACCTACTGGTGCCCAAGGACACAGGATGCTGGAGGGTGGGGGCAGGGAGCGGAGGTAAAATATACAGCTGGTATGATTGGGAGATTGATTTTATTTAGCTAATAAGTAAACTTATTGAGCAAATAGGTACATATATTGAGGATAATGAGAGCCAGGTTGAGAAGGGAGTTGCAAATATAGAAAGGGAGAGAGTTATAAAGAACCATAAAGATGGAATGGAATTAGAGGCACAAATATCAGCTTATGTTTTTAATATACAAATACAGGTTTATATAGAAATAGTTACTGAGTTCAGTATATGTACACACACACATGTGTACATATACATATATGTATATCCTAGCTCTCTCCACCAAAAGGGTCTAGAAGCAATGACACCCCAATAACAATAAATACACTAAGTACCCAGATCTTGATTTCTAAATACCATCCTCCACTGAAAGGAAGCAGGTTTCCCTGGAGAAAGGGCTAATTCCAGGCTGGAGCAGGAAAAACACAAGATGAACCTGGGACATATTGTTGTATCAGAAAGTAAAGAAGTGTTGAGAATGATGGGGACATGCCAGAAGGATGCAGGAGCATCCTGAAAGGACCCCAGGCTGTGTCTGGGACAATCTGAATAGCAAAATAAACAAGGATGGCAATGGAATACAACCTACTGAATAAAATGAGAGCTCCTACTGAAATAAATATATAAACAAACACAGAAAATGGGAACGCTCCTTCTTAAGGTAACCTCCCAATTAATAAAAGAAGCAATGGGGGCGCCTGGGTGGCTCAGTCGTTAAGCGTCTGCCTTCGGCTCGGGTCATGATCCCAGGGTCCTGGGATCAAGCCCCACATTGGGCTCCCTGCTCCACGGGAAGCCTGCTTCTTCCTCTCCTGCTCCCCCTGCTTGTGTTTCCTCTCTCGCTGTGTCTCTCTCTGTCAAATAAATGGAATCTTTAAAAAAATAAATAAATAAAAGAAGGAATGATGAAAATAGAAAACAATCATTTGGCAACTGTCAGAGTGATGGTTGATTCCAGCAGGGATATGGATGGAGGCTAAGACTGGGGGATGGAAGTTTGATAAAGAGCAGGAATATCTCCCCACAAAATGTAAAAGGGGGAAATGGTGAGTCCACACGGGAGAAACCTGACAGACACCAACATAACTAACAATCAGGATGAATATCACCAAATGAGTGAAGGTGGTTGAAAGGTACAAAACAAAAACAAACAAACAAACAAAAAAAGAGAGAGAGAGAGAACTATCACCAGTGGTGGGATGGCCTGACATCACATGTTTCCCCCATCCCACCACCATTCCTGTGGTATTCTTATCAAAAAAGCATGACCCACGCCTGGTCATGAGAAGACACAGAGTGAAAGTCCTGTACTCTTTAAAAGAGTTGAGGACATGAAAGACAAGGAAAGACTAAGGAACTGTCCCAGATGGGAGAAGACTAACGAGACATGAGAGCAAGGCCCCAGGTGTTTCTAGATATGATCATGGAAGAGATATTGGGGAGACAGCTGGGAAATGTTGAATGGGGAGTCTCTGGATTAGACAGTGTTGATGTATCAAAGTTTATTCCCTGATTTGTATGGTTAAATGGTGAGTAGGTAGAATACCCTTGTTTGGGAGAGAATACCCTTGTTTACGGGGAATAGGGACTGGAGTATTTAGAAGTGATAGGGCTTCATATCTGCAGCCTGCTCTCAAGTGGTCGTACACACAAATGTACACACATAGTACATACATATACACACATGCAAGTGCACAGAGAGAGAGAGAAGGAGAGAGGGCGGTTAATCGGGCAAATGCACTGAAATGTTAAGGGTTGGGAAATTTGGGTGTAGGATACGGGAATTGATTATACTGTTCTTGCAACTTTTCTGAAAGTCTAAAATTATTTCAAAATAAATTATGAAAAGTTATAGATATATAGATACATATGTAAATATATAGCTAAGCTTCCCAATTCAGACACACGGCTTTTTCTGTAGCAGTGAGCCGTCCTGGCTTCCTGGAGGTTCTATTCCTAACATCTTCAACCAAAAGCTGCTACTTTTGCCTTTTCTCATAATCAGTGTTTCTGTCTTCATTTGACAAAAAAAAAAGAGACAAACATTTTTTGAGGAAGTTCTCTGTATCGGGTTGCCAGGGCTGCCGTCACCAAATACCACAGACCGGCCCGTTTAAACCGCAGAAACGCATGTTCTCACAGTCCTGGAAGCTAGACGTCCCAGAGCAAGGTGTCGGGCGGGCTGGTCACTTCCGAGGCCTCTCTTCTCGGCCCCCCCTCTCGCTGCGTCCTCACGTGGTCTTCCCTCCACACCCAGGCCCCTGATGCCCCCTGTGCCCAGATCTCCTCCTCTTATACAGGAGGGGGCAGCTTGGATTAGGGCCCATCCTAACGACTCATTTTACCTTAATCACCTCTCTGAAGGCCTATCTGCAATTACGGTCCCACTCTGAGGTCCTGGGTTAGGACTTCCGTGTAGGATCGGTGAAGACAGTTCATCTCCTCACACGCTCCATGCCAGACACCACCCTGGGTGTCAGCAGGTTCAAGGTGGCTAGACAAGGGCACTGTCCTCATGTGGGCCACAGTCTAGCTGATGCTGACGTGAGAATAAATGCCAGCAACGATGCAACGAAGAGACAAGAGGAGCCACACGGAGAAAATGATCAGCCCCGCCTGGGGACTCGGGGAAGGCTTCACCCACGGAGTCGTGCCATTTGAGCTGGTCCCAGAAAGAACACATTTCTACCAGGCAGGGAAGGTCATTCTCTGCAGATGAAGGAGAATTGGAAGATGGTAGTTCTAGTTATGTCATAGATGATGAATACCTTGCCAAAGCCCCCAGGACACGTTTCCCCCAGGCCTGACTATTCTGTGTGGTATCTCATCACTCCACACAACAGGATTCCCTCCTCGTTTTCCTGAACATAATTATATACTGGAAACATCTTCTTCCTCTGTTTATTTTCTGACAACATCTGGAGCTCCAACATCGTGCCAGGGCTTCGGCATCCTCGTTCTCTTTTTGTCTTTCGGGCTATGGCTAAGCATTTACCTTCTTCCTGCCCTGCTAATGTCCCCGTTTTCTGAACTTCAGGGGCTTTTTGTTCACTGGGGGTGCAAGGTTTCATTCTGCCTGGAAGCACTCTTCCCATTAGCTGGGGGATTCTTTTTTTTTTTTGACAAGAAAGGTGTAACTAAGCCCATTTTCTGTAAAATCTGTCACTGCCTAAGTGGTACCCTGCTGCTTGAGGCCTCATCCGTCTCCATGGCAATGTTCTGAAACTATTCTGCTTGTGTGAGGAAGTTCAAGGCCCATCAAATTACTTATCATAACAGAGCCAGTGTAGCCCACCGAGGCACGCACACGCACATCTGGTGCCTCGCAGCAGTCCTCACGCATGCAGCAACCGTGGGGTTCGCATTCATGTCCACAACGGTAGCACGTCCTTTGAAATGGATAGCCCGCTCATCAGCTGGCTTCATTTACTCATTCACTCCTCCATTTTTGTATCCAGCTTAGTGAGGGAGACGGAGACATCAAAACCCCTCCTCCTGGGGCCTGGGGGTGGGAATCAGGGACGGCTTCACCAAGGAGTGGTCAGCTGACCACCCGAAGGGGATGAGGCTTTCCTGACAAAAACAAAGCACCGGCAAAGGCACGAAGATGTGAATGAACATTTGAGGGAACAAAGAGAAAATGTCAGAGAAGGCGGCGGAAATGGGATGGAGGAGGGGGTGATGGAGGAATGGACAGAGACAAAGCAGAATTGGGGCTAGAGAGAGGGGTAGCCATGAGGTCCTGAGGGGCGCGTATAAAATACTAAGGAGTTTGCACTCCTTGAGCAATGAGGAAGATCTTAAGAGGAAATACAGCATTATCCAATTTACATTCTACAAAGTTCTCTTCCACTGTTGTTGCCCCAGGGGTTGATTAAAGGCCCAGAGCCAGGAACAAGCGAGGGACAAGCTGACCAGAGACTGGGAGTGTGCACAGGAAAGAGGCAAGCACCACTTATGAGGTAGGCCAGGTACGACTTCTTGACCAATTAGATGGAGGAGGGATGGACACCTTGAAGATTTCTGGGCCCATGTGACACCAAAGGAAAAAGCAGGCTCGGGGGAAAAGATGAAGCATGTAGTTGGGGAGCCTTGTCCTCCACTTTCCCCACACCCTTAATTCTCTATCACAGGGACGAAGCAATGTGACAAGCTAATCCTCACTGAGGGAAGATGTAAGGGTTTAACATGGACTCCCCCCACCCCGCCCCAGGACTCATGTTCAGTTAACGAGAGAGTACCATGTAGCCAATGTTAATCAAGGGAACGACTCTCCAACAGTGAAATTCTGAGCTACATGATGGACAAGTTGGGGACATGTTTTCAGGTATGGAGATCTTCCCAGCATCCCTAAAATCACATCATGGAGGCTATAGCTAAAAATCTTAGTGAAGAGAATGCTGTTAAAATCTCATATTCATCCCAAAGAACCCCATTCATACCAAAGAAAAAGGGATTTTCCTCCTGGGCAGGATTCTGCTCTCTTAGCATAAGGTGATGGGACACCAGATGTCACAGAGCTCTGGGGTCACTGAGTTCGGGTCCGGGCCCCACCATTTACTGGTTGTATAACCTGGGTCATGTTAGTTAACCTAAGATTCGATTCCATCATTCATTAAGCAGGGGCTCAGAACACCTGCCTCTCCGATTGTTGTGAGCCTTGCTGTAAATGACAAGGTCGCAGTAAACACTGGTTCCTTCTTGTGCCACCTCACCCCCACCCCCACCATCTCATTTCAGACGTGCATCTTCATCAGTCACCCTCACTACCTCCACCATTTATCACAGTGTCTTTCAACACCCAGTTCACTTGGAGATGCCTCATTCTCTCTATGTTCATGGGCTATTAGCTGCTCTGACAACTTCAGGTGATGAAAAGCCACCCTTCGGGAGGCAGGGGCCCCGAGCCTGCAAGCCCCCGAGCCTGCAAGCCCCCGGGACTGAGCGCTGTGCCCCAGAACCGCCTGCAGGGGGCAGCATCGGGCAGCGTGAGGCCAGCCCGGGCGCCCCTGGAAACCGCTGGAACGGGGCTGGGAAGGACCTCGGAGGAGGGGCTTGAATTCAGACTCCAGGTGACAGAAGACCTGGGTTAGGCCACGTGGGTCTGACAGCCTCCCAGGGAGTCCGGTTTGGGGGAACAGGGGAGCAGGGAGTGGGTTTTTTCAAGCACTCCTAGTCCCAAGAAATCCAGTCGGGTTTTCCCCAAACCCACACTGGGACTGACTACTGTTACCCTTGAATATAGCGCCCATCCTCCAGGAGCAGAAGGCTTCTTCTTACCCAGCCATCCGGCCCTTGTTGCAGATGCCCCTTCCTCCATGACGTGATGGGAGAGAATGCCTGACAGGACAAGATGGGGAGCTAGCTCCCCCGCAAGGGTTTCAGCTGCTCACATCCTCAGCCCCATTTGGGAGTCCTGGACAGGACAGAAGAAATAAAGGAACACAGCTCCCGACAATTAGGAGCTATTAATACTGTTGAAGACACGCGGATGTGAAACTGGAGAAAGTCACAGGGATACACATCATCCCGTGCTCCGTTTCCAATCAAGCACAGCCAGAGGCTCCATGTTCCCCAAACCTCAGGACACATGGTCAGACCTGGGATGATTTTTTATGATTTGTGAATTTATTTATTTATTTTTTAGATTTATTTATTTATTTGAGAGAGAGAAAGCCTGAGCAGGGGGAGGGGCAGAGGGAGAGGGAGAAAGAATCTCAAGCAGACTCCCCACTGATCTTGGAGCTGGATATGGGGCTCAATCCCAGGACCCCCTCCCCCCCCCAGATCACAACCTGAGCCAAAACCAAGAGTTGGATGCCCAACCGACTTGAGCCGCCCAGGTGCCCCTGTGAATTTATTTACATGGCAAAACAAAGGGACAAAATTATTAAAATCAACCAAGACTGCCCAGAATATGGGATCACTGTAGGGACAGATGATCTGAGCTGTGGGAATTTGGCAAAGAGATTGGTTAATGCAGGCAGCATTAAGTGGCCTGCAAGATCCGGGGGACTTGGTAACTAGAGGCCTCAAGGCTCTGTGCCAATGAGAGACACTCGTCGCTCACTCTCCCACTGACTCTGGCTGGGGTGGGGAACTGCTAGGTCACCGTGACATCACAAACCTTCCAGCAATCACTGAGTCAGCCTAAGGCCCCAGGCAGGACCCACTCACTTCCTCCAACGGGCCGGGCCACTCCCCCACCCCCAGGCAAGGCTTTGGGCCTGGTTTTTCACCACCATCCACCAGTGCTCAAGGTGGTCAGGACCCGCCCGTCGGGGGGCCCAGGGGGTCCGCTGAGGAGAGAGGCCCCCTGTGGAGAGTCGCTCCTGGCTTGGAGGGTCAGTGCCCCTGGGAGAGGTCGCTCTTTCAGCTTCGTCAGTCCCTTATACCTCCCTGCGAACAAACTGAGCTGTTTCTAAGGAACTAAGTTCTGAAGGAGGAATTAGGAGGGAGAAGGTAAGGGGGAGTTGGGGCTGGTGGAGTAAGTGTTGGAGCCAAGGTGGGGAAGGCTGAAAGAAAACCTTGCCCACCTCAGCTCTGAGGGTTGCTCCAGATACGGTGCCGTCCCTCAGACAGTCGTGGGGAAGCGAGGGGCTTGTCCGGGCCCACTCCTTTCCACGAGAGTCCTGCACAGCCACACTCATCCCATGGCCAGAGGGGAGGACCAGGAAGAGGACCAGAGCCATCTACTTGTAGCCCTCAGGGGACGACTTTCTCTTGCCCCTTCCCGAGCATAGTTTTGGGGCCTCCCTTCCTCCCCACGTCAGACCCCTCCCTTCCCTTCCCTTCTGAGAGGATTCAAGCCAGAATCTGTCCGCATCATATCAGAGTCTGTTTCGTCTTTTCATTAACCCTGATGCTCTGTAAGTGAGTCTTAAGACAAAAATTAACCGGTAGGCAGTAATGAGATTTTTACAGCGCTGCGAAGGTCCTGTACTCACCTCCCGCTCCCTCTTGGCCCCCCTTCTCTCTCTCTCATGCCACACACACACACACACACACACACACACCTGCTGTTTTGGTCTTTTATCATATTCTTTCACTTAATGCCAACAAAACCCTGCCAGGTAAGTATTGCCATTTCATAGACGAGAAAACGGAGATTCAGAAAGGGGAGGAAATTCTCCAGGGTCGTGCAGCTAGTGAAGCCAGGGCAATGTGAAGCCTGCCCAGAAGCCAGGGCAATGTGACTCCAAGAAGCTGGGGCCTTACTACTCAGATGCTCTGACTCAAAGTAAGAGCCACCTCTGAGTCATAAATTATAAAATGAGAGTTTCATTCAGCAACTCACAAAATCTTAAGGTTGGAAGACATTTTAAAGGTTTTCCAGGCAGATGTCTGGATTTCCTACATAATGTCCTGGCTTCCATTTGGAGACAGCAACTCCAGGAAGTGCCTTGTGTCCTGATTCAGCCCATACCAGCTCAGAATTCTTAAACAGTTCTTTTGCGTTTGGCGTTGAAATCTCTCTCTCGGCCTGTAATGTCCCCATCTGGAGTCAGCCCTCAGGGACATAGAGAACCTGAGCAGTGTGTCGCTCCTGAGTTGTCCTTCTCCAGACGACACATTCACATTCTAGATTCCTTCCTCCTTACTCTCATGTGGCAGTTTCTCACCACTCTCTGAATGGAGTCCGGTTTGTCAGTCCAGTCTCATAGTGAGACCCCAGCATGACTAGAGGGCTCCAAAAGTGAGCTGACCGGCCCAGAGAAGCATGGGACCAGACTATGGCCCCTTCATTTTATTTCACGGGTCTTAATATGCTGGGCACTCATTCTGATCTTGTCAGGAATGAAACATCTTAAGTGCCTTTCCCATGTGCTGACCCTAAGCCACATGCTCTCCCGCCCCTTGTCTAGCGGGGCCTGAGACGTTCATGACCCGTTCTCTTCGAGTAGGCAGGGCCTGCTAAGTACTCCTGGGCATTCTGGCCATCCCGCCTGCCTTGTGGGCCCCCTCCTCCGTGTGCCCCGGCACCACTGACCCACTGGGGCTCAGCCACACCTTCCCTCTGGTGCCAGTGCTGGGTGTCTACTCCAAGACTCTGCCAAGCGGCCTCCCTGACCCAGTCACCCCTCAACGGGCATGCTGGCTCTTAATTCTCTGCCACCTTATGCACCCCCAGGCATCACTGGGAAGTTCTGGAGACGAAGCAGGGGCCATGATGTCAGGCCCCCCCTCTGCTGAAACACAGTTTGCCAGCATTCCCACTGTGCATGGGCACCCCATACAAGGGATCTTCTTCCCAGTGATCCAAATCTACTTCCTACTGCATGTCACCCCATCTGGGCTGTTTCTGCCACCTTGCCCCCCACTCCTATCTGGCTGGGGGGCAGGCACACGGAGGCTCGCCACCCTTCTCATCCCTTCTGAGTCTTGCTCCAGGCTTCTCCCAGATGAGTTTCTACAGGGCAGGTACTTCCTTTGTGTCCAACCCTTTATTCTTTCTCAGAATGATGGTGTAACACATCACTCTCTGCTCAGATCCCCAAGCTTTGCTCTACCTACAGAAAAGGAATCTTCTTGAAAAGTAGAAAGCCTCCTCCCTCTCAAGAACCAGGCTCTCAAGATTATTGATTATTAGCTTGCTATGGATTTTTTAAAATCTAGTTTAAAATGTGAAGCTGAGCAAGACTTCTTTTTTTTTTTAAAGATTTTATTTATTTATTTATTTATTTGAGAGAGAGAGAGAAAAAAACAGCATGAGAGGGGAGAGGGTCAGAGGGAGAAGTAGGCTCCCCGCTGAGCTGGGAGCCCGATGAGGGACTCGATCACAGGACTCTGGGATCATGACCCGAGCCGAAGGCAGTCGCTTAAGCAGCTGAGCCACCCAGGCGCCCTAAAGCAAGACTTCTTTGTTCTGGGATGTATGGTGCTCCTCTGAAACCACAAATCCATTGATCCAGTGAGTAGGAACATTTTGATTCCTGAGAATGAAAATCCATTATTATCATATCAATAATAATATTTTGTTTCTTTCTCACAGCCCAAGACAAACATCCAAAAGAACTTAACCTCTTTTGCGTCCCATTCTCATTACATTCTTCTGTCCTTACCACCAAATCCTTCCTGCATCCTGAATTCTGTTTCTTCTAGATCTCTACTTGACTCTTCATAACTACAACTCTTAGTTATCTTTTAAGGGTCTGTTTCACTCATTAGTCATCCCACCTTGTGACATAAAGCTCACCCCCTCCAAAGGTGTGCTCCCATCTGCTCACATCACTGTGCTTTCAACACAGGCATTAGCATATTTAAAACCAATTAAACTGTGATTGTTTTCACCCCAGCCATACTACTCTCAATCCGCTGAATATGGATTGGAAAGCGGGGCTTGTGGTTCACGTTTAAACGACACAGCCTGATGTATTATAAGCATACATGCGATAACGTCTAAACCAATGGTGACCCCCCCGCCCCCATCACCCTCCTGGAAACATCAGCTCCTACACCACTCCTGTCAGGCACTTACTCCAGGCTCTGTGCTTCTAAGCCTCTTTCTCACCCAACCCATCGGATGCCCTCCAACCACTAAGCCTCATACAACTGTGCCTTGACCTCAACTCCGAGCCAGTCCTCAATCGGCAGGATTCTGGGGGCTTATGCAGCACCCACCTTCCAAAGTCTCTTCACACTCTGTAAAATTTCCCTAGCACAGAAACATTTTTTCATTTGCTCTCTCTGGTGCATTTTAGACTCATCCGTTCATTCTGCAAACACTGATGAACACTTTCACATCAGGCACTGTTCTGGGCGCTGCCCCTACAGTGATCAACGGGCCGGACAAAACCAGGCTTTCAAAATTCCATTCTGGGGGCGCCTGGGTGGCTCAGTCGGTTAAACGTCCAACTCTTGATCTCAGCCCAGGTCTTGATCTCAGGGTCATGAGTTCAAGCCCCACGTTGGGCTCCGCGCTGCATGTGGGGCCTACTTAAAAAAAAAAAAAAAATCCCATTCCGGGGGAGAAGACACATAATACACAAGGGCGTAGTAAACAGACATGAGCACTGCAGGTTGTGATTGCATTCTTTGAAGGAAATAAATAGGATCTTGTAAGAGAGCACAGAAGGAGCTCTTTTAGAAAGGGAGATCCAAAAAGACTTCTCGGAGGAGGAAGCTAATATGTAAATTGACATCTGCCAGGTGAGGAAAGGCAGCAGGGAGGAAAGGTGGTCCAGACGGAGGGGTAGGCAAGAGCAAAAGCCCAATGCCAGGGGGGAGCCGGGAGGCGGGGAGACCACCCAGGCCTGGCAGGGTCAGGGTAAGAGTGGATTTCACTCTACCCGCAGGGAGGTGACATGAACTGATAAAAATGGTCAAGTCGCTCTGGCCACTGTGTGGAAAATAGAACTGAGGATTGGAGCAGGGGAGGGAGTGGGAAGGAAAGAGCCGTTCCGGCTATTGCCCTTGTCTTCACCAGAAATGACGACCAAGGTGTTGGTAATGAAGATGGAAGGCAGCAGAAGGACGGAGGTACGATTTAGAGGGAGATATATTTCGGAGCTAGGACTGACTTTTGTCATACTGTCATTGTCAGACCTTAGGAAAGTACATGAAGGAGCATGTCACACTGGGAGTCAGAGAGACCGACAGGTGAGGAGGGGGGACTGGGAGAGGTGTCCTGTCCTGCCGTGTGTGGGGGGGGGGGGTGTACACGCACGCTCATACGCACATGTGCACACACATGCAGATGATGTGGGGAAGAGCTGAAAGCCTTCTAGAAAGAAGGTAGGGGAGGGGGTAGGAAGAGGCAAAGGTGTGCCAAATACTAACAATCTGAAAATTGAAAGAAGCTGTGTCTCTTGCATGACATCATCCCTCCCCTCCTCAAGTATCCCAGGCGGCATTTCCCGGGAAGGGAAACCGGGAATGATGCACAAGGCAGCTAAATTGCTCTCTCCTATTGTTTCATTGTAGCTCTGAGGATCGGAGCGATAGGTGCACATTTCTAGGCTAGCTTCAGCACTTTGCCTGTATTAGCAACAATGATTCTGTGAAGGAAGAAGTTCCAAGTTCTCAACAAGTGACCTAGAAATAACCCCTCGGAGCACCACGTGTAGGGAAGTTCCTCTGCCTTGCCCCACTGAGGGAGGGGGGCTAATTCCCTTGTCACACTTCACTTGCCACAAATCCGTTTTTTCCTACAAATCAGTATCTCTGCTGCTTACTCATGTTCAGCTTGTGGCCAATTATGACACTCCAGGATTTATTTTCTTCTGTAGTGTTGCCCAGAAGGGTTTAAGCTGTTAGGGTTTGTGCCAGTTCATAGTAGAAGGGCCCAGAGGAGTCATAGCAGGAAGCACTTTTTTTTAGGGCGCCTGGGTGGCTCAGTTGTTAAGCGTCTGCCTTCGGCTCAGGTCATGATCCCAGGGTCCTGGGATCGAGCCCCGCATCGGGCTCCCTGTTCAGCAGGGGAGTCTGCTTCTCCTTCTCCCTCTGCCCCTGCTTGTGTTCCCTCTCTCGCTGTATCTCTCTCTGTCAAATAAATAAAATCTTAAAAAAAAAAAAAAGAAAGTATGTTATTTTAGAGTCAAGCATGAAAACTTTTTTGTTTTTAAAGATCTATGAATGTAACCCACGATTTTTCCCAGACCTGCCCGTCTGAGACGCAAGAACAATAGGAACCCATCGCTGGCTAGTTCTGAGCCACAGCTGCTCCAGGCCCCACTGAAACACCCCACCCAGTATCTCCGGGTGTCTCCAGGAGGACTCGTGAAGTCTCCAGAAAGGACAGTGGTCAGGAGCTCGGCCATGTGATGCTCCACTGATGACCAGACATATGAGCCTCATTTCCTCATCTGTAAAGTGCAAAATGTAAAATATGAAAGTAGGGATAAGTCTCACCTCAAGATGTTGTACTAAGGATAAAATGATCTAATGCCGACAAAGGCCCAGAGCAAATAGGAGCCGTTCACTCAATGATACCCACCACTACTACCCACATCCTCCCATCATCATCCTCAATACCCGCCCTACTCCCCCCGAGCACAGCTCTCCTGCCTTCCCCCGACGAAGGCCCAGCTCCAGTGTAGCACGCTTCAGAATCCAGTAGCGACTCCCAAGGATCTCTGCGATCTTGAGGCCAGCCTGCCCCACCAGACATGCCCGGGCTTGTGTCCCTCCCTCTCGGCCTCGGGCCGGACTGCTGACACACAAATGCAGAGGTCCAGGGACACAGCACTGGCCATCCTGCCACCCCCTGACCCTCGCTGCCCCCTCCTGCAAGGCACGCTCACTCCCAGGCTCCCAGGCCCGGAGACCAAAGCTCTGGAGAAGCTGCGTTCCAGGTGGGGGTGGCGAATGAGGCATGGGCCTCCCTGAGAGTCTCTGAACTTGTGAGTAGGCCCTCAGAGGGGCCGATGGTGAAAGCCCAGAATAAATCACCTGCGATAAAATCAGGCAACTGGGAGAGAAGAGCAGGGGGTATACAGGGCAGCGGCTGTGGAAGGCAGAGGAAAGGGAGGGGTAACACGGCAGCTTCCCTCGATTCTTCCCCCCACCGAGGGCCAGCGCTGTCAACACAAAGCCATGAACACGCTTGAGCCGGCACTGCCTTAAATGACAACTCTGACACTTGTAGAGTGACCTCTGACAAGGCTTTCATCTTCTGGGGAAGCACAATTTCCTCATTTAAAACCAGGAGAGCAGCCCAGACTGCACGTCCCTCTGCAGTCAGGCCATTGCCATCAACTTCACCTTGACTCTGCTCATCGCAGCACGGTCATCCTTGCCTTTCCTGTGCACTTGCTGTGGGCTGGCGGCTGTCAGGCCTGGCGAGTGAAGGGGAGCAGAATACACCACCCCAGAAGAGGCCGCTTTGGTGTAAGGACTTGGAGCCGAAGGCAGCCGAGAAGATGCAAGAACAGCCCTCTGCCCTCCTGTTCTTCGCCCAAAATCAGGGCATAAATTTGGAAAGAGGTCCCCGCTCCCCCGTCTACCAGGAAGATCGGAAGTTACTCACCAGAAACAACTCCAGACCCTTCTCAGGCCAGAGAAGGCACCAGAAGAAGCTACACGAACATTGCCACCCAGCCCTTATCTTCCATTATTTCCCCCCGACATTTGCTTTCCCACAGCTCGCCAGCCTTGGAAGCCGACAACTCTTTTCCTTGGTCTTGTCACTTTTCTCCAAGTGTAGTGTCCTTTTGTGAAGATGTTCTAGAAGTCCAAGCTCCATGCACCCCTTTGAGTTACTCATCACTGAGTGCTCCTGTGTGTAAGTGCAATGTGTAGTAACCTTCTGCATTTTCTTTTGTTAATCTGTCCCTTGTCGATCTAGTTTGCAGGGGGCCCAATCAAGACACCTAAGGTGTGCAGAGGGAAAAAGAGTAATTGTCCTCCCTTACAAAAGCAAAGCTGGTGGCGGCTGCAGACGCGTCCATCTGAGGGGGAGAAGAGGTTCGTCATTCCCGCGGGTTTGCACACGTGGCGCAGGCCAGGAACACGGGGCAAGCTGAGAGCACGGGCAGGACCCTTAACTCCAGAAGAGCGGGTGGGGGGCCTCCTGGGAGGGACACCTTCATAGAAGATGAAGGACATTCCAGGAAGGGAACAGGAGGTGGGAAGGGAGCCACAAAGGCAGGGTTTCCCTGGCTGGGAGAAGTTGTGAAGTGAGCACAAAAGGTGTGAAGCCAGAGGGCCCGGGGCGCACGGAGTCCCTGCAGGCGGGAGCACCCTGGCCAGGCCACGAACAACAGGAGCCCCGTGTGCCCCCACTGGGGCCGGATCCTGGGGGCGGGGGACTGGTTGGAAGACCCCTGCAGAAGTCGGCCGAGAGCAGGAGCCAGAGCAAGGGGGTGGCAGCGGGAAGGGACAAGAGGGGAGATGCAGAAGCCCCTGGCTCAGACCCCACAGGGAGAGTAGCCTGAATCGATACAGACCGGCTCTTCTCCGTCTTCCCACCATGCTCAGCAGCTGTGACTCCGTGCTTCCTTGAATAAGACCTGCATGCAATTAGCAGAACTCTGCACACAAACCAGGGGTGGGCCAGTGGGGCCCTGACTGCAAGTCAGAATCATCTAGGGAGCTTTTAAAATACCAGTGCCTGAGCCACTCTCCAGACCCATGAAATCAGAATTTCTGGAGGTGCTCCTGCTGTTTTCATTTCTGCGAACAGTTTCTGCTCCCCCTTCACTGGACAGTTCCCTACGTACCCCCCGACTGAGCTGAAGCCTGCTTCCTCTGTGAGGACATCCGACTCCCCCCGGCTCTGTGCTGTCCTTGCCCATGTGTACATCTGTGCCCCCAACTCTCAGTTCCTCAGGGGCAAGACTTCAGCTTATCTATCCTTTATCTGACCCATAGTAGACACTAGATGCATACTTATTGGATGAAAAAAGGGAGGAGCGCCTGGGTGGCTCAGTCGTTAAGTGTCTGCCTATGGCTCAGGTCATGATCCCGGGGTCCTGGGATCGAGCCCTGCATCAGGCTCCCTGTTCAGTGGGAAGCCTGCTTCTCCCTCTCCCACTCCCCCTGCTTGTGTTCCCTCTCTTGCTGTGTCTCTTTCTGTGGAATAAATAAATAAAATCTTTAAAAATATATATATTAGAAAGAAAGAAAGAAAAGAAAAAAGGGAATGAGTGGATCTTATTTATAAGTTGCCTCTTCCTAGAGCTCTACCTCCTCACTAAGAAAGGGGATTCACCCGAGATCTTGCCATTTGCAACAACGTGGATGGAACTGGAGGGTATTATGCTGAGCGAAATAAGTCAAACAGAGAAAGACATGTATCATATGACCTCACTGATATGAGGAATTCTTAATCTCAGGAAACAAACTGAGGGTTGCTGGAGTGGGGGGTGGGGTGGGAGGGATGGGGTGACTGGGTGATGGACACTGGGGAGGGTATGTGTTCTGGTAAGCGCTGTGAATTGTGCAAGACTGTTGAATCTCAGATCTGTACCTCTGAAACAAATAATGCAATATATGTTAAGAAAGAAAAAAAGAAGAAGAAGAATGTAGCAGGAGGGGAAGAATGAAGGGGGGGAAATCGGAGGGGGAGAAGAACCATGAGAGACGATGGACTCTGAAAAA